>NW_027556180.1:127262440-127862440 GCF_003287225.1 Phascolarctos cinereus
ATTTAAATCACCTGATTCTGTTCTTTAACTGTTCCTTTAGGGTAGGGAATTCAGACTGTTATAATCATAAGAGGGACACATATTTCTATGTGGATTTAAATGAGATATTAGCTTTCCATTCTTCAGCTGAGTACAGTGTTCCTATAGTTTTGGGAGATGAAATATATGTGAATGTATACACACTAAATAATTTATGTAAGGTCACTTTCAGCTGTAAAATTATCTGAGTCTATAGAAGGTATCCCAAATGTCTTCATTCAGTTTTAAGCTATTACAGCTTCACTGATATCTCAGACACTTTGTATAGATTAGCCTATTAATTTGGACGAACAGAAGATAAATACACACACATATACACACATAAATAATATGTACATATATATACACATATGTATGTTGATATATACATAAATGTACATATATGTATGCATGCACATATACATACTTATAATATGCATACATATATGCATATGTAGGAAAAAGAGATAAATGGGTAGATAGATAGATAAGAAAGAGGTAACGGCTTAGAAGAGAGAGAACTATCTTAGTGAGGAGAGCTGAATAACTCAGGTATGTTAATAGCAACAGCACTCAATTGTAGAACAAAATGTTATTGTTGCCTCTCTATTGAAATCCACATAGAAAGAACAGTAGTATTTACTTATTAATTTATAACAAACTGTAATCTTTATCTTTAGGAAAAAGATAAGTTGATTTTTTTTTGGGGGGAGCCATCAGGTTTTTTTTTTCCTATCCCAAGCAGAAATGTTATTAAAAATATGCCATTCCATTTCAGAGCAGACTATCACTAACTATAACAGACAAGGTATCCTGCCAACCAATCTATTAAAGTTAAAAGCATTTTAATCATTTGACTCAAATTTTTACACCTGCTTAATCATTATAGCATCTGGTTATGTTGTAGGCATGCATTAGCATATATTAAATGTAATGCAGCAAAATCAGACATTCAAAATATTTCACATATTTTGGAAAGAAAGTTAAAAGGAAGACACACCTCTGCTTTTCAAAAATTCTAATTAATACAGATATAGTTACCTGAGACAAACCTCATCATAGCAACAACTTTGCAGAATTAGGAAACAACATTTCTCCAATTAAAAATAATAATTCTATACATATTTAATAAAATACAGCCAACTTCATACTCAATAGAAAATACTGAAAAAAAAAGAATCTTTGAAACCAAGAAGGGAAAATACATCAAGACAGCCTAAGAATGAAGGGGTGTTCTCAATGGAAGCAAATATTTAATAAATTAATTATTTGTAGATAAAGTCTTATAATTATACTGTTTCTTAATAGAGAGAAACTCAAAGGATAGTAGCTACTTCACATTCATCATATTTTTCTCCTACCGTTGATACCCAGAAGAAAGAGTTTGTATGTTGACAATTGTTTCAGATGTTCAAGTCCTAGGAATATCAGTAGCGAAATGGAATCAGTGAAAAAGCATGTTTTGGGGCATTTGGGTGGCGCAGTGGATAGATGTCCAGCTTTGGATTTAGGAGGATGTGAGTTCAAATCTGGCCCCAGACACTTGACACTTAACTAGCTGTGTGATCCTGGGCAAGTCACTTAAGCCCAATTGCCTTATCAAAAAGGCAAAAAAACCCAAATAAACATGTTTTTCTTCTGATTAGATTTCAAATGTATGACTGAAATAACTGAGATTTCACTTAAAATTAAGAAATCAATGGTACTGGATTATGGAAGTGGGAAACTGAACACATGAATATACATACAGAGCTACATACTTAAATTTGAAACCAATCAGAGCAGCCTTGGCATTTTGAGATAGATATATATGTATTGTATTAAACAGTGATTCAATTTCTAACCCACTAGTTCTACTTATTTCAACTTACGATGAGCATAAAAGCAGCTTAAGAGAAATATTCCCTGTTACTGAAGGACAGTTAAACCAAATTAATACACAAATTATGAGGACAGAATTTATACATAGATTTTGTAAACTGGAAAAAAACCTGCTTCCATTTTTTTTTTTTTTTGGTATGTGAAACTGATTATGACTGTCAGATGTTTAGAACTTTTACTACTTGTGACTTGATGGATGGCTTAATTCAAACAAGGAGGAAATCTATGGCTGTACATTTAACTCCACACTACCTGGCCCAAAGCTCTACCTACTTTCATGACCTGACTGGAAAGAACAATGCTCCAGGTGGAAAGAGTGACTTCTTTGTTGTCATGTGGTATTGCTGTCTTTCCAGTGGAATTGCACACACTTAACAAGATACTCATGTTATACTAAAGCAATCAGTTCATTCACTTAAGCAGAGGAAAGTGTCCAGCTGATATTTGATTACTATCAGAGAGTTAATGTGAACTCTCTAAGAGTGGAATTACATTAGCTTGTTTCCCACAGCTTAAACCTGCTAAGTATGACCATGGGGATATTAAAAAAAAAAAATGATTTGAAGATGGATTTTAAGGTGAAAGAAAAAATGTTTGGTGACAATGTAAATAATACAATGTGCATCAGGGGAAAAAGTTGAAAATCTAATTAAGTTCTACATGAAGAAAATAACTGCTAAGAAGGTATAAAATAGTTGGATTTAAAAGTATGCCTTTTCTGTACTGCATATTATAAAATGCTTTGTTGTTTATACTTTTAAAACTTATTTCCTAATCTTTTCTTCATACTTTCATTCCATCACACATTATTTCTTTTTCATCTCCCTTAATTTCAATTTGATGTCTTCTAAACCTTATAATTTTGTCATTGGACAAAAAAGACCATCCTAGAAATATCATTCCAGCAGTGTGGAATCTAGATATAATATGTAATTTTGTGGATTATCCTTGTGACATCTAAACCAGTAAGGCAGAATTATAAAACTTATGGATACATAAATTATTTTTTCTTGTTATGTACAAATCACATGATATTTCTGAGAAGTTTCTACTAAAAATCATGAACAAAGGTGGCATGCTGGCAGTTCTAGAAAGTCAACATCAACAGCTCCCAAAAGGAGAAGTGGGATTTTAGGAAATAGGGGCTTACTTTTTTCCATTAATTATTTCCATCATTGAAGAGGAGCTGCCAGAAAGTATTTTCTTCTGCCATAGCATTTTAGTCCTATATCCAGTTTTTTTTTTTACTCAGAGGTTTGTTTAGGAATTGTGTAAAATCAATTTTTCCACATATTACTATTTTTTAAAATATAAATTAATTTTTGTTTTCAACATTTACTTCCACAAGATTTTAAGTTCCAAATTTTCACCCCATCTTGCCCCCTCCCCCACCCTAAGATAACATGCATTATGAATATACTTTCCCCTAGTCTGTCCTCTCTTCTATCTCTACCCTTGCTTCTCTTATCCCCTTCTCCTTCTATTTTCCTATAGGTCAACAGAGACTTCTGTACCCCATTTCCAGTATTTCTTATTTCCCAGTTGCTTCTAAAAGCATTATTTTAAACACATGTTTTTAAAACTTTGGGTTCTAAATTTCTCCCTTCCTCCCTAACCACCCACCCTCATTTAAAAGACAAGCAGCTCAATATAAGTTATATATGTACAGTTATGCAAAACACTTCCATAATAGACATGTTGTGAAAAACTAACTCTATTTTCCTTAATCTTATCCTGCCCTCCCATTTATTCTATTCTTTCTTTTGGCCCTGTCCTTCCTCAGAAGTAATTGCTTCTCATTATGCCCTTTCCCAATCTGCCCTCCTCTCTATCATCTCCCTGCTCTCTTGTACCCTTCTCCTTCTATTTTCCTGTAGGGTAAGACAGATTTCCATAGCCAATTGAATGTGTATGTTATTCCCTCTGTAAGCCAAACCCTATGAGAATAAGATTCACTTACTCTCTCTCACCATCCCCCATTTCCCCTCCAGTGTAAGAGCCTTTTCTTTTCTGTTTTTTTTTTGTGAGATAATTTACCCCATTCTACCTCTCCCTTTCTTCTTCTCCTAGTATAATCCTCTCTCAAACCTGAATTTTATTCTCCAGATATGACCCCTTCATCTTCAAATCAACCTGTGCCCTATATTTATCTATCTATATACATACTATAATTTTTTCCTCCAACTACCCTAATACTGACAAAGGTCTCATGAGTTATAAATATCATCTTTCCATGCAGGAATGTAAACAGTTCAACCTTAATAAGTCTCTTATGATTTCTCTTTCCTGTTTACCTCTTCATGTTCCACTGAGTCTGTATTTGAAAGTCAAATTTTCTATTCAGCTCTGGTCTTTTCATCAAGAATGCTTGAAAGTCCTCTATTTCACTGAATGACCATTTTTTCCCCTGAAGGATTATATTCAGTTTTGCTGGGTAGGTGATTCTTGGTTGTAATCCTATCTCCTTTGCTCCCAGAATATTATATTCCATGCCCTGCAGTCCTTTAATGTAGAAGCTGCTAAATCTTGTGTTATCCTGATTGTGTTTCCACAGTACTTGAATTGTTTCTTCTGGCAGCTTGTAATATTTTCTCCTTGACCTGGAACTCTGGAATTTGGCTACATATTCCTAGGAGTTTTCCTTTGGGATCTCTTTCAGGAGGAGATCTGTGGATTCTTTCAATTTCTATTTTGCCCTCTGGTTCTAAAATATCAGGGTAGTTTTCCTTGATAATTTCTTGAAAGATGATGTCTAGGCTCTTTTTTTGATCATGGCTTTCAGATAGTCCAATAATTTTTAAATTCTCTCTCCTGGATCTATTTTCCAGGTCAGTTGTTTTTCCAATGAGATATTTCACATTGTTTCTAATTTTTCATTCTTTTGGATTTGTTTTACAGTGTCTTGATTTCCCATAGATTCACGAGCTTCCAATTGCTCTATTCTAATTTTTAAGGAAGTATTTTCTTCAGCAACCTTTTGGACTTCCTTTTCCATTTGGCCAATTTTGCTTTTTAGGGCATTCTTCTCCTCATTGGCTTTTTGGAGTTCTTTTGCCATTTGGGTTGGGCTATTTTTTCAGGTGTTAATTTCTTCAGTATATTTTGGGTCTCCTTTAGCAATCTGTTGACTTGTTTTTCATGATTTTCTTGCATCACTTTCATTTCTCTTCCCAGTTTTTCCTGTACTTCTCTTACTTGCTTCTCAAAATCCCTTTTGAGGTCTTCTAAGGCCTGGGACTACTTCATATTTTTCTTGGAGGCTTTGGATGTAGGAGCTTTGACTTTGTTGTCTTCTTCTGGTTGTATATTTTGACCTTCTTTGTCACCAATTCAAGATAATATAGCCTGACTTTTTGAGCTGCTTGCTCATGATTCCGGCCAATTACTTAAGGTAAGAGTGTGCTTCCAATGTGGAGAGTGTACTTTCCAAAGCTTTGGGGGTTTGTACAGCTGCTTTCAGAGCTACTTCTAGGGACCTGTACATTTTCAGTTCTTTCCAGTTGGTATGATAAGGGGCAAGGTGTTTACTCTTTTCCTATCCTGTGCTCTGATCTATTAGTGAACACAAACACTCCTTTCTGTCCTGGAACTGTGAGGAGGGTTTCTTCTATACAGCCAATACAAGCTCCACCATGCCAGTGCTCCTCCTCACCCCAGTACCGCCCCCAGCACTGTGACCCAGACCGAAGGCATGGGCAAAGCAAGAGATTCCTGCTTCAACACTGGCAAAGTGATCCCTGCAATCCCTCTCTGATCAGCCACTTGATTCCCACTCAGTCTGTGGGCCAGAAGCTCAGGAGGCAGCTGATCCCCCCCACAAGGGCTGTACTCTCAGGGAACTGGTTCTGAGACTCCTCTCTACTTTCTCAGCACCACAGAAGCAGACTTTTCCCACTGACCTTCTACGTTGTCTTTGGAGTTCATGGGTTGAGAGGTCTGGAAACTGCCACAGCTGTCCGCAATTCAGTCCACTGAGGCCTGCTCCAGGTTTGCTGTCCTGCATGCCTCACTGTGCTCCTCTGTGTTATACCTTTCCAGTCAATCATCCAGGTTGTTTTGGGCTGAAAATTTGATTCAATATGTCTTTTTGTGGGTTATGTTGCTTTAGAATTTGTTTAGAGCCATTTTTTACAGGTATTTGGAGGGGTTTGGGGAGAGCTCAAGCAAGTCACTGCTTTCACTCCTCCATCTTCCATATATTACTTTTTCAATCTCCTTTTTCAATCCAGATTCTCTTTTCATCAATCACGTAATTAGGCTTATTATTCCTAGAACTATAATTTACATTGATAAAAATAGATAAAAAGATTATATAAGTGTTAATTAGAGTACTATATTCCCAGGTGCTTTTTGGGGAATGATATCTTAACATACTAATTTTCAGCATGTTTTTGTCATAGCACTATTTTGAACTTAAGGAAGCTCCTTTCAGATTCAAATGATCATTTCTTAGTAGCACTTCACAACCAGTGCTTACTATGCTAAACATGGACCAAATGACCAAATGACCTGGGAGACTGAGCAGAATTCATGAATCTCTAAATATTAGAAATATAATCCTGATTCTAAAAGAGAATTTTTATGACAACAAAACAATTTACTTAACCTCCATATACCACATTTTCTTCACTTATAAAACCAAATGTCATTGCTAATTAACCTCTGGAGGTAGCTATGAATGGGATTTTTTTTGGCTTAAGTAATTACTTTTTTTCATAGTATAATGATGTTTGTAAGTATAAAAGTCCCAATTGTAAGATAGAGAGTTGTCATTATATTTTCCAAAAATCAAAAGGCACTTACCAACATCTGATACTTGGTAAATAAAAATGCAGCCACCAAATTATGTTTTTAAAATATTTGAATATTCTAAAATACTAAAATTTTCATTACAGTAGGTATTCTTGACATAGAAGGAGGAAGGTTGTTTGAAGGTGACCAAAGCGTATCCAAGAACAAAAAGCTTATGATTTTAGTTATCCTTAAATATAGTATTTTAAGGTTTGTAAGTTTCTTTACACATTATCTTATTTTATCTTCTCAACAACTGTGGGAAGCAGGTGCTATTGTTTTCTTCATTTCGTAGATGAGGATATACAGGAGTTAGAAGGTAAGTGATTTCCTCAGGGTCATGCAGCTAATAAGTGTCTGTTGTGGGATTTGATATCAGGTCTCCTTGATTCCAAATTTAGTGGTCTATCCACTATAAAGGAATGTATAATAAATAATTATTAAGTGAGGAAATCTACAGAGGAGCTAAATTTGACTATAGAGTTTATTACTGAGACTCAGGATGAAACTCAAATTGAATAGAGATTTAGAAGGATAGATCTTTTTGAAATGGCATAACAGATAAAAGAAGTATCATAGTAGTAGTATAAATACAGAAGATGCAGTCACACACATGAGGAAGTCTAGTAAACAGAAGAGAAAAGAACAGAAAGAAGCTATGTGAGAAGGCCAATGCAGTAAGAAATACAAGAGTTATTTTTATCTGTATATACAAAACAACATCTGAACAGAAGTTAGAAGGTCAGGAAATAAAACATAAATCTAGATGCAGGAGAACATAGGATTGGTAAATTGGATTATATGATTGTTAAGAAAAAAAATTATCACAAAAAAATTGAAATTAGTTAAGTATAAGCCAAGGAGCTTGCATATACTTCCTAGTAAGATCCTAGACTACATCATTAAAAGGATGTTGTATGAGTATTTAGAAAGATAAACATGGTTAATCAGACTTATCATGGCTTCATAAAGACTAGGTCAGTCCACATTTGCCTTATTTCATTTTTTGGCAATGTATTAGAATGATAAATTAAAAAAAGAAAAACAATGTGGAAATCATACCTAGAATTTGATAAAGCATTTAACAATGTCTCTCATGAAATCTTTGGAGAGAACAGATCTTGTGGTGATAATGCTAATAATACAGTTGGGTGGATCTTTATCAGTTTGGGAATCTATGCTTTTCAGAAAGTTTGTCCTTGCAAACATCTAGTTTAATATATTTATCAGTAAGTTTAATGAGGACATGTATGGAATAATTATTAAAATCTCAGATGACACTAACATGAATGGAATAGCTAATAAAATGATAGCTGGTATTACTACAATGCTTTAAGTTTTGCAGTTTCTCATTTAATTCTCATAATAATCCTACAACCTAGACACTTCAGTCATGTTTGCTGTCATCTTATAATAGAGGAAGCTGACAGTCAGAAATGTTATCTTGTACGTGGTTTTTCAACCAGTGCCTAAGGTGAGATTCAAACTCAGATTTCTCCTGACTCCAAGTTCACTGCTGTGTTCCATGATTGCTCAAAATTGTGATAGTCTAGAATGATGGGGCATATAGTTTAAAATTTTAGTAGTAAGAATAAAGTCCCATGCCTATGTTCAGAAAGTCACCTTCACAAATAAAGAATAGGATGTTCATGGCTGACAAAAAGAAACTACGGGCTTGCCAGGAATTAACAGTGTGACATAGCAAGCCAAAAAAAAAATAACTATTGTGATATTATTTCACATTAATAAAAGTACAGCATCCAGAACAAGCTAAGAGATAGTCCTTCTATACTTTCTCATAGTCAGTTTGTAAGGATATTGTATTCGCTTCCTCATGATACATTGTAGGAAAGACATTAATAAATGGTAATGTATCCACAGGAAATGATCAAAACAACGGTTAACCTTGAAATCCAAGTATATGAAAATTGATTGAGGACTCTAGGAAGACTTAGACTAGAAAAAAGAAGAACAAGAGTGATATAATAGCTATCTTCATGTATTTTAGAGGCTAAATGTTGGAAAGTGTTAGACATAGTTTCTTTTTGTTTCTGTAGAGTAGAAAGATTGACTTTGTAAAAATCATGTATGAGTCTTGGAACTTTCTCTGAGGAGAAACTACCTAATCAAGCTATGTTTTGTTGTATTTATCATTATTTTTGCATTTCAGGAAATAAAATATTTGCAATCAATTCAGCAAATATTTCTTAAGCACTTATGGTATAAAAAGCATTATATTTAAAACATGGTGTTAGACTCTAGGGGTGAAAAAAAGAAAAGAATAAAAAAATCCTTGCCCACAAAGAGCTTACATTCTACTGGGGAGACAAGACATGTGAAGCATTACGTATATACATAATATTTTATGGGAAAAGAGAGCACAAGGATTAGTCTAATCAGCTCATTTCAGACTTTGGACTTCACATTGTCTGCAATTCACTTTCCTTCTCATAATTATTCTTAGCTGTAGTAGAAAAGTAAAAGAACTTGTGTTAAATTCCATATTAGCCATGGACTCATTCTTTGTCATTGAAGCAAGGGATGATTCAAAATAAATACATAATAATACTTTATTGTGATATTAAACTTTCATGATTTGAAAGATCTGTGACTTTCAAAAGTAGCATAGTGGTGCAGTACTGAACATAGAGTCAAGAAGACCTGAGTTAGCCTTAGGCACTTATTAGCTGTGTGAATGTGAGCAAGTAACTTACTTCTTTCCCCCTTTTTCTTCGTCTGTAAAATGGGGGTATAATAATACCCACGTACTTGGATTGTTTTGAGGTTAAAATGTGATATTTTAAAAGTATTTTGCAAACCTTAAGGCACTATTCAAATTCTGCCTGTTATTAGTAGTAGTTATATTAGTAGTAGTTATGGTAGTAGTTGTTATTGTTGCTGTTGTTCATCATTTTCAAAGCTGTCCAATGACATCACAGATTGATGCCTTCAGCTGTGTGAATTAGATTAACTGAGGCACAGTTGCACCAAGTCACTAACTTTGCTCTCTCTTCCAGAGTCATCAAAGTCCAGTGGCAAGACAAAATCAGGATGACAGGCAATGGACTGGGGCAACTGGTGATGGTCCAAGATACAGTAGATAATTTTGAAGACTTTCATGTCTGGCTAATCTCTAAGTGCTCCATAGCACCTGTTTCAGCACCTTTCATGGCCATTGGAACAAATTCTTTTCATTTACCAGTGCTACTGGGGGAAGTCTTCACATGTTTGAAGTAGATATCCCCCTACCTCACCAATTGGTTTGAAGCATGTCTGTTACCCTCAAGTTAATCTGCCAAAATGGGTTATGGTAACCGCACATGGTACAGTTTCTTGGATCACCAGGTGAGAGTTGAGTGACAGGTGGATGAGCATCCCTGAAAAGGGCAAGGCAAGCTAATCCTCTCTGAACAATGGTTGCAATGTTGGTAGTATTAGTACAAATATAAACATTCTTATCTGACACAGACAGTGTCCTCTCTAAATTTAAGGCTAAGGCTGTAAAATTTGTCAGCTGGTGGTCACACTTCTATGAAAGGAACTTCCCTAGTCTTCCTTAGACTGGTGTTCTGATAACAGAAACATAGTTCATTTCCATCTGTATATTCAAAGAATTTACAGCTTAATGGGCCCTTGAAATTCTTAGACTTAACGTAAGAGAGCCCATGTTTCTCTACTTCCCTGCTGAATTGTCTTATAGAACTTTTGTGGAGGAGAAAATTATTATGTTTCCAGAAAATTCATCTACTAACAATTCAAAAAGAAGAAAATTGTATGATAATTTCAATTTATCTTGAACATAAATTGTTTATACATAGTTGTTTACATGTTGTTTATCCTTTTAGCTTGTGAATGCTTAAGTCAGTGACTGACATATAATAGGCACTAATATGTTTTCATTGACACTCTCACTGACTGTTTCCGTGACTGCCTGATGAGTTTCAAACTGGAAAAATAAAACCCCTGGAAGCAACTTTCATGTTATTAAAACTCTAATTTAAATTAAATATTTTAGTGGTTTTGTTATTCAAGATCTTATTAACTGTGATAATAATATTATTGTCTTTATGACTGGAATACGTAGTTTCTGGATTAGACAAATATGTATGTTAAAATAATAATGTATCATAATTTCTACCATCTCAGACATATTTTTATTCTGTCAAATAACAATTCCTTGATTTTAATTGTTACTTTAACACAAAAATAGATTAAATTTACTAAAGTAACCTTATTATTTATGTTATGCAAAAATCAAACTTTACTGCAACTTCAAAATCAAATTCAAAATTTCTTGGATATTAGCAGTGATATGAAGTCTGACAACTCAGTGAGTGACTGAATGTAGGAACTGCTTTATACAACAATGAATCTAATTAAAAGGTGGACTCCTGGAGTAATCATGACCAAAAAATGATCACTTTTGGGATAGAAATAGCAGGCCTTGGTGTTGGTAAGGTGTATATTCAAATTCTATCTCTAACAAATCCTGAGCCTGACCCTACTTATTTAATCTCTTAGTGCTATGGGCAACTCTTTAAGATTTTAAATTGCTTAGAAATTTCCTTTTTTAAGTCTTTATATCAATGGAGTTCTGAATACTAAAGAAGTCACCGATCTAGTCTTTATTCTTTTTTTTCTTCTTCTTCTTAGAAAAGCAGTAGAGAGCCAAGATGACAAAGTAAGCAATAAATTACTGTAGCTCTCCCTTATTCACCTCCAAACAACCATAAAACAGTGGCCCCAAAACAAATACTGGAATAGAAAAAAGGCAATATGAAACAATCTTTTATCTCAAGAAACCAGAAAGATCAGCAAGAAAGGGCCATCTCACCTGGGTAAAAATGGAGTGCAGTCCAAGACAGGAAGAGTCCCAGCAAGCCAGTAGCAGGTCCTACCTCAGCAAACCATCTGGAAATGCTGAGCCCCAGTGCAGTAGGAAAACACCAACATCAGGACCATCTCACATGCTTAAGCATAACTAGAAGACATTGCATACTCCATTTCTGAGAACCACCACATGCTTCAGTGTAGCTCCATGCAAAAAGGCATAGTCTAATGACCAGACCTCCACATGCTTCAGCACAACTTTGGGCCAAAAGGCATCCTCCAGATCAAGAGCTTCAGTGTAGCTGTGGGAAAAGGCAGAAACATGTCACCAGCCTCGGAACACATCAGGCACCACTGCTAAGGTCCCAGCTCAGCACCAGGTAAGCTGCCAGACCACTACTGCATCCAGCAGTGCCAGTCACCCTGCCCCCACCACACTCCCTCAGCTCTGTCCCAGATATGAGAGTTCCGATTGGGTCTCAGGGCAAGTCAGTGCATCACCAGGTAAACAGCCAGGACCTACATCCCCTGGCACAAGAAGCCTGAGACAGTGCCCCTTCTACCCTGGGAGCATAGATAAAATTTAAAAGAAAGGAAAAAGGCCAAAAGGGAAAAAAAAAGGATGAGCAAAAAAACAACAAAAGGGAATCTGACCAAGACATAAACTCAAAAGAGGAAAACAACGTTGAAATGTATATGGGAAAAACCACAAAGAAAAATGGGAAGTGATTTCAAGCCTGAAAAATACTCATGCAAGATCTCAAAAAAGGGCTTAAAAATCATATAAGAGAGTGGAAGAAACATTAGGAAAAGAAATGAGAGTGATGCAAAAGAATTATGAAACAAAGCCAATAGCTTGAAAAACTGCTGAAAGAGTAAAATTTGTCAAATGAAAAAGGAGATACAAAAATCCCCTGAAGAAAACAACTCCTTAAATAATATAAAAGGGACAGTTAGGTGGCACAGTGGATAGAGCACTTGCCTTGGAGTCAGGAGGAACTGAATTCAAATCCAGCCTCAGACAAATAACACTTACTAGCTGTGTGACCTTGGGCAAGTCACTTAACTCCAATTGCCTCACCAAAAAGCAAAAAAAAAAAAATTGGCCACCTTTTGACCCAGAAATACCACTTCTAGGGTTGTATCCCAAAGAGATTATAAAAATGGGAAAAAGACCTATATGTACAAAAATATTTATAGCTGCTCTTTCTGTGGTGGCAAAGAATTGGAAATTGAGGGAATGCCCATCAATTGGAGAATGGCTGAGTAAGTTGCGGTATGTGAATGTAATGGAATATTCTTATGCTATAAAAAATGATGAGCAAGTGGACTTCAGAAAAACCTGGAAAGACTTGCATGGGCTGATGCTGAATGAAGTGAGGAAACCCAGGAGAACGTTGCACAGAGTATCAGGTACATTGTGCAATGACTAACTTTGATAGACTTAGCTCTTCTCAGCAGTGCAAGGATCTAAGACATCTCCAAAAGTTTCATGATGGAAAATGCTATCCACATCCAGAGAAAGAACTATGGAGTTTGAATGCAGATCGAAGCATACTATTTGCTCTTCTTGTTTTCTTTTGTTTCTTCTTTCTTGTGCTTCCTCCTATAGGTTCTAATTCTTCTTTACAGTATGACCAAAGTGAAAATATATTTAATATTAATGTATATGTAGAGCCTATAGCAGATTACACACTGTCTTGGGGAGGGAGGCAGGAAGGGAAAGGGAAAATTTAAAACTCAAAATCTTATGGAAGTGAATGTTGAAAACTAAAAATAAATTTAAAAAAGTACTCTAGAACAAAAAAAAAAATTACAAAAAAAAAAAGACTGCATTTGGCCAAATAGAAAGGAGAGTACAAAAACTAACTGAGGAAAAGCTACTGTGAAAGTTAGAAATGGACAACTAGAAACATAAATCAACCAAACAATTTTTAAAGAATGAAAAAATTGGAAGAAAATGTGAAATACAGGGATAGCTAGGTGGTGCAGTGGATAAAGTGTCAGCCCTGGAGCCAGGAGGACCTGAGTTCTAATCTGCCCTTAGACACATGATATTCACTAGCTGTGTGACCCTGGCCAAGTCACTTAACCCTGATTTCCTTGCCAAAAAATAAAAAAATAAAAAATACCTTATGGGAAAAAGTACTGACTTGGAAAATAGATCCAGAAGACACAATTACAGGATCATTACACTACCTGAAAGCCAGAATCAAAAGTAGTACCTGGACAGCATCTTTCAAGAAATTATCAAGGAAAACTGCCTGATATCCTGGAACCAGAGGGCAAAATAGGCATTGAAAGAATCCACTGATCACCTCAGGGTAAAGACCCCAAAATAAAAATTCCAAGGAACATTATGCCAAATTGCAGAACCCTCAGGTAGAGGGGAAAAAATCCCACAAGTGGCAGGAAAGAAACAATTTAGAAATCAGGAAGCCACAATCAGAATTACATAGGACTTGGTAGCTGTAACATTAAAAGACCAGAGGTCATGAAGCATGATATAATGGAAGGCAAAAGACCTGTAACTACAACCAAGAATCACTTACCCAGCATAATACATCAAGGGAAAAAATGGATATTCAATGAAATACAGGGATTTTAAGCTGTCATAAGGAAAAGACCAGGACTAAGACAAAAATTGACCTCCAATATCAAGACCCAAGAGAAACATGAAAAGGGAAAAGAAAATATAGGAGATTCAATAGAGCTAAACCGCTTACATAGAAAGAGGGTACTTGTCATTCTTAAAAATTTCATGACTACTAGTACAGCTAGAAGGAATATAGATAGACATAGGGTATGGGTATAAAATGAATTTGAGGAAATGTTACAAAAAATAAGGAATAAGGAAGAGGAGTATAATGGGCGCAGAAGGAAAGGAGAGATAGAATGGAGTAAATTATTACACATAAGGGCCCAAAAGACTTATTAGAATGCAGGGTAAGTTAGGAGGGTGACTGATGGGCATCACTTGAACCTCATTCTCTTCAGTATTAGCTCAAAGAGGTAATAATATACACAATCAGTTGAATAGAGAAATCTCTCTTACCTGACAGGTAAGTAGGAAGGGAGAAGATTAAATGAAAGGCTGGCAGAAGGGATAGCAGATCAGGAGAGGTGGTAGACAGAAGCAAAACACTGGTGAGGAGGAAAAGAGTGAAAGGAGAGAGAGGAAAAACAGGAGGAAGAATGGATGGAAAGAAATACACAGATAGTAATTGTGAAATGAAGTGCATAGCTGAGTGGATCAAAAACTAGAATCCTAAAATATGTTGTTTACAAGAAACACTACAAGCACAGAGGCACACACAGAGTTATGGTAAGGAACTGGAGCAGAATCTATTATGCTTCCACTGAAATGGCAAAAAAAAAAAGATACAAAAGCAGGGGTAGCAATCCTGATCTCTGACAAACAAAAAGCAAAAATAGAACTAATTTAAAGAGATGTAGAAGGAAACTCTGAGGTACCACATCACACCTATCAGATTGGTCAACATGATAAAACGGGAAAATGATAAATGTTGAAGAAGATTTTGGAAAATTGGAACACTAATGCATTGTTGGTGCAGTTGTGAAATGATCCAACCATTTTGGAGAGCAATTTGGAACCATGCCCAAAGGGCTATAAAAATGTGCATTCCCTTTAACCCATCAATAGCACTTCTAGGGCTATAACCCAGAGACATCATACAAATTGGAAAAGGACTCACATGTACAAAAATGTTTATAGCAGCTCTTTTTGTGGTAGCAAAGAATTGGAAGTCATGAGGATGTCCATCAATTGGGGATTAGCTGAACAAGTTATGGTATATGAATGCAATGGAGTACTATTGCGCTATAAGAAATGAACAGACTAACTTCAGAAAAACCAGAAAAGACTCTGTTGCTGAGTGAAAGGAGCAGAACCAGGAAAACATTGTACACAGTAACAGCCAGTTATGCGATGACTATCATTGATAGACTTAGCCCTTTTCAACAATACAAGGATCTAAGACATCTCCAAAGGCCTCATGATGGAAAATGCTATCCACATCCAAAGAAAGAAGTAGGGAGTTTGAATGCAGGTTGAAGCATACTCTTTGCTATTTTTTTTTCTTCTATTGTGTTTTGTTTCCTCTTTCTGGTGGTTCCTACTGTTGGTTCTAATTCTTACTTACAATCTTGCTAATTAGAAAATATGTTTAGTAGGAATGTACAGCCTATATCAGTTTGTGTGCCATCTTGCGGAAGGAGAGAGGCAGGGTAGGAAGGGGAGAAAAATTTAAAACTCAAAAGATTATGGAAGTAATTGTTGATAATTCAGAATAAATAAATTAAAAAAACTATATGGTACTGGATAACAAATAGAGTGGTGGATCAGTGGATCATATTAGGTACACAAGACAGTACTCAATGACCATAGTAACTTAGAGTTTGATGAACCCAAATATTCCAGCCTTGGGGATAAGAACTCACTATTTGACCAAAACTACTGTGAAAAATAGATAGTGATGGGACACAAACTAGACATAGACCAATATCTCACACCATATAACAAAATAACTTCAAAATAAATGCGTGATTTGACATAAAGTGTGACAACATAAGCAAATTAGAAGATCAAGGAATAGTGTACCTGTCAGATATAGGGGGAAGGAAAGAAACCATGACCAAACAATAGCTAGAGAGCATTAGAAAATGTAAAAGAAATAACTTTGATTCAAAAGCTTTTGGACCTATAAAGCCAGTGCAAGCAAGATCAGAAGGAAAGCAGAAAGCTGGGAAACAGTCTTTACAGCAAGTGTCTCTGATAAAGTCCTCATTTCTCAAATATGTATATAAGTGAGTGAAATTTATAAGAATGCAAGCTGATAAATGGACAAAGGATATAAATGAAAAGGCCGTTCTCAGAAGAAGAAATGAAAGCTATCTGTAAGTATACAAAAAAGTGCTCTAAATCATTTTTGATTAAGGAAATATAAATTAAAACAACTCTGAGGTACCATCTCACACATATCAGATCAGTTAATATGCCCCCCCCCAAAAAAAGGAAAATAATAAATGTTGGAAAGGACATGGGAAAATTGGGACACCAATGCATTGTTGGTGGAATTATGTACTGACTCAATAATTCTGGGGAGCCATTTGGGACTTTGCCCAAAAGGTAACCAAACCATGCATACCCTTTGATCCAGCCATACCACTACTAGGTCTGTATCCCAAAGAGATTATAAAAAAGGGAAAAATGATTTATATGTGCAAAAACATTTGTAGCAGCCCTATTCAAGTTGGCAAAATATTGGAAATTGAAGAGATTTCCCTCAAATGGAGAATGGTTGAACAAGCTGTGGTGTATGAATGTAATGGAACTGTATTGTGCAATAGGAAATGATGAACAGGAAGATTTCAGAAAAAAATAAACTGGAAAGACTTGTGTGAAATGATGAAAAATGAAATAAGCTGAACAAGGAGAACGTTGTACACAGTAACAGTTGTATGTGATGATTGACTATGAATGGCTGCTCTTCTCAGCATCACAATGATCCAAAACAAGTACATAGGACTCATGAAGGAAAATGCTATCCACATCCAGAGAAAGACATATAGTCTAAACACAGATCAAAGTATTTTTTCCAATTACTTTATTCTTTCTCATATTTTATTTTTTTCCATTTAATCTGTTTCTTCTTCCAAAAATTTGATTAATTTGGAAACATTTTACATAATAACACATGTATAAACTATATCAAACTACCTACCATTTTCTGAAGATGGAAGGGGAGGAAGGGAGAAAAATGTGGAATTCAAAATCTTTTAGAAATGTATGCTAAAAATGCTCTTAATATATAATTATGAAAGAAATAAAATACTATTTAAAGACATAAAATTGAAAGGCAGTATAGAAAAATGGGTGCAGCTCAATCTGCAGTTAAGAAGCCCTGGTCTCAAGTCTCACTAAAGATATTCCTAAATTATGTTACTTTGGACTACTTACTTAATTTCTGAGTCTCAATTTCTTCATGGGCAAATTTTGAAAATATATGGTAACACCTACCTCACCAGTCACTCTGATGATCAGAATATCATAAATTTTGAGCTTAAAAAGAACTTAGAGATCATCTAGTCTAATTTCCTCATTTCACAGATGAATAACTTGAGAAGTACAGAGGTAGTGACTTTCCTTGTGTCATACAAATAGGCAAATCCAAAGGCCAGATTCAGATTCTATGTCTCCACATTGACCATTGTTTCTCCTGGTCCTTTTGATCTCATGTGTTTTGTAAATGTTTCTCATGTACTTTGTAAATTTCCAAATGATATGAAAAAAGTTAGCTATTATTACCAATCAAAGATGATATATGTATTACTTCTTTAGATGCTGATTTGAATGGTGCTATGCTTCCAGGATAAAATGGAGAGACTGTTTTGGCTGTAAAACCAGTAAAACATGAAATCAGAGAAATCATTTTTACTTTAAGATGAGTTGTCAGGCTAGAAAAATAAAAATTAAGAAATTCTGTTGTGTACTGCATTTACTTCATATAAGTGTATATGCAAGTGTATGCACTTCACCAACATTTGCATGCATGCACAGACACAGAGACATACATTTAGCTTTTTTAAAATTCTTTTTAAAGTTTTCAAAATGCTTTATGCAATTATCTCTTTTGATCCTCATAACAATCCTCTGAATTAGGTACCCTCATTATTTCCATGTTATATATGTAGAAACAGACAGAAAAGAGAAGGAATTTGCCAAGAATTGCATAGTTAGCAAGTGTCTGAGGATAAAATCTCAAATGGTCCTATCTCTGAGGCCAATGTTTTCTCTATCTGTTTTTACCACCTATCTATATCCTTGTCATCTAGATGTCCCTGACTTTTTTTTTTGGAAAGGAAAAGAATTTTATTGAAATAGATATCCTTTTTTTTTTTTTTAAGTTCACAGACCAGGTTAAAAATTTCTGACACAGACAGAACGATGGGAAAGGGGGGCAGGTTTTTGAAAGGGAAGAATGGTTAGCAGGACCTCTCTATTAAAAATAAAAGTTTCTATTACTTTCACAAAAACAAGGGACTTTTTTAAAAGTCACTGCTTTATCAAATATGATATAAGGAAATGTAAGACAGGTTTTCATAAGGAAAGACTGGTTAACTATTAATACCTTTTCTCCTAAGAGTGCCCTCTTATTATTATTGAAATGCTGAAAAATATCTCTTTTTTAGTTAATTGTCTGGCCAATCACAATCCCCCCCCAAAAAAAGCCTGAAATGTGTGTGTAAAGGAAGCATTAATTTTCTGAGTGAACAATCCTATTGGTAATTAAAAAAACATAGACCTCTAGCCCAGGAGTTCTTAAATGTTTGTGTTATTCACTGCTATGACAGGCTGGTGAACCTGTGGATCCGCTTTAAAAGCATTAAATCAAATATGTATGATTACAAATTATAATTTCCAAAAATATATTAATTAAACAAACCTGTTGCTTCCCCCATGCACACACACATTCCTGGTTCACACAGTGCCTGGAATCAGGTCCCCACTCCAGTCTGAATAAAGTTTCTTTTGAATAGGCAAAAATAATCCTCTGATCACATTACAACACTCATCTTCACCTCCCATCTGACCAGGCTGGATGTCTTGCTTATGCGCTTTATTGAGGGTTGTCTTCCTTTCTGAGATTTCCTAGGGCAGGTTTGAGAGCCAGCCTCTAGCCCAGAGCTGAACTTCAGCTTGATTTCATGACCCAGAGGTAATGTGGCTGGAATCCATAGAACTCTCCCCCTCTCCCGCCACACTTCTACTAGCAGCCCAAGAGCTGCAGAGAGTAACCCCTCCCTGGTGGTAGTAACTTCTTGATGGCTATATTAATAGAACACAAGCTTTTATAACTACTACCAGGCTGGAAAGGCTTACAATTCAAGTTTATGTAGTACCTAATTGGCTTTCAAAAAAAATTAAAAATAATAATTCTGAGATCAGAGACTGAATAATACATTGCTTATTTTAATGATTAGAAACATAAAGAAGTCAAATAATTTGCATATTGCCACAGAACTAGTACACAATAGAATCAGAATTCAAACTCAGTTATCCTGCCTGGCAACAAATATATCAGTGTTTATGAGAAATATTGAAGAACAAAATAATTTTTTTTTCAATTTTGATCTCTCGAGTAATTCATATATGAATACTCTGGAAGGTAACAGATAGTTATGAATTAATTTTATGGGCATGAGACTACATGCAGAAGAAAGCACACACCTTGAATTATCTGAAATGTCCTATGATTTATATAATGTGTTTTCATAAGGAAAAAGTTATTGTACATGAAACAAATTCCAAGATAAAATTTAAATGCAAATATTAACAAATCAAATTTATTGACTTTTTTAGAAAGGTATTTTCAAAAAAAATCACTATTTTTAAATGTATAAAATCACATTATTTTTCATGCTCTTCTAAGTACAAAATTGTGAAATCCCACCAAATATCATTTAAAAGTCACCCTTGGGTGTAAATAGAATATTAAAAGTATTAGAACAAGCTGAGTTTATTTGCAAAATTGCCTAACAAGGTCTTGAAACAAAAGTGCTTTCTCAACTGTAACTTAACTGTTTTATCCTTCTCTAAGTTAAGGATTTGAAAAATATTGTTAGTATACAATTTTAAAAAAATTTTTAATGAATTTATTTTGAATTATCAATAATCACTTCCATAAGCTTTTGAGTTTTAAATTTTTCTCCCCCTCCCTTCCCACCTTCCTCCCCAAGATGGCACACAATCTTATATAGGCTATACATATATATTCCTATTAAACGTATTTTCACATTACTGATGTTATAAGTAAGAATTAGAAGCAATAGGAGGAACCACCAGAAAGAGGAAACAAAACAGAATAGAAGAGAAAAAAAACCATAGCAAATAGTATGTTTCAACCTGCATTCAAACTCCATAGCTCTTTCTTTGGATGGGGATAGCATTTTCCATCATGAGGCCTTTGGAGATGTCTTAGATCCTTGTATTGCTGAAAAGGGTTAAGTCTATTAATATTAGTTATCACACAACATAGCTGTTGCTGTTTACAATGTTCTCCTGGTTCTGCTCATTTCACTCAGCATTGGACCAGAGATTTTTCTTATAAAGGGCAGAAAGCAAGCAACTTGTTAAACTTTATGAAATGATAATAATTATCCACAGATACTTTCCCTCCTTTTTTTTTTATAGAGGTGAAGGGTTATATGTGTGTTACACACACATACTCTAGATAATTCCAGTTTTTTTTTTGTTGAGATGGTTAATTATGCTGAACAAATTTTTATTCTCTTTTTGTATTTTGTTTATAAGTGACATGATAAGGGATGGCTCTCTGTGAGGGAGAAAAATATACTCAGAAATTTTGGAAATGTAAGAAGAAGCTATATTAAAAATGTGATTTTATTTTATTTATAGTATTTTTATTTTCCCCAGTAACACTAAAAACAATTTTTAACATTTGTTTTTAAAACTTAGAGCTCCAAATTCTCTCCCTTATTCTTCCCCGCCCCTCCACCATGGAAAAGGTAAGCAGTTTGATATAGATTATACATGTGTTGTCGTGGAAAACATATCCATAATAGTCTTGTTGTGAAAGAAAACATAGACAGCAACAACAAAAAACTCAAGAAAAATGAAGAAAGTAAAAAAAAAAGTATGTTTCAATCTGTATTCAGACACCATCAGTTTTTTCTTTAGGGATAGATAATATTTTTCATCATAAGTCTGTTAGAGTTGCCTTGAATTGTTTAATTTCTGAGAACATCTAAGTCATTCGCAGCCAATCATCCTACCATATTGCTGTTACTTTGTACATAGTACATTTTACTTTGCATCAGCCTATTCTGGTCTTTTCAGGTTTTTCTGAGAGTATCCTGCTCATCATTTGTCATAGCATTTCATAATAATCACATAACATACCATGTTCAGTCATTCCCCAATTGATGGGCATCCCCTCAATTTCTAATTCTTTGTCCACAGAAAAGAGCTGCTACAAATATTACAAAAATAAAGGACATATAGTTCCTTTTCCTTTTTTTTTTAATCTCTTTTGGGAAACAGACCTAGAAGCAGTACTGCTGGGAAAAAATGATATGCATGATTTAATAGCTGGTTGAGTATATTTCAAATTGTTCTATAAAATGGTTGACTCAGTTCACGACTCTATCAACAATGAATTAATGTCTCATTTTTCCCACATCACCTTCAATATTTTTCATGTACCTTTTGTGTCTCATTAGTCAAGCTAATAGGTATGAGGTAGTACCTCAGAATTGTTTCAATTTGCATTTCTCCTATCAACAGTGAATGAGAATATTTTCTACCTCTCCATTTCTCTTTTTCCCTGTACATTCCTCTCACATCCCTTAATTTTATTTTTAAGTATCATGCCTTCATATTCAACTCATACCTGTTCCTTCTGTTTATATATACTCCTTTTAACTACCCTAATAATGAGAAAGCTTTTATGAGCTACAAGTATCATCTTCCCATGTAGGAATGTGAACAGTTTAAATTTGTTAAGTCCCTTATAATTTCCCTTTCCTATTTACTTTTTAAACTTCTTGAGTCTTATATCTGAAAGTCAAATTTTCTTTTCAGCTCTGGTTTTTTCATCAAGAATGTTTGAAAATCCTGTATCTCATTTAATTTCCATTTTTCATTTGAAGGATTATACTCAGGTTTTCTGGATAGATGATTCTTGGTTGTAATTCTAGCTCCTTTGTCCTCCAAAATATCATATTCCAAGGTTTCTAGTTCTTTAAGGTAAAAAAAAAAAAACCCTATTAAATCTTGTGTTATCCTGGCTGTGATTCCACCATACCTGAATTATTTCTTTTTTTTCTACTTGCAATATTTTCTCTTTGACCTGGGAACTCTAGGATTTGTCTATAATGTTGCTGGCAGTTTTCATTTTGGGATCTCTTCAAAGAGGTGATCAGCAGATTCTTTCAATTTTACTTTACTCTCTGGTTCAAGAATATCAGGGCAGTTTTACTTGACAATTTCATGAAACATGGTATCTAGTAAGTTATTTTTTTATCATGACTTTCAAATACTCCAATAATTTTAAAATTATTTCTCCTGGATCTATTTTCCATATTAGTTTTTTTTCCAATAATGTATTTCACATTTCCTTCTATTTTTCCTTTTATTTTGGTTTTGTTTTATTGTTTCTTGGTTTCTCATACAGTCATTACTTTGTATTTGCTCATTTCTAATTTTCAAGGAAATATGTGTATTTTGGCTACGCAGTGGGGTTAAGTGAGTTGCCCAGCGTCACACAGCTAGTAAGTGTCATGTGTCTAAGTCCAGATTCGAACTCACATCCTCCTGAATCCAGGGCCAGTGCTCTATCCACTGTGCCACCTAGCTGCCCCAAGGAAATATTTTCTTTAGTGGGCTTTTGACTTCCTTTTCCATTTGGCCAATTATCCTTTTTGTGGAGGTTTTTTTTTTCACATGGCTATAAATAGCTCTCATTACTTTATCTGAAAAGTGATCATATTATTTGATCATTTATCAATTGGAGAATGGTTCTTATTTTTATAAATTTGACTTCATCCTCTATGTGTTTGAGAAATGAGGCCTTTATCAGAGAAGCTTGCTTCAAAATTTTGTTCACAGTTACTATTGCTAACTAAATTTCCCTCCATTCTATTCCAACTCTCCTCTATTCAGCACCACCCCCCTTCTCTTATCTCCTTCTCTTTGTTACCTTTTTGGACATCTTTTACCATTTGACCTAGTTTGTTTTTAAGGTGTCATTTTCTTAAGCATTTTTTTATGTCTTCCTTACCAAGCTGTTGACTCATTTTTCATGATTTTCTGGCATTACTCTTATTTCTCTTCCCAATTTTTTCCTTTATCTCTGTTACCTGATTTTCAAATTCCTTTTGGAGCTTTCACATGGCCTGAGACCAATTCACATTTTTTGTAGAGGCTTTGGATGTAGGACCTTTGACTGTGTTATCTTCTTCTGAGAGCAGGTTTCGATCTTCCTTGTCACTCTAATAACTTTCTATAGTCAAAGGTTTTTTTTTTCCCCCACTGTTTGCTCATTTTTCAGTTTATTACTAGACTTTTTACTCTTTGTTAAAGTAAGGTTCTACTTCCAAGGTGGAGGGTGCATTGCCCCAAGTTTCAAGGGTTTTGTGCAAATATTTTCAGAGATATTTGTAGATACCTGTTAGTTTTTAGATCTTCCAAGGTGGAATGATGAAAGGAGAGCTGTTTGGTCCTCTCCTGGCCTTTGCTCTGGTTTGTGAGTGGCCACATGCACCCTTTTCTGCCCTAGAACTGAAAGAAGGGTCCTCCCTCCACTGTGGATAGAAGGTCTGCTATGCTAGTACTCCTTCTCACCCTGAGAAAGCCACCCAGGACTGCAAACTGGATCTGAGTTTGGGCAAAGCCACAGAGTCCTGCATCAATGCTAACAAAAAACAAACAAACAAACAAAAAAAACCACCCCTATAATCTCCTTCTGACCAGTTATTCAACACCCTTACTCTCTTACTCTGTGGACTGAGAGCTCTGGAAACAGCTTATGCCACTACTGATTCAGCAGCTCCCAAGGTCTCTTCCTGGTTCACTAGGGCTTAAGCTGTGCTGGCATGGCCTGTACTAGATTCTGCTCCATTTTCACCCAGGTGTGACAGACTTTTCTTGCCAACCTTCTAAATTGTCTTTGGAATCTATAGGCTGAGAACTCTGGAAAGTGCTACTGCTACCACTGAGTCAAACATGTCAAGACCTACTCCTGGTTTGCTAGGATCAGGTCTGAGTTAGCATTGCCTGCATTGGACTGTTCTCTCTCACTCTGGTGCGATAGCTCTTTCTTGCTGACTTTCTAGGTTATTTTGGCCTGAAAATTTGTTTCACTCTGTCTTTCTGTGGATTCTGCTGCTCTAGAATTTGTTTACAATCATTTTTAAAAGTTATTTGGAAAGGTTTGGGGGAGAACTCAGGTGAATCCCTGCCTTTACTTCACCATCTTGGCTCCCCAAAATGTTATTTTAAAGAGCTAAAAATACCTATGGGAGAAAATATGTTGAGTCTTAATCAGAAAATAGAAGACATAAGTCATGGAATATTGTAACTTCCTCATGAGATTAGAAGATGGATATTAGAACACCTATATAAGGACCTAAAATGAACAAAAGTGAGGTAGTAGATTCAATAGATATGTATTCAAGATATAATAGTCTCCTGAGACCAAATGATACCCCAAAAGGATACAGGGAGAAACAGTTCATACAAGCCTTCAAAGATCTGTCTGAAACTAACCCACTGATAATTTCTTATAGCACAGATTAATGCAGAGGACCAAGTCTGCTATTCATCTCTTGGCAAAGAGATTGTAAACTCTGAATATGAAGTATTCATTTGAAGTATTCATTGCAAACTCTTAATACAAAATATACATTTGAACTTTATTTTGGTCAAATGTGTGTTTGTTTCATGTTTTTCTGTTTTTTCAATTAGGGAAGAGAGGGAAAATGAAGGAAAATAATTTCTTGTCAATAAAAAATTAATAAATTTTTTGTTCTTATTTGAGCATAGGAATCATTGAAAAAGAGTATAAACTACTAGATGAGAAATTATAGACAAAATAAATGAAGATAATGTCTTAATTGCATTTGCCAATTGCAGGTTGGTGGCCCAGATGAAGGAAAAAAACAGAAGGGTTAACAGAATCAGATTAAGATTTGGATTTCTGTATTCTGGTTTAGAACTAAAGAAATGATGCTACTCTATTCAAGGACAAAGTAAGTTTTTTAAAATATCAGAAAATATGGGTTAGAAATATAGAAGGTGTAGGTATAGATGTTACCTTGTAGACCTAAACATGATGATAAACTGTTTTAAATTGAAAAGAGAGAACCATGGATCTAAATACCATAGAGAGTGGCATTCATAGCACAGAAACAATACTTCTGCAGTGGCAATGAAATTTATACTATGCAATATACAAGAAAGCAGAAGTCATAAAACTCATGGCCTCAGATGTCTCTAAAATAATGTGCAAAGTATGGATAATAAACTCAGTGAGATATAGGTCTTAATGCAAGGAAGCAAGCTTAATCTCATAGACATCATTGTGACCATGGGATGTGAGCTGTGGATGAAATATGACTAAGAAAATGAATGCCTTATTTAAAAAGAACATACTTGATATAATGCAATGGGAGAGAATATCACTGTTTAACAAGAAATATACTTATGACAGTCAGTATATTGCAGTGGGAAGGACATTGAATTTAGAGTAAGAAGATCATATCCAAAATCCAGGTCTGTTATGTCTATCTCTGTGAGTCTGGTGGTAATCATTTCATCTCTCTGAGTCTTTTACTTAACATTTATAAAATTACTGAATTTGATTAGATCCTAAGGTATTTTCTAGTTGTAAATCCTATATTATTCCAAATTTATGTTCCTGTGGGTAGAAATCCAGGAAAATAATGGGAGAAGTAGGATGCATTACAGTTTTCCCCAGTATTCCTCTGCTTATTTAATAATTATACATCATACCAGTCACTCCCAGAGCTACTATCATTTCTGCTTTGGTAACCTTAATTATCCTTAATTATCAGTCAGGTCCAGAAAACTTTTTTTTCTCATTGCTTTTTCTACCTTTTTGAGGGACCAATAAAATGGTTAGAGGTTGACCTAAAATAGTGACCCAGATTGCCAGTTAAGTAGTTAATCACCCTGCCTACTCCAGTCTGAGTTCAAACTTTCTTACATCAGCAAATCAGTAGTGGCTTGTCACCTAATATTTAATTGCTTTCTTAGATAACAAATTTTATGTGTGACATCACATAGAATTACAAAATGGAAAGTATCTAAGAGCTTATGTAGTCTGGCCTCCTTCTAATACTGAAATCCTATTTAAAACATCCCTGATTCAGTCTACTTGAACTGGATTTTGGAACTGGACTTAAGGGTGCAATGGTTGCTGAAGCTTTTTCTAGTAGTAATTAAACACTAATGGTTTAAGGTACATAGTACCAAAACTACTGTAGTATTTCCCTGGCTTAAGGGTAATATCTTGGGGGAGCTAGATATGCACAGTAGATAGAGTGCCTGGCTTGAGTCAGCCCTAAGTTTGAACCTAAATTCAAATCTGGCCTCAGATATATACTGGCTGTGTGATCCTGGAAAGATCATTTAGCCCTATTTGTCCTAGTTTTCTCATTTTTAAAATGTGCTGAAGAAGGAAATGGCAAAGCACGCCAGCTTCATTGCAAAAAACAAACAAACAAAACAAAACACAAACAAACAAACAAAAAACTAACAGGATCACAAAAAGTCAGACATGACTGAAATGATTGAATAAAAAGGACTATGTAAATATATATATATATATATATATATATATATATATATATATATATATATATATATATATATATATATTATTGTGAAGCGGATGCTAGGCTAAGAGATAGGAGATACATCTTCTAGTTTTGACTCTTCCACTGATGAGCCATGTGACACTAAACATCTACATCTCAATGTCCCATGAGAAAAGTGAAATGGATGAATTAGCTTAACTCGGGGGACAATCACACATTAATAATCTATTTTTATCTCTATGTTTAGTTGAAGTGAGTAGTAGAATTAAGAACATAAAGAAATGACTTCAGAATTAGAAAGACATAGGTCCAAGTCTGGTTTCATACATATATACATAGACACATAGCACACATACATACACATGCATAAACATATATGTATACATACATACTCATACACATATTTCTCATGCACATATAAATACATATGTGTGTATGTATGTGCATGTATGTGTTTATACATACACATTCTATCTGGGAAACTAAACCTCTCATTGTTCAAAGCAGCTCTCTAAAATTGCTAAAAATTTCGGATTCCCCTGAATTTTTAGTAAGTTCTATAAATCAATGAAATCACAGGTTCTTCACTTTACTCCCAAAGACATTCAACTGTACAACTAAGGGCATCTTTCTGAACTAAATTTAACTCATTAATTCATATACACAAATATATATCATATACATACATACATACATAATATATATATATATATATATATATATATATATATATATATTTTCATACTCCATCTAGACAAGGTGAGGAAATATAAAAGAAAATCTAGGTTTAAGTCCTGATACTGACAAATACTGACTGTATGAACATGGACAACTCTCTCAACATCTCAGTAACTGAAATAATTTTCTAAGATTCTACAGAAAAATCTCAAACTGTACCAGTGAAGAGTATTTACTTCCCCAAAATGGTGAAATCTTGGGTTTTGCTGCAAAAAAGTACATTTATTTAATTCAATTTTAGTTTTATTTTCAGTTCCCAATTCTTTCTTTCCCTCTACCCCTCTACACCCTTCAAGATGGCAAAAATTAAAATATCCATTATATGTATGAAATCATACCAATGGTATTCCTTCATTAGCCATGGGAGGGAGGAATTTCTAAACAACACCATAAGCATTTTTGAGAGGAGAGACATTATTTTGATCCTAAAAATAAAATTCAGTATAAATATTCTTTTATCATATAAACAGAGCCTTTGCATTAATGTGTAAAAAAAGGAAATTTTGTTAGTATTTTTCAAAGTTTTAAAAATTTATAAAAAAATGGAGACTGCCTAACCCTACTTCCCAGTTCTGTCATTTTAGTGAAAGTAGAATCATCTCAGATAATTATATGTCAAATTAAAAATGTTACTTTAAAGAAACATTAATGGGAAGAAGGTAGGGAGACTTTCAAATACTTACTCAGGCAAGATTATCGATTCATAGATTCCCTCTCTTGGTTTCTCTTCTCCCTTCTGGCTTCCCATTTCATTGCTTAATAGCACTTCTATAAGTGGGTAGCAGAGATATAAAGGTCAAATTCAAATTAGACAGTTTTGTTTCTTGTTAGATTCCTCATAAGTTTTGTGGTATTGGAGGCTGAAATTAATGGTTGAAATGGTGTTTTGCCATTAATTTTCTTTTTCTCAGACCTTCTGATTGTCAGTCCAGTGGCTTTGTATTTACAATGCCTATTTTTCCCCTTGCCTGGAACATCCTCACTCCATTCTTCTCCTCGACCTCTTCAAATCCTGCATATTAATTGTGGTATATTTTATTCACATTACAACTTCTTCATAAAAGCTATCTTGATTCCTTCTGACAACAGCAATGTACCACACTTCTAGTCAGTATTAAAAACAAACAAACAAACAAACAAACAGAATTTTCCCTCCCAATTTTCAAGGCATTATAGTTATTTCCCCAAATACATTATATGTTCCCAGAGGGTAAGTGATGTGCCTTATTTTTCTTTTATATCTAATAAAAGGAAACCAGCCAATGAGGATCCAGCACTTCAAACAAGCACAACGTGCTATTCCAGCTGCCAGGGCATATGGAGCCTGGGTAAGTTTAATTCTAGAAATGTGTGATGGAAAGGTCCTTTTATTAAGTCAGAAAATGTGTTGGTATTTGATGACTGTTTTCCATAAACTTATTTTGTGTTGATGAAAAGTATCTCCACCAGCTGTTGAGCAGGAATATAATGTCCATACAAAAACTTGAAAAAATAACAGAACCCCGTCTTTCCTTATGATTTTCAAATGAGAAGAAGAGCTGTGTAAGTCTCTGAGTGTGGAGAAGGGTAGCAGGAGAAAATGTAGTAGCTGCTTACTGCCTGCTATCAACTGCCTACTGTCCCCACACAAGCTTTCACACAGTCATGGATGTATGATACTGGTTTTCTGTCTCAGCTGTATGTAACCTTGCCTGGTCTTTTTTAACAAACACTTCTTCATCCTTGACATCTTTAATTTTTATGAGTTAGACATAAAGAGAGGTATGAGTTTTCTAGAACTGATTTCATCAGTGAACCCCCTGTATGGAAACTAATTCCACCTTTAAAAAACATTCCTGTAGTCCTGAGAGATTAAGTAATTTTGCTTATTGTCAGGAAGGCAATATACGTTAGAGACAGGATATGAATCTAGATCTTCAAAGGCACCAGGGGCAATGTCTGAACTTGAACATTACAAAGCTAGCTCTCTATCCACCATGCTATGGTGCCTCCTATGTTAATAAGTATTCTCTATTAACAGTGTGATATAGTATGTCCAATCAAGTGTGATACTTTGTCATTATCTATCTAGAAATATCTTCCTACCACATTCCACATTGAGAGACATGTGTGTGTGTGTGTGTGTGTGTGTGTGTGTGTATGTATATGAATGGAACAATTACTTATGAGTAAAAATGGAGAGGTATACAATAGCACAATGTTAAGCTGCTCTGTTTATGTATCTGGAGACCCATTTACTCTAAACTCTTTTCTTCATTTTTTTTTCATAATTTTACATATCTTTTCTCCAGGCTGTCAGGCATAAGTCTAAAACAGACAAGTGAATCAAACTCAACACTTTACTGGAGCATAGGATCATAAATTTAGACTTATTCTGTTCCAACCATCTCTCTTTATAAATGAGCAAACTGAAGCCAATAGAGGTGGCAACTGTGCTAAGATATGTTGGAGATGTGGCATATATAGCCTCTGGGAACTCTGCTAATCCATGTTCTAAAATATCAAGATGGCTTTCCTGCACTTGTCTCCTTAAGGTTCTTCTTATGAACTCTGAGGAATTGAGAGAGGGATGATTAAGGGTAGTGTTTTTGTAGTACTATAGATTGCAAGCCTTCAATGGTATGCATCTCACGACAATCAATTGAAATCAATTAAACAGCTGGATTTAATTAACTTTAAGAAATCATTTCTTACTACACGAAATAGTAAGAGCAGTTAATACAGAAAACCTGTAGACACACATACACATACATACATATGCATGGGCGCGCACACACACACACGCACACACACACACACACACCCCAGACCTTAGGGCATATTATTGCACTAGTTCTTGCAGATTCATTAGGAAAAGTATGGTCAAGCTTAAAGCATATGCTGTGACAGAAAGGGTAATATATCTCTTTGAAGTTCATATGATGAAAGTCCTTTTCTACCCTTGGTGAAGCATCATGAAGTTCTCCTTATGAACTATTTCTGCTAGTCTGTTAGAAGAGTCTTGAGGCTGCCTTTCCTCAGGGTATCTAGTTTGTCTTTAGCTCCTGATAACAACATTGCTGGTAGTGTTTTTAGGGGACTAATACCAGGATGTCCAACATCATTTGACCTTTTATAATTTGCAGCTTAACATTGTGTTATTGTATGCCTCTCTGTTTTTACTCATAAGTAATTGTTCCATTCATACACACACACACACACACACACACACACACACACACACACACACACACACACACATATATATATGTATCTCAATGTGGAATGTGGTAGGAAGATATTTCTAGATGGATAATGACAAAGTATCACACTTGATTGGACATACTATATCACACTGTTAATAGAGAATACTTATTAATATGGGAAGCATCATAGAATGGTGGATAGAGAGCTAGCTTTGTAATATTCAAGTTCAGATCTTGCCCCTGACGCCTCTGAAGATGTAGATTCATATCCTGTCTCTAACGTATATTGCCTTCCTGACAATAAGCAAAATTACGTAATCTCTCAGGACTACAGGAATGCTTTTAGAGTTGGAATTAGTTTCCATACAGGGGGCTCACTATACTGATGAAATCAGTTCTAGTGTCTAGTCTCTGACTCATAAAAATTAAAAATGTCAAGGATGAAGAAGTTTGTGAAGGAGACCCAGAATTTGAAAAGAAAAAATGTTGTCTTGGGAAACAAACTTACTCTGTGCTTTAGTTTTTATATTATGAACAAAAATACAAAATCTTATAAAGGTTTGGGATATTTCTAATTTTAATTAGAATAATGGGGAAAACTTACCATATAGACCTCAATTCCTGCCTTCAACTAGATTAAATTCAGAAAAAGAAGGGATGAAGCTCGAACACAACTAACTATAATATAAAATTGAATATCTGTTAATGAGGGGCACAAAGAAAATTCTTGAAGGCATTAATTAGAGGAAGACAAAATTTTGGGTTGGGAGTTAGATTGGGGCAAGCTGTGGGTAAATGGATTATTTGAGCAAGGTCTTTATAAATTGATAAAATTTTATCTCATGTATGTATAGGTAGTAGGAAATGACAGCTTTGGTGAAGTTTCAATACTTTAGTGGGGAGCCAGAGACTTCACCTATTCTATTCAGAGTACTGTTTCATAATCAGATATTTGCAAATGCCTGTAGTGCTCTGGATGCTGACATGGTAAACCCCTGCATAAAAGTGTGACAAAGGAGGCAGGTAGCAGGTGTTAGTTTAATTCCCAATTTGGGGTTGATTGCTATTGAAGCTATTTAAGAATCATGAAACTGAGTTTTATATCTCCACATACTTTCCTTAAATAATGAAGCTAATTATTATGAAAATAATTGGGTTGACATTTCTGTGGCAGTACTTGCAAACCTGAGTGTCATAATCTTGGGAAAAGAAAGGCTGAAGTTTAAATTATTATATCTTATTTGTAGTGAAATTGTTTAGTGCTGCCTACCCTCAGAATTGCTTTTTAGGCTATGGATTGCTCAGTTATTTCAAGCTATGAATAAATATTAATATTGCCTGAACAATAATAATAATAATTATAATGTTGGATACATGTTTTAATTATGGGGTCCTTAGGAAGTTGCCATAACCCATTTATTTATGGGACAAATGCATTAAATAATTTTTGAAGAACCTTTGTCAGAAAAGGCTTGGTATGTAGAAATTCTTTTTTATGCCTTTGTACCCCAAGCAAAAGCATGAACAAAGTAGCTATACAATCCAATTATTTATATATTTATTAAGTATCCACTATATGTGAGGCATGAACTAGGGATAAAAAACAAAAATGAAAAACAATTTCAGCCCTCCCAGTCTTCTTGGGAGACATATAGTTAGAGGTCAGGGCATAGCTTATGATCTAGTGAAGAAAAGCAAGGGGAGGTCAGAAGGGTAAGAGAGAACCAAAAGGTGAAGAGTGAATAGAAACTAATAAAAGAATGTGCACAGGCAGATAATTTGATCAACAATGTCAAAATTTGTCAGTGGTTAAAAACAATAATTACTAAAAGAAAAACATAAGAGGAATTGATTTAATTTTGAGATGAGAAAATAAAACAAAAATATTCTATTTATGTAAATCAGGGCAAATACACAAGTCTAAAAGAAATTTCTAAACTTTAAAGGAATAATTTTGCAATGATTTTCATGATAAAAAATAAAATGTACTTTTACTACTTTTGTCAAATAGCTGTTACAAGCTATTATTAAATTAAACATCACTAGGTGAATTGCCATTTTGCAAACATGCTTTTTTTTCTAAATTGTTCTGCAAGCTTTAATTATGCTGTATTATTTAAATCTTTACTTTCTTTCCCTTGTGTTCTAGAAAAAAGCCTGCTGGACTGGGAAGTCAGGAGACCCGAAAAAGGTGAACTACCTTGCCATGTATGATATTAAATAAGACACTTCACCCATGTATTCAGCAGTTTTTTTTTAAATTTGCAAAATTAGGTGATTGAACTAGAGATCTTCAAGGTTCCTTCTAATAGTAAATACCATAGTATTGTTACATAACTCACATGCTTGTTAATATATAACTTTGATCAAAATCTAACCTTTCACTTCCTTGGGATTCTTTTCTTATTTATCTGTCAAATAGTGACTGAACAGGGTCATGGGGTAAAACTGTATGAATTTATGATTTCAAACTAGAAGTATCATAGCCCTAGAGTTAGAAATAGCCCAAAGGACATGTAATCGAACTCCCTTCTTTTGCAAATTAAGAAACTGAGGCCAATATTAGTGAAATGATTTGACCAAGGTTACATTACTCTTAAGATGAAAAGCTGTCATTAGAATCGACTCCAAATTTGACTCTTCACTCTGCCAAGCTCTTTGCCTCTTTCTAGTTTCATCAAGTTAAATAAAAAAGATGTGTATTCAACACATACACAAGTCAAAGCATGGTATAGTGGGTAAAGAGCTGACTTTGGAGGGAGAAAAACCTCATCTCTGATACATATTGGCTACGTGAATTTGGTAATGTCATCCAAGCTTTCAGAACTCTGAGAAATAATCTAATTTTCTAAGTTGGGGAGCAGATACCAATCTACCTTGGTAGATGAACGCCTAACTGAGAGTAACCTAAACCAATGAAACCACAGGTATAATCTCACAAAATGCACAAGTGGTTTTTCACTGTTATACTATCGTGTTTCTATAACAGAACTGGAGAGAAAAGGGAGGAGAAGCTCATATTGCCCCATCAGTATCTGATAAAATTGAAGGAACTCTCTGCTTTATGCGTTTGTCTTTTTTCTCATTTTATCTTAATCCTGGATTATTTATCTTTATATAAATCATTTAAGCATCCTGTCTTTCCTTGAGACTATAACATCATTTTTTTCCAAGTTTAATAGCATTTTATTTTTTTTCCATGTTCCATGTCAAGAACATTTTTAACATTCACTTTTACAAGATTTTGAGTCTCAAATTTTCTCCCTCCCTCTCCTCCCTTCTTCTGAAAATGGTTCCACATATTGTATAGATATGCTCTCATGTAAAAAAATCATATTAGTCATAATTATGAAACAAGAAACAGATTAAAAACATGAGAAAGAATAAAATCAGTAGTAAAATATACTTTGATCTTCATTCAGAGTCCATCAGTTCTTTATCTGCATATGGATAGCATTTTCCTTTGTGAGCTCTTTGTACTTGTCTTCTATTACTGTGTTGCTAAGAAGAGCTGAGTAATCCATAGTTGATCACCACTCAGTTTTGCTGATACTGTGTTACAATGTTTTCCTGATTCTTTTCATTTCACTTTGCATCTGTTCATACAGGTTTTTCCAGGATTTTCTGAAATCTGCCTTTCTATCTTTTCTTATTACACAATAGCATTCAATTCCATTCATATACCACAGTTTGTTCATCCATTCCCCAACTGATTGGCATCCCATAAATTTCTCATATTTTGCCACCAGAAAAGGTCTGCCATAAATACTTTTGCACGTATAGGTCTTTCCCCCTTTTTTATAATCTCTTTGGGATACAGACCTGGTATGGTATTGCCTGATTGAAGGGTATGCACAGTTTCATTGCCCTTTCGGTACAGTTCCAAATTGCTCTCTTGAGTGGCTAGATCACTTCACATCTCCACCAACAGTGCATCAATGTCCTGATTTTCATATATCCTCTCAAACATTTATCATTTTTTCTTTTTGTCATATTAGTTAATCTGATAGATGTGAGATTGTATCTCAGAGTTGCTTTAATTTATGTTTCTCTAATCAAAAGTGATTTAGAGCACTTCTTCAGTATGCCTATAGATAGTTTTGATTTCTTCACCAAAAACTGTCTGTTATCCTTTGACCATTTATTAATTGGTGAATGGCTAGTATTCTTATAAATTAGCCATATATTTGAGAAATGAAGGCTTTATCAGAGACACTTGCTATAAAGATTGCTTTCCAACTTTCTGATTTCCTTCTTATCTTGGTTGCATTGGCTTTGTTGGTCCAAAAGCTTTTTAATTTAATGTAATCAAAATCATCTCTTTTACATTTCCTAATACTCTCAATCTCTTATTTGGTCATATATATATATTTTTACCTTCCCCATATAACTGATAGTCTATTCCTTTGTCTTCCAATTTGCTTATGGTGTCACCATTTCTGTCTAACTTATGTACTCTGAAGTTATCTTTGTATATGGTGTGAGATGTTAGTCCACACCTAATTTGTGTCATTTATTTATTTGTTTGTTTGTTTGTTTTTGTTTTTCATAGCAATTTTTGTTTTTGGGTCAAATAGGGAGTTCTTATTCCCAAAGCGGGGATCTTTGGATCCATAAAACACTGGGTTGCTATGGCCATTGACTAATCTGTTCCACTAATCCACCAGTCTCTTAGCCAATACCCTATAGTTTTGATGATTATTGCTTTATAATACAGTTTGAGACCTGGTATTTGGAAGGAGACCTTCCACTCTATTTTTAATAATTACCTTGATGGTCTTGAACTTTTGTAGTTCCAGATAAATTGTGTTGATATTTCTTATAGCTCTATGAAATATTTTGATAGTTTGATTGGCATGGCACTGAAGTGGTAAATTAGTTTAGACAGAATTGTCATTTTTCTTATATTAGCTCTGCCCACTCATGAACAATTGATATTTTTCCAGTTGTTTAGATCTGATTTTATTTATGTGAAAAATGTTTTGTAATTATATTCATATAGTTTCTGGGTTTGTCTTGGCAGATAGACTCCTAAGTATTTTATATTGTTTGCGATTATTTTAAATGGAATTTTTCTTTCTATTTCTTGCTTCTGGGCTTTATTGGTAATATAAAGAAATGCTGATAATTTGTGTGTGTTTATCATATCCTGAAACTTTGGTAAAATTGTTAATTATTTCAAGTAAATTTTTAGTTGATGCTGTAAGGTTCTCTAAATATACCATAATATTATTCGTAAACAGTGATCATTTTTTTCCCTCATTGCCTATTTTAATTCTTTCAATTTCTTTCTTTTCTTATTGCTGTAGTTACCATTTCTAGTACTACATTAAATAATAGTGTTGATAATGAGCATTCTTGCTTCACTCCTAATATTTTTGGGAAGGCTTCTAGCTTATTACCATTGCTTATAATACTTTCTGATGGTTTTAGTACTCACCTCAATATTATATGCTGTTTGTTAGGCTTTTGACATAAAATAATTTCTTAAGGATGAAAGAAGTCCAGATGTGGAATTGGAAATCCTAACAATATTTTCTGATTGGATGTGTTTATATTCAGAGTCTGATTGAGAAATATTATAGTTAGCGCTCAGTGCTTCAGTTGTGGTTTGGAAAAGTTTATTTCCAACCTGATTTTCCAATTTAATTTACAATGATGTTGGTAAAATTAAGTTCAACCTGGATTTAATAACTACTTATTAAGCATGTAGCAAAGCACTATTGGCCAGGTTGTAGGAAAAATGCAACATATCAATAACACTGAAAAGCTTTAATATAGCTTTGTCACATGATCTCAAATAAGTACTATTAAAATAACAAAAAAGATGTAGACATATGGAATATAAAGCAATCACAGAGTTATTCATTTTTGTTTAAGAAGGAAATTTGATCACTGAAATATTTTAATGCAGGAAATAATCAAAGATTAACAAAATGATGTCTGTGCCCTTATCATATATAAAATCTTATTTTGATAATTCATGGTAAATGAAACTACATCTCCAGGATGGAAACTGGACAGATTGGAACAGAAGGTAATTCCCAATATGTTCCTATTATTCCCTAGAGAGCAGAATTCTATATACATGTCTTTCAATGCCACATGTCTATTTCAACAGGAAAGTAACTTTTTTACTCAGTTAACTTTGGTTTCATAAAAGAATATACATTTTATGGTCTCTAATCAAAATTATAGAAAGAAAATCATATAGAATAATGAATTCCTTTTGAAAATTTATTCTATAATCAAATTACTTGTTCATGAGGTTAAATAAGATTCCAAAGTATTTATCCTTTAAATATCAAATATCCATTTATAAAAAAAAAAAAGAAAAATGCTCTAAGAGTATCTTGTGTCATTCAGATATAACACATTGCAGCAGCACCTGCTTAGGGCATATTAGTTGATATTTTGGTCAAGCTCCTGGACTCTACCTCACCCTCTTCAGAAGGTATTCTGAGAACTTCTCACTGCTTTTTGTCAATCATGGTTAGATAACAGGTTTTTTTTTTTTTTCTGTGTGATGAAAAGAACTCTTAATGGACTGGTGAGTTGAAGTTCTATGAGTATGACAAGGAATCCAAATGGCCCTTGGGGCTCTTCTTCCTGCTAATCTGTAAGTATTAGAGGGGTCTAGGCCAATTGGACAGTTGAGTAGGACAGTTCTGTCTATACCCCACCTAGCCTAAAGCTATGAGAACACATCCGGCTTCAAACATATTTTTTCACTTCTATCTTTTTTTTTTTTTGTCCTTTGCAGAGGGCCTTGTGAAAAATCAAAAGGCTACTGGCCTCTTCTCCTATGCCCCAGCATCTGAGAAGCAGGTATCTGTAGGAATGGATTAATGCTAAGTCATTCCTTACAGGAATAATTGCAGAAGAAATAGCATCAGAAGTAACAGACCACAAGGAAAAAACACACCAGCAAAGAGAGACCACTATAAGATCATGCTTTGCATAACTGGAGAGTTATTAAATGTACAGATATTAAATGCAAAATGAATAATTAGCAGCCTTGCAAACATTCTGTTCAATGAACCTTAAGTATTGGCCTTCCATCAGATTATATTAATAGGAATACTATGTTACTCAATTAGCTTCTAACAATGTGCAATACTGTGAGCTACCATTTTTTCCTGTGTAATAATAGAAGAACGATTCTATGTCTGATTCATAGGCTCATGTTTATATATGGTACTTCCTTTATTTTTGTTTTGTGGGGGTGGGAGAGTAAAAGATCATATATGAGAGCCAAAGATGAATTTCTTTCTTAATTATCCAAGATCAGAATAGAATGATTCTCCTATTGAGAAGTCAAGCAACATCCTTTCAGTCAAGCCAGGACAAACCAAGACGGCAGGTAAGGCATAAAGATTGGCAAAGGTCACTAGTCACCGTGGCCTTGTTTGACTGGTGCCTAACCAGCCACTTAGATAGTCAAGAATTTTTTTTTCTCATCTAAGAGGGATGAGGAAAAAAATCCTTCATTTTGACAGACTAATATAAAATATTTCAATGAACCATTTAACCTCTCATCAGCAATCAAGTAAGCATAAAAGTGATGAAAGAAACAACCATAAAATCTAGTCAGTCACTCAGTGGAACATATATGTTTATACCAATGGCCTGATCATTCTGATTCACGAAAAATTATAGGTTTTCTGAAATAAGAAAAAAAAATCTTCCAGGGGTATATAGGTTAATATGATTTTCATTACATTAAATGAAGCCTGTTAAGTCATTTTAATTTTGTGTAAATTACATTACATAACATGATGGATTTATAAACCAGACTGATATGATTTCATTTCAAAATGGAGAAATGTTTTCTCTTCCAATCCCTAATTTTGTAAAGAAGCTTTCCAATTATTCCTACTCTTATAAACTTCTTTCTAATCCTAAAACAAAACTTCCAGAAAAGTTATATTATGTGTATAACTTTCTGCCTTTGAACCTTTTTTTAAATGAAGTCATCATCAAAAAGTAAATTGAAACATATTAGTTATTTTTTATCTGTTTTCTTAATCATATTATTAAATAGTCTATATTGATTGATATTTTTGTAGTCTAAAAATATTATAACCATCATTTTATAAGGTGAAATTTGAAAAAAATAGAAGATAACTTCTTAAATATTCAAAGTGTTATCTTAGCTGTTGTTAAGATATGTCTATATTTCAGTGAAGTTGTGATAGTGTATTAGGTCAATTTAAAAGAAATCATATTCATTTAATTTGCTTGATAACATAATAAACATTACTTCCTTTTATTTTTAGTAAAATAAAATATATTTTATATTATATTAGAGTATAAATTATATTTATTATATTAATTATATATTAATATAATAGCAATATCCTGTATATTATATTAAAAGAAATATAATTCTTCATTAGCATAGAGATTAATGTTAGTCATATGTATTAGCTATGCATTATGCATGTATGCATCTATCAAGAGATGTGTCTATACATGTACCTGTTCACAATAATGCACATATATGCAAACACATCCATACATACATATACATACACACTATTTAAATGCACACATGCGTACACATATACATGCTTAGATACATATGTGTATGTGGAGATAGATGTAAATATAGATATCACACATACACAACTTTAGTTCTTCAAGGAAAGCCAAAGGAACTTTTAGTAATTATCATTAGCTGTCACCTTTCCAGTTTATTTAATTATGATCTTTTCCTTAGACTGTAAATATTGTTCCTTTTTGAATCATCTAGAATATTCTTTTGTAAACAAAGTTCTTCTGAGATTGCCGAAGTTTCAGAAACTCAGGACAATTTATAATTTTTTTAAAGTACTTTAGTATATCTTTTCTTAGCTGCCAGCAATTTCTCTACTTCATAATCCAAAATAATTTTGCCTATAATGCTTCATTGTTTGAGCTCATTAAAAGGACTTTATTTGTTTGTTATTTGGGCCTTTTTATCATTTAAAAGGTTGTGATCCCTAGACATCTCTCTGGCCCCTTTTGCCAGCTACAGAAACAGAAATGGAAGAGAAGATAGTTATATTCTTTAAAGTAAGTCATCAACCTCCTATCTCTGAGAAGACTAGGACTTATGACTGATTCTACACTAATTAGCCCACATTTCTGTAATTTGTTTATTCATTAAGTGAAATTCAACTATCAATAGTATCTCAAACATAACACAGGATAAAAAGTAGCTTTTAAATAAATAAATATTCATTCCCTTTATCTCCCTACACACCATAAATATTTTCTTTTTCAATAGAAAACTTTATCTCCTAGAATATATATTAATAAAGATAATATAACAATGTCAGATCTATGGAGAAGGGGAGAATTTATGACCAAATAAGAGATAGAGAGTATTGCAGCATATAAAATGGATAATTATGATCACATTTAGTTAAAAAAATATTTTTTGCACAAAGAAAACTAATGCAGCAAACTTTTTTTTTAATGTAGATAACTGGGAGGAAGATTTATAGCACATTTCTCTGATAAAGACAACATTTCTCAAATATAAAAAATGAGTCAAATGTATAAGAATGTAATTCATTCACCAACTGATGAATGGTTGAAGGATATGAACAGGCAGTTTTTAGATGAATGATCAAAGCTATCTACAAGCATGTGAAAAAATGCTCTAGATTACTATTGATTAAAAAAATGAAAATTAAAACAAGTCTGAGGTATCACCTCACACCTATTAGATTGGCTAATATGACAGAAATTGAAAATGACAAAATTTGCATGGAATGTGAGAAAAATTGAGATGCTAATGCACTATTAGTGGAATTGTAAATAGATCCAATCATTCTGGAGAATAATTTCTTATTATTCCCTGAAGCCTATTAGGCTCTTCATTCCCTGTGACCTAGCAATAACACTATTTTGTCTGTATCCCAAAGAGATTAAAAAAAATAAAGGATAAGGACCTATAAGTACAAAAATATTTATAGCAACTCTTTTTGTGATTGCAAAGAATTGAAAACTGAGGGGATGTCAACTACTTGGGAAATGGCTGAACAAGTTGTGGTATGGGATTGTAAAGAAGTACTACTGTGCTATAAGAAATGATAAGCTGGAAGTTTTCAGAAAAAAAAAAGGAAAAAATTACATGAACAGATGAAAAGTGAAGTAAGGGAAACCAGGGGAAAATTTTACACAGTAACAGTCAAATTGTATGTTTTCAATTTTCTCAGCAAAGTAATGATCCAATACAATTCTGACGTACTTAAAATTGAAAAAAAAAATGCTCTCCACCTCCAGAGAAAGACTGATAGAATATGAAGACTGACGGAGTCTAAAATCAAATCGAAGTATGCTTTAAGATTTTTCTTTATTTTATGTTTTTGGTTGTATCTATGTTTTCTTTTACAGTATGACACATATAGCAATATGCTTTTTCCTGACCAGAAATGCACAAGCTATATGAAATCCCTTGCCTTCTCAATAATGCAGAAGACAATTAGGAACTCAAACTTTAAAAAAAATGAATTTTAAACATTTTTACATGTAATTGGAAAAAATAATATTTAAAGAAAACTAAAAACAAGAAACATAAGAAAGTTTTAAATAGAAATTTAAGATGCTTCATCATGTTATATATTTTTATTTTGCTTAATTTTCTAGTGTAAATATTTATCATAGAGTAAATTATGACTTCAATTTGACTTTTTGGATTATTTAGAAAAAAAGTAGTTCAATTCCATAACCCAAATCTTTCCAGAGCAAATAAATTAATTAGACATGTACATATTTTGTTTTTGTAATTTCTGTTTTAATCAGATCTACAGATGTTGTGACTTGCCTAAAGTTACATAATAAGGAATTGTTTCTTGATTTAAAATATGTGGCAGTTTAGTGTAACAGAAAAAAAAATAGATTTGTAGTCTGCAAATGAAGAAGCAAACTCCAATGAATTATTTAACAATCAAAAATTAAGATTTACTTAGTTATATAGGATGATGATAACAAACAAATGGAAAACTTGTCCAAATAATATTATGCTCATGTTTTCTTTTTCTCTAAAAATGATTTTTGAATATAAAATATAGAATAAAAATGAGTGAGTTGAAAGCAAATAAATGTGGGGAGATTTTAAGGTAGATCAATCACATAGGTACTCCTAATGTGTCTAAGTCTTAATACATGATGTTCGATGAATTACCATCAAGGCTATTGAAAGAAATAAATCTCATACATACTGACATTAATGAAACCACAATATATAAAGGAGTCACAGGTAAGTAGAATGATATCCTTCATACTCTATTTAGAAGATAATAAAGGTTTGTCTCTTACAGAGACAAATCTTCCAGAGTCAGTTTCAACATATACCCAAGGACAGCAAGAAATGACTTATAATTTTTTTTTTTACCATCTCATTTGAAGTAAATATTCATGATGAGCATTAGAACAGATTTCAAAAGACAGAACAGTCAAAGGACAGGAAGGAAAAGGATGTTTCTTAGATATTATTGGTCATAGGAAGCAAGATAGGAAAAAGCATGAAGGACAATAATTGAAGTGAGCTAGAGAATTTCTTGTATACATCACTTGCACTTAGTTGCTTCTAATTGCCAATAAAAAGAAGTGTAGAAACTATTCTTATATGTGGAGAAGATTGTTACAAATAAACCATTAATCAGGATTCCCTTAGAAATGAAGAGATATGGATAATAGTCATTTGGCATCAAGAGTGATCTACTTTGGGGGCAACTTGGTGATGCAGTGGATAGAGCACTGGTCTTGGAATCAGGAGGACCTCAGTTCAAATCAAGCCTCAGACACTTGACACTTGCTAGCTGTGTGTCCCTGGGCAAATATTTTAACCCCATTGCCTAGCAAAAAGCAAAAGCAAACCAGCAAAAAATAACAAGTAAACAATAACAACAACAAAAAAAGAATGAACTACTTTTAAAATAAATATTTTTTAATAGAAAAAGAACATTTCATTCAATGAAGGCTCTCTCAATGAAGAATTCACTCATTCAATTTATATCATCATATTCTCCACAACTTTTTAACCTAGAGACTGTCTCAGGTTACTTAGAGGTTAAATGCTTTTCCCAGGGTGCTAGAGTGTGTAGCTGTCAGAAGTGAGACTTGAACCCAGGTCTTCCTGACTCCCAGGCCAGCTCTCTATCAATTGTGTATACCAATATAAAAATGATATAATTATTTCAAAAGATTCAGAAAAAAAAATTTAATAAAATATAATTCAGGTTGAAACATACCAAAGAAATTTAAAAAAATAACTTACTATGATAAATATTTAAAGGTTAGCATGATTTGTAATAAAGGAAGAGAAATCTTTCCAATAGCATTGAGGATTATCTAGAATGTTCTTTTTCATTACTATTATTTTACATAATTATGTAAATGCTACCTATAATAATTTGTCAAAAATAGCAAATGGCAATAGGCAAGGAAGAGGCAAAATCGTGAGAATCCCAAAAATCCAACAGTAACAAAAGTCAATGAAAACAATTCTTTTATTCAGTCAAATGACAGTCAAATAAATCCACAAAATTTATTAGAATTATTATTTCAACTGAGTAATATTAAAAAAAAACAGTTGAAGTAATAAAGTAAACTCCATTTTAAATGATTACAAAATGCACAAAATATCTAGAAGACAACCCACTAAGCCATATTCAGGACTTACATGAATGAATATAGTGGACTATAGTTAGTTTTTGATCAAATCCTCCTGCCCCATTACCTTCCACCAATGCAGGATGTAAACAAAGAAACTGAAGGTCATATAATAAGGCATGAAAAAGTTATATGATTGAATTAGAATGGAAGCTTGTATGTCCTTCATCCAGTTGCTCTTTTGTTATAAATTAGATTATTAGGTCTATATACACTTTAAGCAGGAGCCAGAAATGAAGGAATAACCCAGATGATGACATAACAAATAGGAGACCCATACAGTTGTAGGAAGGAAGGAACTGAGGAATTTCATGGAAATGGAAGCCTGAAGCTGTGGATTAAGACAACATCCTTAAGTAATTAGCACCAAATGCCAGGGAGTGAGGCTATGTGAGTGAATTAGGTGTGGGTTGTTGTTGTTGTTATTTGTTTGTTTGTTTTTGGCTAGGCAATGGGGTTAAATGACTTGCCCAGGGTCACACAGCTAGTGATTGCTATGTGTCTGAGGCTGGATTTGAACTCGGGTCCTCCTGAATCCAGGGCCAGTGCTCTATCCGCTCTGCCACCTAGCTGCCCCTAGGCATGGGGTATTACGGTGGTTTTTATTTCTCTGTGATTCTCTAGCATTTAGCCTTCTATGAAATAGCTCAGTATTTTCCTATAAAGAGTGGGTACCCAACAACTGGGTTTGAAGAAGTTTCTAAGATTATGTTATATGATACTAATGCAGTGGTATTATGGCAGAAAAATGATGAGTGTAAAGAATGAATTTATATCAATATTGTAAAACTTTTATTGAACAGATATAGATTGAGTCAGAAAATCAGAAGAACAATTTGTACAATGGTTACAATAATTCAAAGAGAAATACACTGAAAAGCTTCAGAGTGCAGCTTGATTCTGTTACCAATCATGGCTTCATAGGATTTAATAGTGAAGCCTTGTCTCCAGCCTATCAAAAAAGAATACATTGGGCAAGAGAGGCAGAAGAAGCCATATACGCATTGCCAGATGTGGTTAAAATGTTGTTTTCTTTTGCATGACAAAATTTCTTAAAGGGAGGGATTCTGATTTAAAACAGCAGTAATCAAATGTAATAATTATATTAAAACTATAATCAATGATATATTTTAAAGAGTTTCAAGACTTCTGACAAGATGACAGTCTTGAGCACACTTCAGAAATAATGAGTAGGCTGTGATTTAGCAGCAAATCACATAAAGTTTCCTATGCTTACCTATTCAGAGGCTGTATTTTTTGAACAAATGGAAGAACTTTTTTTTTCTTGTAGAAGAGAAAGTAAGAGGCTAGAAGAATGTCTTTTTACTTCCCCTATTATCAGCAAGACAAGTGTTTGTGGGGAAAAAATGAAACACTTAAATATATATTAAAAATGGAAAGATGTGAGGAGATACAGGAGAATTCTGATTTGCCAAGATTTGAGAGAAAAATGATTTATATTAAAATATGTACAGGGATAAGCTGGAGTTAGGTCAAGATTACTCATGAGACAATATTATTATTATCATCATCATTATTATTATTATATTATTATTATTATTATTATTATTAGGCTAGGCAATGGGGTTAAGTGACTTGCGTAGGGTCCCATGTCTAGTATGCATCAAGTGGCTGAAACTGGATTTGAACTCAAGTGCTCCTGACTCCAGGGCTGGTGCTATCTATCCACTGCACCACTTAGATGCCCTATTATTAAATTTTTAATGTGCACCTTTACAAATTAGGTCTTTGTTATTGTTTTATTGATTGTCTAGATGTGAGAAGTGATGGAGAACACGATAACAATGCAAATTATATTTAAAAGCGCATCATAAGTGGGGCAGACAAGATAGTAGAGTAGATGAATCACTGAACAGAGCTCTCCCAACAGTCCCTTCCAAAACAACTTTAAAATAATTCCTCTTTTCAAATTCTAGAGTGACACAGTGAACAAAAGGTCATGGTGAGACGTTCTTCAAGGCCAAGATAACTTAGAAGTTCTAAAAGTCAGAGCAGTGATATAGGGGTGAAGGCTGGTCCTGAACCCATGTGGATTCAACACCAGTGGTGAGAATTTTTTTGGTGATGACAGCAGTAGCAACACATTTGGGAGCTCTCAAGACAAACATGATAATTGGACCTGGCCACTGGTCAGAAATAAGTTAGAGAAGAACCCTATTCTAGTACTGGGCAATGAACAGGACCCTACTTGGTATCTGCATGGGCTATACCAACTTCCAAGTCACAGTTCCGGAAGAGAGAGGGGTATTTTTGAGCACTAATGGAGCAGGGGCCCTGAGGAGACATATTACCTGCTATCCAAAGGGACCAGGATCCCCACAGGGAAATATTGCTTGTGATCCCAAGAGAGCAGCACCCAAAGGAAAAGAATTCCTTGTAATCTCAAAGAAGCAAGGACATTAAGTTGCAGAATTTCATATGGGTAAGAACAGAATGCATACCAGTGAACACACCTCTTCCTAGATTACACAATCTTGAAAGCACTGAAAACTTCTAAACCTGGAAAACTAGCTTTGAAAACAGGAGTACAAAGAAGCCTGAAACTTGGCATAGTGGGTCTCCTCCACCTAACCAACATGCTGGGGACAGAGTCCAACAAGTAATGAGAGAAAGGTAAGAAAATTTTGAAAAGGCAAGTAACATCTTCATTAAAGAGGCACAAAAATACTGAAGAAAATAAAACCTTAAAAACTATACAAATGGTAAAAGAGACACAGAACTTCAGTGAATAAAATAATTCTTCAAAAAGGAGATTTGGCTAAATGGAAAAAGAGGTACAAAAACTCATTGAAGAAAATAATTCCTTAAATTTTGAATTGGTCAAGTGAAAGCTAATGACTTCATGAGAAATCAAGAAAGGATGAAATCAAAAGAATGAAAAAAATAAGAAAATATAAAACATCTCATCAGGAAAAAATAACAACTGATCTGGGAAAAGATTGAGTTGAGATAATTTAAGAAATATTGTGTGTGGGGGGGAGACATATTGGACTACCTGGAAGCCATAATCAAAAAAGAGGCTGGACATCACATTTCAAGAAGTTATTAAATAAAACTGCCCCTATATCCTAAAATCAGAAGTTAAAATAGAAATGAAATAATCTACTGATCACTGCCTGAAAGACATCTAAAAAAATAAAATTTCCAAGCAATATTGCAATCATATCCTAGAGTTCTCAGATTAAAAATAGGAAAGTACTTTAAAAATTCAAATATCATGGAACCATGGTTCAGGATCACACAGGATTTAGCAGTTATTATATTAGAGGAGCAGAGGCCTTGGAATAAGATATTCTTGAAAGCAAAAGAGCTTAGATTACAACCAAGAATAACCTAACCAGAAAAACTGAGTATAATACTTCAGGGAAGTAGTGGCCATTTAATAAACAGAGGACTTTCAAGCATTCCTAATGAAAAGAATAGAACTGACTAGAAAATTTGACCTTCAAATCCAAGGCTCAAAAGAAACACAAAAAGTACACTTGCAGAGAAAATATAAGGGAATCAATAAGTTTAAACTCTTTACATTCTATATGGGAAGATCATAAATTTAACATCTAAGAACTTTATTATTTGGACAGTTAGAAGGATCCTACATAGATAGAGGACACATAAATATTTTGATTATGTTGCCAATATCTAAAAAAATAGATGGGCTAGAAAAAAGGGATGCACTGGGAAAAGGGGAAAGGAAGAGGAAGAATGGGGGAAATTATCTCACATTAAAAAATGCACACAGGAAAGAGCTTTTATAGTGGAAAGAAAAATAGTGTGTGAAGAATGGGAAATGCTTAAATCTCACTCTCATCTAACTTTGTTCAAAGAGGAATACACACACACATAAACATAGATATATGCATGTGTGTATGTATGTGATTTGTGTGTGTATATGTCTGTGTGTTTGTGTGTGTGTGTAGTGAGGTGACTCAATAGGTACACAATACCCAACAGTAAATGAGTAGTGTTTAACTAAACTCCAAACCCAAGCTTTTGGAGCAAGAAGTCATTATTTAATAAAAATTTCTAGGAAAACTATAAAGAAATTTGGCAAAAACCCAAACCAAACCAAACCAAACCAAAACAAACAAACAAAAACTAACCACATACCAACATCTTACACCATATGTAAAAATAATATTAAAAGGATTTAGTTATAAAGGGAAGCATGTAAAAATTTACCTCCAAAACTTAAGACTAAACAAGGGATAAAAGAGGATCAAGTGAAATAATATGAATAGTTTTGATTTGATGAGATTTAAAAGGTTCTGAACAAATACAAATAAAGCAGCCAAAATTAGAAAAAAAACTAGGGGGGAAGGAAATTAAAGCTAATTTATCAAATATAGAGAGACAAGTCAAATCTATCTATCTATCTATCTATCTATCTATCTATCTATCTATCTATCTATCTATCTATCTATCTATATTGTCGTTTGGAGAATGTCATATATATATACATATTTACATACATACACACATACATACATAGGCATGCCATTACCCAATTGAGAAATTGTCAAAGATTATGAATACAGAGTTTTCAAAAGTGCATAGCAAAGCTGTCACAAGTCACATGAAAAAGGCTCTAAATCACTATTAGTTAGAGAAATGCAAATTAAAACAACTCTGATGTACCACCTTACATCCATCATAACAAGAAAATTCTGAAGAACCCAAGATGAAAGATGCTACCCACCACCATAGAGAGAACTGATGGACTCTGAGTTTTGATTGATACATATTTTTGTCACTTTCTTAATTTTTCTCATTTGTGTGTTTTCTTTTGAAAAATGAAAATATTAAAATGTTTTATATGTTTTCACCTGTAAAATAAGCTTATTCCTTGCCATCACAGTGGTTAAGGGAGGGATGGGAGGGAGGGAGAGCTTTTGGAACTTAACATTTAAAATCAATTATTAAATTAAATGATTTAATTGTAAAATATTTCATGAAATTTTATATATGTATATGTTGTGTTACATGAGTACATTTTCACTCCAGAAAGCAGGTTATTAAATATTTAGCAGCATATCATTGCATACATCACTAAATACTGACTATGAGATTTAAATTTATCATAGAAAAGGGGTAAACAAAATAAAAATTGACCTTTTGAGGAGGATTATTAGTTATGTGCAATTCAAGTAATGATGATGTGGATCCTCAGGTTCTTCTAGGAGTTGGATTATCCAGTAAGTGTTAAATGAAGAAGAGACAAATTGTTGTCATTGGTGCTTCTATCCTTAGAGGTACTAAACTAACCTTTAGTATATAGACATTTCCTACTGTCTTTCTGGGGTAATATCAATATCAATGTGGATAATCTTCCATATTTCTAATTCTGATAACCACTACCACTTGAGAGATTCACATGCAAATAAATGACACCACCAAAGCAATCTAAAAATAAATATTCCTTGAGATTACTAAGGGAGTCAAAAAATTAAAATAATTTAATGTGAAATGTTATTTCAATCCTCACTTCTCGTTGAAACAAGGACTTCAGAAGTCAGGCAAATTTGGGAAGTGGATAGCTTTTTAAGAATCTTGACTTCTGATTTGATTACTCTTAAACTGTGATTAAAGTATGGGCATAAACACCACTTGGTGATGAATTGAGTGATTCTAATAAAATATAACTATCTTGCTTATCAAACAAAATCATGTTAAAGTTAATATTTAGCATGAGAGGGGGAAACAAATAGTGAAGCAATTTCTGTTAAAAGCAAATCAGAATAAATTTTTTGTTCACCAAAATAATGAATATAATTGGGGAATTAAAAAAAAAAAAAACAAAGAACTTTACTATGGCACTTTCCCTGGATCTAAGCCTGCCTTTTCAGAACCCAACTAGCCTGTGGGGTTGTGTGAGAATGACTTGTAGAGAGGTTACAGAAGAAAAGAAAAATGAAAAAGAAAAATGTTCTTGTCTTATGAATGTTTTATTACTGCTACATATTATATTGCATTGGTGAATAAATATAAGCTATTTTAAAGAGAAGAAACATTAACAATTAAGAGATTAGAGAAGATATGCAGTAATTGGTACATAAGCTGACTTGTGAAAAACAGATAAAAATTGTAAGTGTTTAGGATCAAGAAGTAATGTATACCAGGCATGAGGAATGCCTTGTAGAAATGCAAGGAGGGAGAGAATAGAATGTGAAGTTAGAAGAATAGCTAATAAATCAAATTCATTGGATTTTATAATGTGTGAAAGGATGTAATGTGAGATAACAATAAAATATAAGCTGGAAGCAGGCAATATAGACCCTTAAATGTTAAGCTGAGAACTTTGTGTTTTATCCTAGGACAACGGACCATTCAAGAAGGACATGGCATAGTTAGACTCAAATCTTTGTAATGTGGTGGTAGAAGCTAACTGCAGCATGATTTAGAGAGGATAGATTAGAGAGGATAGATTAGAAGGAGTCTGATTAATGTAAAAGATAATTACTAAAGTGAAGATAAGAGAGTTATAAGAGAATAAATTTAAGGGGTAGACATGTGAGTGAAGAGGAAAGAATGGATATGACTCAGATCCTACTCTCATGTCTCACTGTGCTGTAGAGGTTATTCTGGGGATCTCAAAGAGAATGTCCATAGATCACCAGCTCTGGTAGATAATTAATAAGTATTTTGAAGTGCGCATCATATGCCATTCAATTCCTGGCAAACTTCTGTGTCATTTTAGTTGATACAAAAGTCATTTGTTAAGTATTTATGCTATAAAAGACATGTTGCTGAGCCCCTGGAAAAGAAAAGACAAAAATACAAAAATAAAGCATGTTTTCCTTCCAGAAGCATTCATTCTACTACAAGAAAAATATTTGTGATAAGGTAAGTTAATAAAAATCATTTCTGCATGAAAAAAAGTTCATAGTAATTTCCGGATGTAGAGAATAATCACAAAGGAGTAGGAACTTATAAAAGAAGGGTGTGCAAAGGAGGTGGCATTTTGCTTGACCTCTCTTGAAAGGCCTGGATGATAATATGTGTAACTACTAAAATATGTGTGAGACAGAGTTCAGAAAACCTTAAACTCCAGATTGAGGAATTACTTTATTCCAGCAGCAATAGAGAACTGCTGAAGATTGTTGCAAGGTACAGTTATTGGTATGGTCAGATTCTTATTTTAGAAATACTTATTTGGCAGTTATATGGAAGAGAGACTGGAAGCTGGGATAGCAATTAAAAGACTATGGAAGAGTAGAGATGAGAGATGATAAAGACTCCAATTAGGTAGCACATTAGCAGTTTGTACAAAGAGAATGGAATGGACACCAGAAAGACTGTGGAAACTATATCAATAAGATTTGAAAAGTGATTGGATATAGAAGATCAGAGGGTGAAGGGAAAAAAAGAGTCAAGGATGATTGCCATTTTACACATCTAAGTTATAGAAAGAATAGAAAAGCCTTTAAAAACTCAATAAAAAAGTAAGTACAGAAGAAAGATGGTTTTGGTGATAAATATGAGTTATATCTGGACATATTCAGTTTAAGATATTTATAGGAAAGGGCCAATGTGTTATAAGAGAGAGATTGAAGATATATGGCATGAAATAAGAGGATGTTGATGAACTGAAGGGACTAATAGGCAAAGATTTTTATTTACCCAAGCCCAAAAATTTAAAGCAAGAGCTGAGGTGAAGAAGAAAACTAATACAGTTTGCAAACTTCAGCAGATGATTACAACAAGAATCTTGACCCAGGGATATAAAATAACCAAGTTGGAAAGGTTTTTGAGTGATTGGGGTAAAAGGAGGATCTGGAAGAGATAATGAGTATATAGCAGTATATCTGCTATTCTTCCTAGCTCAGGGCACCAGAGGAGTACACTCATGATAGCAAGGATGAGGTTTGTAAAAGGGAATTAACAGCTCAGAGAAGGAAGTATGGAGAAAGAACTTGTGTAAGATATGGCACACAAGCTGAGACTTGAAGACAGTAAGAAATTTGCATAGTGGAAGTAAAGGATCCTAGACTTGTAGAAAGCTAAATAGCAAGAGAAAGAATATTGTGTACAAAGAAAAGTAATGAAGCCAATTGATTTGGTGTGTATATAGTGTGTGTATGAAAAGGAGTAGTGTGAAATCAGTTTAGAAAGATAGATTGGAGGAAGATTATGAAGTTTTAAACTTTTGATACAAATGTGTATATTTTTATCTTTAATTCATTCAAAAGGAGTTTTGAAGTTTGCAAGCTCATAGGGACCAGATTTAATTCTAAGTTTTAAATTTCCAAAGAGCTACTATCTTTCTTTGGCTCATTACTCCCACTTGGAAGTACTCCAGGACAATATCTTAATACATCTCGATAGTGACTGGTTTTACCCAAAATGGGTGACAAGGTTATGAGTGGAAAATAATATTTGCAATGTGATACATAGTTTTTATAGTGTTTGTGAAAAATATTATAATCTGAATAGATACAAGACAGAAGTCGGAGTGGTTAAGGACATGGAGACAATGTCATTATGGAGACTGTTCTAAGGAAATAAAAAGACTACCTGGATAACAGAAGATTATGGATGAACATGATAGATAATCTAAGTATTTGATAAGCTATCAAGTTGGAGAACGATTACCTTCTTGGGCCCATGGGACAGAATTGAAAGTAATGAATGGATGCTGACAAGAGGCCAATGTAGGTTTGATGTAAGGAAAACTTGCAACACATAAAATTATTCAAAATTGAATGGGCTTGGGAAACTTGATGACTAGTTTGTCTAAAATTCTAAAAGGATCTCCTTGCTCAATAATGGAACTTAATTAACATGGGATTCTGAGAAGATAGTGCAATAAGGCAGGAAATTGCCTGGATCTTCCATAATTTAAAAATAATGCCTTAAAATGAACTTTAAAGTGGAAGAAATTATTAAAAGTCCAGGTAAAGCAGTTGTCTAGCCTAAGACTACTTGAGAAGATTGTAGGAAAGACAAGGCCTCTGAGGATGATGGTCTGGCCTGAGTGAAGGACAGCTATTTCTGGACAGATATGGCGGAATAAAAAAAAAATAAATTAGAATAAAAAAGGACTGGGGACAGCTGTGTAGTAGGCAGACTTTTACCCCATGAAGAGTGTGAGCTTAGACAGATGGACTGAGAACCCTGGTACACTGATCAGATGCCATTCCAAGCTGTGGCTGTGGGTGAGGAGGAGTGAATACATTCTGCTAATTGTGGTTACAGAGGTGTGAGGCTGCTGGCTATGGTCACTGTCAGAAGACCAGAGTCTATGATTTTGCTTCCAGGGTAAAGGGGTGAGCTGAAACTTGCAGCTATTGGAGAGAGCCTAAGTTGCAGTGACCACACCTGGCCTTGGATCATAGAACACTGGAAGAACCAAGACATCAAAGGCCTCTTCCTTTGCATTCCTGATGAAAAGACTAGAACTGAATAAAAATATAATTTAAAATACAAGATTTAAGCAGAGCATAACAGTTCAGTAGGAAAGAGAAATCATAAGGGATTCAGTAAGTTTAAAGTGTTTACATTCCTACATGGGAATATGATACTTGTAACTCCTAAGAACTTTCTCCTTAAAAATGGTAGTTAAAAGGAGGAGTAAACATAGAAAAGTGGCAAGGGAATGAGTTGAATATGATGGGATAATTGTCAAAAAAATAAGTTTAAGGGGCAAAGTAAATAATTCACTGGGAGAAGGATAAAGGGAGAGGTAAAATGGAGTAAATTATCTCACATAAAAGAGACAAGAAAGAGCTTGACCAGTGGTGTGGAAGACGCAGGAGTTGCAGGAAAGTGTTTGAACTTTACTCTCTTCAGAATTAGCTCAAAAAGGGGAAACATACACACTCAGTTGGTTATAGAAATAGTTCTTATCCTACAGAAAAGTAGGACAGAAATGGTATAAGAGAAAGGGGTGGGGGTTGATAGAAGGGAGGATGGATTAGCAGAAGCAGTAGACAGAATCACAATACTTTTGAGATTGGACAGGGTGAAAGGAAAAAGAAAGAGTAAGATAAAAGGCAGTAGGATGGAGAGAAATACAGTTACCAGTCATAACAGTGAAAAAACTATAAGATGTTTCTCTGATAAAGGTGTCATTTCTCTATGTATAGAGAACTGAGTTAAATTTGTTTTAAAAAAATGAGCCATTTCCCAATTTATAAATAATTTAAGGATTTGAACAGGCAGTTTTCAGACAAAGTAATCAAAATTATCTTTAGACATATAAAAAATGTTCTAAGTCATCATTGATTAGAGAAAAACAAATTAAAATAACTCTTTTGAACCACTCTAAGTCAATTGGATTGTCTAATATGACAAAAAAGAAAAATAACAAATCTTGGAGAGAACATGGGAAAATTGAGACATTATTGCACTGTTGGTGGAGTTGTGAACTGATTCAACCAGCTAGTAGCAACTTGTAACTATGCCCAAAGGGCATAAAATTGTGCATACCTTTTTTACTCAGGTCTATTTAGATTTGTGTCCCAAAGATTTAAAAAATAAGAATGTAAAAAGACTCATATACATAAAAAATATTTATAGCAGTTCTTTTGTGGTAGTGAAGAACCAGAAATTGAGAGGAAGACCATCAAGTGAGGAATGATTGAATAAGTTGCGGTATATAATTGTGATGGACTGTTGTTGCGTTATAAGGAATGACAAGCAGGATGCTCTCAGAAAGACCTGGAAAGGCTTATATGAACTGATGCAAAGTGAACAGAACCAGGTGAATATTGTACATAGTAACAGCAATATTGATGATCAACTGAATAACTTAGTTGCTCACAGCAATATAAAGACAATATGATTAATATGAAATATATCTTACATGACCACACAGGTATAACCTATTTCAAATTGTTTGTTTTCTGAATGAGAGGAGATAGAGAGAGGGAGAGAATCTGTGACTCAAAATAAAAAAAAAAGAATGTTTAATTTTTCATGTAATTGGAGGAAAATTAAATATTAAGTAAATATTTTTTTAATAATGGACACACATACAAAAAAATTAATGGTAAAGGATTTAATACAGTCAAACTTTTTAATTCTCACGTGGGAAAACATTAACTGTAACTCTTAAGAGAAATAAAATCCACAATTATATGAACAAGTCATGAATAAAAAAACCACTTTTACAGTAACAGCATAGGGGATGGAGGTTTGTTAGTGATATTTCCTTATTCTCATCTGAACTGGGTTAAAGAAGGAATAATATATGCATTTTTAAGAGTATAAAAGTTTTCTTAATTTACAGAGACCTAAGAGAGTAATAAGGGAGAGACTTTTAGAAGTGTGGGAGATTGAGGAATAAGAGGTCAAGGGGAGAGGATAAGGAAAAGATTCTTAGAAGGGCTGCAGATCAGACAGGCAGTGCTCAGAATGCTTGAGGTGAGATAAGTTAAAAAGAAAGGGTAAGAAGGATAAACAGTGAGGAAAAACAAGAAGACGGAAATGTGAAACTAGTGATTATAACTTTGAATATGAATGTGTTGAGCTCACAAATAAAACAGAAATGGATAGCAAAGTAGAGCAAAATCCAGAATCCAACAATTTATTTTCTTTTATAAGCAACACATTTAAAAATAAGTGACACAGAGAGTAAAAACAAAGGGCTAGATTAGAATTTATTATGTTTCAGCTGATGTAAAAATAGTGGAGGTAGCAATCATGATCTCAAAGTTAAATCTAAAATAGATTTAATTAAAAGAGATAAGCAGGGAAACTTCAGTATTTTAAAAAGTACCATAGATAATGAAGTAATGTCAATACTATACCTGTATGTACCAAATACTACAGTATCCATATTTTGAAATTACAGGTGGGAATAGATAGGAAAACTATAATAGTAGGGAACTTCAACATTTCCCTCTCAAAATGGATTAAATCTACAAAAAATAAATAAAGAAATCAAAGAGATTAACTGAATCTTAGATAAGCTAGATATGATAGATGCATGTAGAACATTGTATTTAAATAGAAAAGTATATAACATTATCACAGCAGTACGTGGTATCTTTTTTTAATAGCCATATACTATGGCATAAAACTTTATAGTTAAGTGCAGCAAATCAGAAATATTATATGCTTCTTTTACAGATCATAATGCGATAAAATTGATTTAATAAGGAACATTAAAATTAATTGAAGACAGAATAACCTAAACTTTAAGAATGATTTAAAGGACGAGTCATAGAAACAATAAATATTTTTATTAGTGATGAGATAACATGCCACAAACAATGAGACAGAGCAAAAGCAATAATCAGAGGAAAATTTATGTCTCTAAATACTTCTGTCAATAGAATAGAGAAAGAACAGATGAATGAATCAGAGTGTGCATTAAAAAAAAACAGAAAAAGAAAAAATTAAAATCCCCAATTTAACACTAAATTGGAAATCCTAAAAATTAAGGTTGAGATGAATAAAATTGAATATGAGAAAACCATTGAATTATTAATAAAATTAGGAGTTAATTTTAAGGAAAAAATAGATAAATCATTGGTTAATATGTTTTTTTTAAAAAGAGATAGAAGAAAACCAAATCACTAGCATCAACAATGAAAACAGTGATTATACCACTAATGAAGATGAAATCAAAACAATTATTAGTAGTTATTTTGCCCAACTATATGCCAATAAATTCAACAATTGAAGTGAAATGGAAGAATACTTACAAAAAAATGTAAACTGCTTAGATTAACAGAAGAGGAAATGAAATATCTAAATAAATCTGTTTTGGAAAAAAAATAAACAAGACAGAAATGAGTTTTTTAAGAGAGAAAAAAAATCAGGACCAGTGGAATTTAAAAGTGAATTCTACTAAATGTAAATATCTTTTAATTCTAATATTAAATAAATTAATTCAAATAAAAAGAAAATAAGAGAATCTACCAAATTCATAGTATGAAGCAAATATTTTGATGATATTTAAATCAGGAAGAACAAAAAGGAGAAAGAAAATTATAGACCAACTACTTTCATTAATGAATGTGGATGCAAAAATCCTAAACAAAATACTAGCTAAGAAACTACAAAATATCACAAAGATTATGCATGGTGGAAAAGTAGAATTTATACTAGGAATGCAGGGATGGCTTACTATAAGAAAAAAATAACCTCTTTTTCTGGGAGCCAAGATGACAGATGAAGAAGTAAGTCACTCTCACCCTTTTTGACCTCTGGTAACATAGACATTGAAGTAATATAACTACTAAACACGTATGTGCCAAGGCATATAGCATCTAAATTCCTAGAGGAGAAGTTAAAGGAGTTACAGGAAGAAAGAGACAAAAAACTATACTTGTGTGGGACTTCAACTTCTCCCTCTCAGAACTAGATCAATCTAACCACAAAATAAACAAAAAAAAAGCTAAAGAAATGAATAGAATTGTAAAAAAGTTAAATACAGTTGACCTCTGGAGAAAATTGAATGGGGTAGAAAAAAAAACATAATTTTTTTCTCAGAGGTACATGGCACCTAAACAAAAATTGACCGCATATTAGGGCATAAAAACCTCACTATCCAATGCAGAAAGGCAGAAATATTAAATGTATCCTTTTCAGTTTATGATTCAATAAAAATTACATGTATTAAGGACCATGGAAAGAAAGACTAAAAATTAATTGGAAACTAAATCAGCTAATTCTAAGAAATGAATGGGTCAAACAACAAATCATAGAAACAATAACTTCATAAAAGAGAATGATAATAATGAGACAACATATGAAAACTTATGGGATGCAACAAAAGCAGTTCTTAAGGGAAGTTTCATATCTCTAAATGCTTACATGAATAAAATATAGAAAGAAGAGATTAACAGATTGGACGTGTAACTAAAAAAGCTGGAAAAAGAACTAATTAAAAGTCTTCAATTAAATATCAGATTAGAAATTCTAAAAACTAAAAGAGAGATTAATAAAATTAAAATCAAGAAAACTGTTGAACTAACAAATAAAACTAAGCTGATTTTATGGGAAAAAAAAACAATAAAATAGATAAAACTTAGGTCAATTTGATTTTAGAAAAAGAAAGAAAAAAAAACAAGTTACTACAATAAAAATGAAAAGGGTGAATTCACCACCAATGAACAGGATATTAAAACAATAATTAGAAGTTATTTTGCCCAATTGTATGCCAATAAATTCAATAGTCTTAGTAAAATGGATGAATATAAATTGTCCAGATTAATGGAAGATGAAATAAAATACTTAAATAACCCTATTTCAGAAAAAAAAAAGAATTGAATAAGCCATTAAGAAACTCTCTAAAACATCTCCAGGGCCAGATGGATTTATAAAAGAATTCTACCAAACATTTAAAGAACAACTAATTCCAATACTATATCCAATACTATATAAACTATTTGGGAAAATAAGTGAAAAAGGAATTCTACTATTTTTGTGATACAAGTACTGTGCTGATACCTAAAACAGGAAGAGCCAAAACAGAGAAAGAAAACTATAGACCAATTTCTCTAATGAATATAGACACAAAAATTCTAAATAAAATTTTAGCAACAAGATCACAACAACTTATAATGAGAATAATACACTATGACCAGGTCAGATTTATGCCAAGAATGTACGGCTCGTTCAATATTAGGAAAATTATCAGCATAATTGATCATATCTACAACAAAACCAACAGAAATCACATGATTATTTCAATATATGCAGAAAAAGAATTTGATAAAATACAACACCTATTGCTATTAAAAACATTAGAGAGCATAGGAATTCTTCCTTAAAATGCTAGGTAGTATCTATCTAAAACCATCAGCAAGCATTAAAAAATAATGGAGATAAGCTAGAAGCATTTCCAATAAGATCGAGCGTGAAACAAGGATGTCCATCATCACCACTGTTATTCAGTATGGTACTAGAAATATTAAAGTTAGCAATAACAGAACAAAGAAACATTGAAAAAATTAGAATAGAAAAAGAAGCAACATAGCTATGACTCTTTGCAGATGATATGAGGTATACTTAGAGAATCAAGTAAAAACTTACTTGAAATAATAAACAAATTTAGCAAAGTGGCAGGATATAGAATAAACCTACATAAATCATCAGCATGTCTATATATTACTAATAAAGCCCAGCAGCAAGAGATAGAAAGAGAAATTCCATTTAAAGTTACAGTAGACATTATAAAATATTTGGGAATCTACCTGCCAAAACAAACCCAGGCACTATATGAACAGAATTACAAAACACTTTTCAAGCAGATGTAAATAGATCTAAACAGTTGGAAAAACATCAGTCATTCATGGGTGGGCCAAGCTAATATAGCAAAAATGATAATTATATCTAAATTAATTTATTTATTCAATGCCATTCCAACCAAACCAACAAAAAATGTGTTATAAAAGTAGAAAACAGTAATAACAAAATACATCTATAAGAAAAAAAAGGCACAGAATATCAAGGGGATTAATTAAAAGAAATATAAGAGAAGTTGGCTTAGCTTACCTGATGTAAAACTGTATTATAAAGAAGTAATCATCAAAACTACTTGTTACTGGCTAAGAAATAGAGTGGTGGATCAGTGGAATAGGTTAAGTGTGCAAGACACAACTGTCAATGGCTATAATAATCTACTGTTTGATAAATACAAAGACTCCAGCTTCTGAGATAAGAACTTGCTATTTAACAAAAAGTCTTGGGAAAACTGGAAAATAGTACAGCAGAAAATAAGCATAGGGAAACATCTTTTAACCTGTACCAAGATGAAATCAAAATAAGTACATGATTTAGATACTATAATTAATTAAATTAAAACACATTATCAAGAACACTTAAAATCATAGGTATAAATGGATTTAAAAAAATAGTAACAAGCATCTACTTACAACTATCAGTGATACTATATCAGATACTATAAGCAAACTAGGAGAGCAAGGAATAGCTTACCTATCAGATCTATGCAGAAGGGAAGAATTTATGGCCAAACAAGAGACAGAGAACATTATGAATTGCAAAATGGATGACTTTGATTACATTCAATTGAAAAGCTTTTGCACAAAGTCCATGCAAGCAAGATTAGAAGGGAAGCAGAAATCTGGGAAACAATTTTTACAACCAATGTATCTGATATAGACCTCAGTTTCAAAATATATGGAGAACTGAATTGAATTCACTCAAGAATACAAGTCATTCCCCAATTGATAAATGGTCAAAGGGTATGAAAAGTCAGTTTTCAGAGAAAGAAATTAAAGATATCTATAGTCATATGAAAAAAAATGCTTTAAATCAGTATTGATTAGAGAAATGCAGACAAAATGACTCTGTGGTACCACATAACACCTATCAGATTGGCTAACATGACAAAAGAGGTAAATGATAAATGTTGGAGAAGATGTGGGAAAATTGGAACACTGATGCATTGTTGGTGGAGTTGTGAACTTATCCAACTATTCTGGAAAACAATTTGAAAATATGGCCAAAGGGCTTCAAACTGTACATGTCTTTGACCCAGCAATACCACTTCTAGGTCTATGTCCCAAAGAGATAATGAAAATGGGAAAAGTACCCACATGTACAAAAAATATTTATAGCAATTTTTTGCAGTGGCAAAGAATTGGAAATTGAAAGGATGTCGGTCAATTGGGGAATGGCTGAACAAGCTGTGGTACATGAATGTAATGGAATAGTATTGTGACATAAAGAAATGATCAGCAGGCAGATTTCAGAAAAACTGGGAAAGACTTACATGAACTGATGCTGAGTGAAGTGAGCAGAACCAAGAGAACATTGTACACAGTAACAGCAAAAATATGTGATGACTGACTTTGATAGACTTATCTCTTCTCAGAAATACAAGGATCTAAGAGAGCTATAAAAGACTCATGATGAAAAAAAGCTGCACATATCCAGAGAAATAACTCTGGAATCTGAATGCAGAAAGAAGCATACTATTTCCTCTTCTTTTCTTTTTTTGTTTTGTTTTAATTCTTCCTTCTCATGGTTCCTCCTGTTGTTTCCAGTTATTCTTTATGTCATGACTAATGTGAAAATATGCTTAATACGAATTTATAATGTAGTGTATATCAGATTGCACACTATCCCGTGGAGGGGGGAGGAGAAGAAGGAGGAGAAAATTTGAAACTCAAAATCTTATGTAAGTGAGTGTTGAAAACTAAAAACTAATAAATCAATTGCTTAATGAAAAAATAAAGAAAAAAGTGAATGTAATTGTTTGTAGCAATAACAAATGTAACAAAAAAACATAGGATTATATCAATAGATACAGAAATAGCTTTTGACAAATTAAAACACTTATAAAAAACATAAAAGCTTAGATAAAAATGGATTCTAAAAATGATAACAAGCATCTACTTAAACTATCAGAGAGTGTTATTTTTAACAGTGATAAGTTATAAGCAATAATATCAGGCATGAAACAAGGATGCCCATTATCACAAATATTCTTTAATATTGTATTATAAATGTTAGAAATAGCAAAAATAGAAGAAAAAGAATTGGAAAAAATAAGAATAAGCAATGAGGTAATAAAACTATCTGTTTTTTGCAGACAATATGATTATATACTTGGAAAATCTTAGAGATTCAACTAAAAAGATAGTTAAAACAATAATTTTTTCAAAGCATTAGGAAATGAAATAAACCCACATACATCATCAGTATTTTTGTATATCAATTCTATTTATACAATCTACTTATTCAATGTCATCCAAATTAAATTACCAAAAATATTTTATTCAGCTAGAAAAAAATCATTTGGAAGAATAAATAGCTAAGAATATCAAATGAATTAATGAAAGATGTAAAGGAAAGAGATTGAGTAGTAACAGTAAATATAAAAAATATCTGGTACTGGCTAAGAAATAGAAAAGTAGATCAGTGGAACATGGTAGACACATAATACAGGATAATAAATAAACAGTAGTCATCTTGTGTTTTAGAAAGGTAAAGATTTAAGTTTTAGGGATAAAAGTTCACTATTTGGTTAAAAAAAGTTAGGGAAACTGGAAAGATGTCTCATAGAATCTAGGCATGGACCAATATTTTACACTATTTAACAAGAGAAGATCACAATGGATACATGATATAGGTATAAAGGGAGATATCCCAATATACATAGAACACAAAATAAAACATATGAAATGTTTCAGGCCTATGAATATGAGGATTTATGAATTAAAAAAGAGATGGAATTGTAAGATGTAAAATGGATAATTTTAATTACATTACACTTTTTGTACAAAAACAAAATGTAGCCAAAATCATAAGGATTGCAGAAAATGAAGGGAGATTTTGTAGAAAGGCTCTTGGATAAAGGTCTCATATCTCAAATAAAACTTGTGAAATTTATAAGATTATCAGTCATTTCACAACTTAAAAGTGGTCAAAGGATATGAACAGGTTGCTTTTGGGTGGAGAAATCAAATCTATATATAGCCATATGAAAAATGCTCTAAATCATTATTGAATAGAGAAATCCAAATTAAAACAACATTGAGATATTTTATACCTATTGGATAGGCTAGAATGATTGCAGGGGGAAAGAACAAATGTTTAAAGGAGATAATGGAAAAATTGATACATTAATGCGTTCTTAGTGGACATGTTAAATGATCCAACCATTTTGGACAGCAATTTGGAATTTTGCCAAAAGAATTATAAAACTGTGTATGCCCTTTGACCTAGCAGTGATACTGTTAGGTCTGTTTCCCAAGGTAATCAGTGGAAAAGGAAAAGAACGTGTAAGTTTCAAAATATTTAAAGCATCTTTCTGTGTGAGGGTGAAGAACTAGAAATTGAGGAGATGACCATCCATTGGGAAATATCTAAACAAGTTGTAGTCTATGATTGTGATGGAATACTACTATGCTATAAGAAATAATGAAAAAGCTGATTTTAGAAAGAAAAAAAGTAGAAAGACTTACATGAAATAATAAACAGTGTAATGAGCAGAACCGAGAAAATGTTGTATATAGTGACAATAATATTCAAAAAATAACTGTGAAAAACTAAGCTCTTCTGTGTACTATAAATATTCAAATCAATCACAAATGGCCTATGAAAGAAGATGTTATTCATCTTCAGAGCAAGAACTGATGAAGAGAAATATGCAGAGTATCATTTTACATACAGACATACATATGCACACACACACATACACACATACATATACATTTAGATATATAGATACATACACAAATCTATGTGTATGTGTGCATGAATGTGTATGAAATGGTTGCCTTCTTTTGTGCAGGGTGAGAAAGAAGGGAAGGGGACAGTTTGGAACTTAAAACATAAAAAATAAAATTTAAATATATGTGTTGTGTGTGTGTGTGTGTGTGTGTGTGTGTGTGTGTATTAAAGAATCATAATTTTCAATTGAAAGGGATGATTAAGGTCAGATAGTCCAAATACTTAATTTTACAGGGAACAAATTAGGGAAGAGATGTGATTTACTCAGGTCACAGATGGTAAATGGCAGAATTGAATTTGAAACTGTATCCTTTGACCCAAAATCCAGTGCCCATTCTATTGGGCCCTTCTGTCATTATATAACACAGCTTAGCAACAGGCAGGGACAGTATTTAATCACATTTCATTTTATTCCAAATGCTTATTGATTGATTGACTAAATTGTCCTCTAAGGTCACTTTCTCCTCTGTAATTCTGAAATGCTATGGCTTTGTTTGATTTTGAGAATAAGCAGAAACTACCACAATGATAAATAATTGCAGCTTATATGCCTGTCCTCATTGCAGAGGATAAAGAAATGGAGAAATTCAATTAAGGTTTTGGCAAGGTTCTCCAAATTAAATTGACACATAATTTGAAATGTGATTTCAATACAAAATGTACAGAGGGGAGAACTGTTAAAATGTGTTGGAAATTCTAAGTCATTTTCAGTAAGAGAGAGGACAAAGACTTGAATACTATTCAAAAGACTCATGTCTACTTTTTTGTATAGTAGATTGCTAGAATGCAGTGAACTTTCTGAGCAATGAATAAATGAAGGCCAATATCTCAATAGACAAAAAGCAACTTACTACAGATGCTGCATATATTTCAAAATAATTAGAACAAAGGTAAAATTCAAGTTAGAACAAAAACTGAAAAATACAAATATAGTAATGTATGCCATTACAACTCTAGCTAGCTTTGTTAAATGTCATAAATTTGAAAACAAGGAAAGTTGACATAATTAAAAATATTGATTCAGTCACCATTTAAAAAAAAAGTCTACCTGATATAAAATAGTCATCCTGTGGTGATAGCCAAAAGAGCCATCAAATGTCCTTGACCAGTCACTATTTTGCTTTTGACAAAAAGAGATGCATCTGGCAACGACAACCCTTGATTACTGCTGAGATTTCATTCAAGATTATGACTCTTTCTGTGAATAAGAGTAAGCAATATATATGTTTGTGCCCATTAGAGTTAATAAATAAGTAAACTTTCATTTCCAAAGCCATATTGAAGATTATGCAAAAAAAATGAATAATCCTACACATGCACTACTGAAAGGAAGTTTAGGAGAAAGTAATGCACAGATAATTTGTCCTAGGTACCTCAGATGAAACAAACCATCCTGAAAAGGACTTATAGGTGAAACCATAGGTGAAACTAACTAAAAGGAAATGGAGCAGTTGGCTGCTATTTTTGCTACAATGTAAAAGAAATAAAACTAGAAAAGGCTAGGATGAATGAGTTAAGATGATATGTTGAAGAAATAAAAGGGGAATTTATTTAAGGGGATCTGGAATCCTTTATTCTTCTTTTAAAGGTATAAGTTTGCAAATGTCTCCAGGACATACTATCTAGACAAAGACAGTTCAGAATCAAATCAACAAGAGTAGAATATAAATGGAAATAAAAGAATTGGAGAATAGAACTTGATCACCACAAGCAACACAGGCTAAGGAAATGCTAATGTGAGGGAAAATGGAAACAAAGGTGAGAAGTCTGGAACTAGTGATGAAGTGACATTTGGCCAGTGACAGGGGAGGAAATTATACCAAGAAAGAAAGTTGTGAATCAATTGATATAATGCCTGTGTGTGGAAAAGAAGATGTATTTAACAACATATGAGTTCTTTCCCCAAAGTTTTTAACTAGTAGTATGCTAAAAGCTTAATAAATTGCTTAGATAAATAACAAGGTCTTTACATTTTTCTGGTACCCCAATTACTATATTAATATACTTAATGATATCTTCAAAATGTATCCTTGAGTAATGCCTTCAGTGTAGTTTTTTTCTATATGTATTTGGTACAGTTCTGTTACTTTTCCTCTCTTCATCTTCTTGAATGTTATTTTTTATTTATTAATTTAGTGAATTAAGTCCTGAGTCAGAGTCAAATATGAGAGTTGCATTATTGTCAACAATGAGAATGAGGTCTTGTATTTACTAATTATGTGATTTAGGAAAGTTGCTTTGCCTCAGCTATAAAATGATTAAGTAGAGATAGAATATCTCATCTATTTCTAGGTGATAAAATATTATGTTTTACATAATATAGTTACTAATTTTGTAAAGTGAAATGAGAAGGGGTTGTGATGTGTGCCAGTATGAGGAATAGTAGAACTAATAATTATTCTTATTTTTAAATTTTATTGCTCTCTGTAAATACTAAACGACACACCCTACCCGCAAATGCGTACTGCTTACACATTATAAAAGCATGTCTTCCATTTATGGCCTTATATTCCTTTTGAACTTTTGAATTCCATTTAAATTCCCCAAGACTTTTAAAATGGTAACATATAAGTAGGATTTCTGTGATTTCACATCAGGTCTGTGATTCTGGAATTCAATCCAAACCTTTCCTATGTGGACTACTTCTTTGGAGCTATTACCCCTGAGAATTATTTGTTCTTCTGCTTCCTCTAACCTGTTCTTTCTTATATTGATCCATGCATGAGAAATGGTGCTCTATTTAGTGTAAAGTAAGCCCACATCTTTAAACATACACAAACTAACATCCCTTTAGAAAATAGATTTGGCTTCACTAACATGAAAGCAAAAATTCCTTGAAACCAAAGCTATGTCTATGGAATTTATTTTTTTTGGGTTCTAAATAAACATCTGCAGTTTGAAATTAAACTAGCTTATTCTGAAGGACAGTCAAGGTGATTAAGAAACTTTGGGGGATTCAATCTTCATGATTTACTTCATTAAACAGCCAAAGGCTTTCAGTGAAAACAATCATGGTAAGCAAAAAGGATGTCTCACAATATTAGTATGCCTTATCCTGATATGTGCAGATTTTCCCACGGGTTATACAAGAGTCCTTTTCAAATTAAAGTAAGCTGCTAAAATAAAAGCAGATACTGGCAAAGGGGAAAATTAAGATTTCTCATAAAGTAATGTGGCTCATTAATTTGTTCTGAGCTAAATCCAACACAGAATTAATTTATACCTTTATATAGTTCACTGTAAATTATGAGTTTAACATTTGTAAACTACCACCATCGAAGTGACTAGGAATGTTTTGTTAAACACTAACAATTTCTAAAAAGAAAAATTGGGAAAATAAGTGACAGGTGTGCAAGAGGCAGTCAACAGTTTGGAAAAGGAAGGACAAAGACTGAACAGCATCTTTCAAGAAATTGTCAAGGAAAACTGCCCCAACATCCAAGAACTAGAGGGTAAAATAGTCATTTAAAGAATCCACTGAACCCCTCCTGAAAGAGATCCTCAAATGAAAACTCCCAATAATATAATAGGCAAATTCCAGAATTATTAGCTCAGGGAGAAAATACAGCAAGCAGCCAGAAAGAAATCATTTAAATATTGTGGGACCACAGTCAGGATCAGGTAGGACTTTGCAGCTTTTACATTAAAAGGATTGAATGGGTTGAACTATGATATTCTAGAAGGCAATGGAGTTTGGATTACAACCAAGGATCACCTACCTAGCAAAATTAAGCATAATCTTTCAGGGTAAAAGGTGGATATACAGTGAAATAAGGGACTTTTAATTATTCCTGATTAAAAAAAATGATCTGAACATATAATCCTGATCTTTAAATACAAGACTCAAGACAGGCATAAAATGGTAAACAGGACAGAGGGAAAAAAGCATGTTATTCAAAAAGCTTAAATTGTTTACATCCTTACATGAAAAGATGATACTTGCAACTCTTGAGACTGGCATTCAGAAGGGGTATACACAGACAGAAATGTGAGTATAAGTTGACTTTGATCTGATAATTAAATAAATAATTAAGTAGTAAAAAAAAAAGATTTTACTTGGTGAAGAGGAAAGGAGGAGGCAGAAAAGGGTAAATCATAAATTACATCACATAAAGAGGTGCAAAGACCTAGTACAGTAGAGGGAATGAAGAGAGGGAGGAGAGTGTTGTTTGAACCTTACTCATCAGATTCAGCTCAAAGAGGAAATAACATGCACTGAAGTGGATATGGAAACCTATTTTACTCTATACAGAAGTAGAAGGGGAAAGGGGAAAGAAAAGGGAGGGTGTAGATAGAAGGGAGGCCAGATTGAGGGAGATGGTGGTCAGAAGCAAAGCACTGGTGAGATACAAAATGGTGAAAAGTGAGAGAAAAGTATGAAGAGGGAAAACAGGATGTAGAGAAAGACATAGTAATCATAAATGTGAATGTGAATGTAATGAACTCTCCCATAAAATGGAAATGGATAGCAGAGTGTATTAAATAAAAACAAATAATCTTATAATATATTATTTACAAGAAACACATTTGAAGCACAGAAATATACACAGAGTAAAGGTAAAAGGTTGAAGCAGAATATATTATGCTTCAGCTGAAGTAAAAAAAGGGGGGGTAGCTATCCTGATTTCAGACAAAGAAAAAGCAAAAAAAAAAAAACAGATCTAATTTAGAAAAAAAAAAAGGAAGGAAACTATATGTTGCTAAAAGTTATCATAGACAATGAGGTCATATCAACACTAAACTTATGCACCAAGTGGTATAGAATCCAAATATTGAGAAGTCAAGTGAATTACAGGAAGAAATAGACAGCAAAACTGTACTGGGGGGAATCTCAACCTCCCCTTCTCAGAACTAGATAATTCTAACCACAAAATAAGCAAGAAAAAGTTAAAGAATTTAATAAAATTTTTAAAAAAAATTGATATGGTAGACCTCTAGAGAAAATTGGATGAGGATAGAAAGGAATAATTTTCCCAGCAGTAAATGGCACCTACACAAAAATTAGGGCAATCCAGTTAAGAAAGGCAGAAATAGTGAGTGCATCCTTTTCAGATCATGATATAATAGAAATTACTTGAAAGAAAGATCCATGGAAAGACTAAAATTAATTAGAAACTAAATAATCTAATCCTAAAGAATGAGTGATTCAAATAACAAATCATAGAGACAATCAATAACTCCATCAAAGAGAATGACAATAATGAAGCAACATACCAAAACTTATATGACAGAGACAAATTGATTCTTAGGTGAGATTTTATTTTGCTAAATACTTACATGAATAAAATAGAGAAAGAGGAGATCAATTATTTGAGCATGCAATTTTAAAAGCTATAAAAGAACAAATTAAATATCCCCAATGAAATACCAGATTAGAAATTCTGAAAGCCTAGGAGAGATTAATAAAATTTAAATTAAGAAAAGTATTGAACTGATAAATAAAAATAAGTTGTTTTTACAAACTAAAATTAAAGTAGGTGAAGTTTTGGTAAATTTAATTTAAAAAATGAAAGAAGAAAACCAAATTACTAGTGTCAAAAATGAAACGAGTGAACTAACCACCAATAAAGAAGAAATTAAAAGAATAATTAGGAGCTATTTTGTTCAACTATATGACAACAAATATGACAATCTAAGTGAAATGGATGAATATTTACAAAAATAAAAATTTCCCAGATTAACCAAAGAGTAAATGAAATACTTTAACAACCCCATTTCAGAAAAAAAAAATTGGACAAATTTCAGTCATTCATGGGTAGGCCAAGCTAATATAATGAAAATGATAATTCTACCTAAATTAATTTACTTGTTCAATGCCATTTCAATCAAACCAACAAAAATTATGTTATAAAAGTAAAAAGCAATAATAACAAAATTCATCTGTAAGAAAAAAAAAAAGGCCTAGAATATCAAGGAGATTAATTAAAAGAAATACAAGAGAAGTTGGCCTAGTTTACCCGATGTAAAACTGTATCATGAAAGCAGGAATCATCAAAACTACTTAGTACTGGCTAAGAAATGGAGTGGTGGATCAGGGGAATAGATTGGGTACACAAAAGTCACTGTAGCCAATTACTTTAGTAATCTATTATCTGCTAAATACAAAGACTGTAGCTTATGGGATAAGAACTCACTATTTTATCAAAACTGCTGGGAAAAGTGGAAAATAGTATGTCACAAATTAAGTATAGATGAACATTTTACACCACGTATCAAGACAAGGTCAAAATTGGTGTATGACTTAGACATAAAGGGTAATACCATAAGCAAATTTAGGAGAGCAATGAATAGTTTACCTGTGAGATTTCTGAAGAAGGGAAGAATTTATGACCAAACAAGAGATAGAAACCATTATGAAATTCAAAATGGATAATTTTGATTATATCAAACTAAAAGTTTTTGCACAAACAAACCAACGCAACCAAGAAAGGAAGAAGGAAGCTGGGAAACAAGTTTTAAAGCCAGTGTCTCTGATAAAGGCCTCATTTTTAAAATATATAAAGAACTGAGTCAAATCTACTAGTCATTCTGTAATTGATAAATGGTCAAAGGATATGAACAAGCATTTTTCATATTTAGAAACAAATATTATCTATAGTAATATAAAAAATGTTCCAAATCACTATTGATTAGGGAAATCAAGTTAAAGCAAATCTGAGGTACCACATCATACCTATCAGAGTGGCTAATATGACACAAAAAGAAAATGACAAATGCTGGAGACAATGTGGGAATATTGGGACACTCTTGGAGTTGTAAACTTATCCAACCATTCTGGAGAGCAATTTGGAACTATGCCCAAAGGCATATAAAATTGTTCATACCCTTTGATCCAGCAATACCATTACTAGGTCTGTATCCCAAAGAGATTGTTAAAAAAGGGAAAATCATCCACATGTACAAAAATATTGATAGCAGCTCTTTTTGTGGTGACAAAGAATTGGAAATTGACGGGATGCCCATTGATTAGGGAATGGCTGAAAAAGTTGTGGTATATTAATATAATGAAATACTATTGTGTCATAAGAAATGATGAGAAGGCAGATTTCACAAAAACCTCGAAAGATGTACATGAATTGATGCTGAGTGGAATGAGTAAAACTAGGAGAATATTGTACACAGTAGCAACAACATTGTGTGATGACCAACTTTGATAGACTTAGCTCTTCTCAGCAATATAATGACCTAAGATGATTCCAAAAGGACTCATGATGGAAAGTGCTACCCACATCTAGAGAAAGAAGTGTGGAGTCTGAATGCAGATTGAAGCATGCTATTTTCTCTTTTTCACTGTTTTTGTTTCTTTCTTGTATTTTCCCCTTTTGTTCTGATTCTTCTTTCATATGATTAATGTTAAAATATTTTTACTATGATTGTACATTATTAGCCTATGTCTATGGCACTGTATGGGACCTTGTGGAAGGTAGGGAGAGGGAAATTTTAGAGCTCAAAATCTTATAAAAGTTGATGTTGCTAACTAAAAATTAATTAAATAAATAAATAGAAAGAAAAAAAAAGGTTTTTTGATACTTTATGGAAAGCTGGCAGAAAACCTCTTACATAAAATTATTAGGGAAGAGGAAGGTCCCCTCCATTATACTTTCCCAGATGCATCATTATTAAGCCTTCAGGTAGGTTAAAACCAGCAGGACATGTTATACATTTTCTAAAGTCTGAGCCTTCTTTGGCCTATGTACAGCTATAAAAATATCATATTAAAAAGAGTGTAATTAAGCATAGATGTCTGATAATATTCAGCTAATTTAGATGAAAAGCTCAAATGAATTGATATCAACATGATTCTGATATGAATAAATGCTTGAAAACAGTGGTAGGGAAAAAATTGATAAACATCAGAGACTGTGTTTTTTCATTGCCTTGTCTCTAAATGACTTAACCTAAAAAGTGCAGAAAAAGGAAATTGGATTTTCTGCTGCTACCCGAAAGCAGAATAATATAGGTTCGGTCACCTGGCCTGGTTACAAACAGCAACATCAGGGGCATTACATTCTCTCACTCTTTTACCTGTTCCTCTAATTACCATTATGAAGTATATATTTTTAGCTTAGTTCCCTCTGATACTGCTGGCAGATGATAGAATAAAGAGAGCAAAAGAAAAGCAGCCTCAGAAAGAAAGCAAATAAACAAATTACAAAAATAAAATAAAAGTGGTCATTAGAGGAGGGAGATATAGCAGCAGGAACTTTCTACTTGGATCCACATATCTTCCCCTTCTACTCCACAATGTGACTTCTGATGATTAATAAGACAGTAAGTATATTGTATAATGCACTCCAACATGCACTCCAATGCATGGCTGACTGTACAGTCTTTCAATTTCTTTCTTCCAGGCTACTCCTTCACTGGAAGATTTCTTAATTATCAGAACAAAAGACTGAAGGAAAAAAGGTGGTCATGTGCAAATTATAGATTTTGCAGATTATCATTATGTGCTAGAAGCTACTCACTTTGGTCTCCAAAGGGAGACATCAGTTACATGGGGTGGTTTTGGTGGCGGTGGTACAAAATTATAAGTCACTTTCAAGATTTTTCCAGCTGATCTTGTTTTTTTTCCCCCATCAATGATTGAATTTAGCGCAATTTCCCCCCTACAAAATAACATACATTTTAAGAACATTTTTCTTATTAGCTGAAAAAAAATTCTGAAAATAATATAATGGTCAGCTCACCCTAAGAAATGTTTAGTCATCCCAGGATGGATTCTATTCTTTAAATCTATTGGCATTACCTATTGAGAATGTTTCTATACAAAAATATTTAGAGTAACAATTTCAGAAAATTAATTTGCAATCAATCAAACAAACATCTTCACTTAAGGCAAAGTTTTCATTCCTAATTGGGATATGGCTTTTGGTCATTGCTTTTTTTTTTCTTTTTTAGGCTGAGAAGATTCATATTCATTTAATCCTTCCAATTAAAACTATCTAAATAATAGTTGGTAAGAACATTGCAAATTATTTTGTTAACTACATAAGTAATATTGATAGTTACTTGAAATATCTATCTTGTCGTTTTTTTTTAATAAACTCTCTTGTTTAGGAAACAGTTACAAAAAGACAAAGAATTGTCCAGATAATTGAACAAAAACAAAGAAAAATCAGAAAGCAATTAATAACTATAAGGTATCATGTACATCTTTAGATTATTGCTGGATTCTTCACTGCAGAGGATAGATTGCTCTGCTAACTCTCATTCATGTCATACCACCTCCTGCCTTTTCATAGAGAGTATTCCATTCAATTTAATTGAACATTTATTAAGTGCATACTGTGTGCCAAGCACTGGGCTAAGCACTAGAGATATTAGTGAGAAAAAGAGAGAGTCCATGCTCTGAAAAATGCTTGCAATGTAATGGGGGAAGTCAACACACAAAAGCATGCTCAACTGTGAAAATGAAAAAAAGAGCCATGGGATAATCAGAATGGGGGTATATTGTTTTGTGGAGTGGAAGCCAAGTAGAGCTGCTGTTTGAGAATGGAGTTGTCTGTAAGGTTGTGAGCCTTCTTTAGAGGAAGGCCTTATCCCATGTCTGACATCCATTAATTCTTCTCAACTATATCTTTTGGAATCTCTAACTCCCTTTAAAACACAGATCAGCTATCATTTTCTATCCATAATATATTTTATGAGACTCCTTAATGTTTAACCCTTCTTGCCTACTGAAATTAATTTCTTAAGTTTAATAAGTACTTATATTTTCTTAGCAATATATGTTATATTCATCCATTTGATTGCTAGATAGCAAGTTCTTTGTGATTAAGGATTAATTTAACTTTTGTTTTATGTTGTGGTACCTAACACAGTGCCTAATGCATAGTAGATCTATAATAGGTTCTTGTTTATTTAAATGGATTAATACCAAGCTATTTTAATTATATTAGACAAGGAAAATATTAAAAAAAACACTTTTCTTTCAGGCTGTCAGTTGACAAGTCAGGAAAAATTGTTGTTTAAAATATATAGCAGAGTAGTTTGTTATACACTTAACTACAGAAAGTGAAATGGAAATCATCAAATATCCAGGGAATTTACTTAATCAGCACACTCAAGTAATTTTGACAATTAATGCTCAATGAATATCTTTTTTTCTATCATAGCAGAAAATTTATCCTTGAAATTGCAGGGTATCTGTGTGAATTATCTACCTATCTTTGAGTAGGGAATCTACTCATTACCAAATATATCATGAGTTTGTGAAACAGTAAGTAGCAAAGGTTGGTACAAAACAATTATTTGGGTACAAGAATCCCAGACTGGCAAAGATAAATATTTGAAGTTACTCATCCCTTAATTGGCTATGCTGGTAGTTTGAACCTGGTAAAGCTATAAAGTAAATACCTTTTGTTTAGCATCAAAAAGCTAACCTCCCACTGTTTAAATTTATACCTCATCTAAGAACAGGTGGAAGCAATCTGTATGCCAAGAAATCTCTCAGGAAACCTGCAGCTTGAGAATCTGAACTGAAGAGATTTCTTGACTTGTAAACAGCTTTATTTTGCATATGTTTTAGATTGCAGTTGGCACTTCATCATATAGGTATATCATATCACATTAACCTATGCAGCATACATTAAAAGAAAGGCTGACACCAAGAAGTAACTCTTCCAGAACCTAAAATGATCTATTATTTTCATGGCCTGATTGAAGTGTCTTGCTTTGTTCCAAATCAATACTTATTTTTCTTTCACCATAAAGAAAAAGCACAGTATTGAAAGCAAATTGGGTCTTCCATGGACTGCACAAGCCACTATAGTTGTGAAAGGAACTAGACAGAACTTATTTTAATGCAGTTTCAAATGTATTTTATTCCTAAACAGGAAGGTCAAGTTATAGCAAGAATCTAGATCACTTTCAAATATCTCCCTTAGTTTATTCTTCAATTTCCATAGAAATGTCATTATTGATTGAATTTTACACTTACCAATTAAGTGGCTTCAAACTTTAAAGGATAACCTATCATCAAGGTATAGATGTAAGAGAGGGGCTGCCAGGAAAGTGCTGTCACTCTAATATGCAAAATCAGGGCCCTTGCCCTTTAAAGCGCATGTGACAATCTTGTGAGGTTAGCTTTAGTCTTTGGCAACTCACACATTATTCAACCAGATAGGACTTCTAAGATAAAGGGATAATGTTAGTTGACAAGATAGAAACAAAATACTAAAGACATCCATATGTATAAAATTATATCATTTGATAGTTTTGCAAATAAGTAAGCTGTCCCTGTCTGTCTCATATACACACTCACAGGATGTATTCTACTTTTTGTGAAATGTCTTATCCTCTTTTTCCATCCCAAGTCTGTCTTTTCTAGTCATATGAACCATGTTTTATTTGGACCAAAATCCTATGGAGGGCCCATACTATGGGTTGCTCCATCTTATACCACTCCTAAGGAAGATCCTCATTGGGAGAAAAATAAAGGAAGAAATAAATCCTTGGTATTTAAAGCTGTAGAAAATTATTGGAAACTTCCTTTTTCTTCTATAAAACAAATTTTATAGGGGCAGCTAGGTGGATCACTGGATAGACCACTTGCCCTGAAGTCAGGAGAACATGAGTTCAAATCTGGCCTCTAAACAAACACTTGACATTTACTAGCTGTGCAATCCTGGGCAAGTCACTTAACCCTAATTGCCCTTCTCAAAAAAAAAAAAATTCTGCTTTTCACTAAAAAGCTTATATCTATGTTAGGTTTAGGGAATTTTTTAAGAAAGAAAATAATAAAATTCATTTAAGAAACAAGGCTTATACTTAGTTCACCTATTTTGTTTAATGATGATATATAAATTCATGTAGTGGTTGTAGCTGCTTGTAGGTAAAGAGCAAGATTCATCTCTCCCTACCCTCCTCATTATTACATTGTCTTCTCTGTTCCCTTCTTTGGCCTGGATAGAATAAATGAAAACTGAAGCTGCATCAAAGCTGTAACCCGGGTTCCAGACTGAATACAGACAATAGTCTATTTATGGTTGGTTCACAAGCATAAGGTGCATTGCCATTCTGTACTATGTAGTGAAAGCGAGCTACATCCTTTTACAAATGTACTAGTCTCCAATGGGTCAGATACAGAGATAGATAGCATTCTTTTGGAATCATGCAATTCAGTCATCAATCACTTTGGCAGCTATCTATGTATACATATCTCTCTTCTTCTTTGGGGGAAGGGACTTAGTCCAATCAACCTGTATCCAAGTATCATAAAAGAATAGGTGAAGGATATTTAAGCCAATTGTTTTTTGTTATTGTTATTTGTTTTTTGCCTTTCACTGAACAAAGAAAATTGAAGGGTGAAATTTATTAGCAAAACTCTTGAAAGTTAATCAGTGGTGTATGAGTATATGCATACCCTTTAACTTAGCAATACCACTACTAGTTCTGTATCACAAAGTACCTTTGAACGTGAAAGTAGTAACCTCCCATTCCTACCCTTCATCCAACCTAAGAGGCGGTGAAACAGCATCTCAATTGCATAGATCACTGTGTTGTGTACTAAAAGGGCACCACTATGTTGTAGAAAGGTTCAGCTACCAGGAATAGACAATTACAACTTAAGGGGTTGTGGGAAGAAGTGCTTTATGAGTTCACCAAGGGATAGAAAACATATGAATGGCTAACTATGATGGCTACTTCAAATGAATTGCAAACATTCCTCTCAAAAAACAAAAAGCAAACAAACATCATCAGGCTACAATTTTGGAGAACAAAAATTAATGGGAGTTACATGGATTGAATTTATGACCCCAAATATCTTCTTTATGTATTCTTTCTCCAAATCTTTAGAGGGAGTGGGGAAGGGCACAGGCCATCAGGGTTCTATTATTTTTATGAAATTGTTTCCCTAAACAGTAGAGGAGAATATACAGGGAGGCCATGTGCCCTGGAACAGAGTTTTAGGCCTTTCTCCAATAGGGACTGAAATAATGGAAAAAGTTCAAGTACTCTGAACCAGAAAGGAAGTTTTCCCATAGTTCTACATGGTAGAAGGAGTGAAAAGTGCATGGCTTTCTGTAGTGAAGGAATGTTTGTTGTCCCTCACTCTTAATTCTCATTTTACAAAAGTGCTAGAGTTCTTTGTGGGTCAACAACAGGTATGAGAGAGAAATCACTGAAGACTGAATGTATGGGTGGTTGCAGATATCAACAGGCATGGGAAGTATGGTCATAAATGGTGATAATTACCTTTCTTCTTTCCATATGTCTGAATGTCATTTTAAAATACAAAAACCTGGAGGTAATATTTCCCTATGTCAATCAATTCCTCAGTATAACTAATAATAACAAAAAATAATGATGATTTTGATGATGATGATAAATAGAATTTGCATAGTACTTTAACATTTGCTAAATACTTTGTATAGGTGAAATCATTTGATCCTCACTGTATTCTTGGATGATAAGTGTGATTACTATTTTTATTATGCCCATTTTTCAAATGAGGAAATTGAGGCTGAGAGAGGTTATATGACTTGTCCAGAGTCACATAGCTAATAAGTATCTAAGACAAAATTCACAGTGCTTCCTTATTCCAAGTCATTTGCTCTGTTTATTTTCCCTACCTTGATATATTTCTGGGTCTCCCTAAACATGGTCCATAGTATCTTTCCAGTTTTTACTCTTACCATCTTTGCAAATGACTTTTCTTTAAGCTGATTATATCTTTTGTCTGTTTATTAGAGTAAGTTCACCTTTGGAAGCTTGTGAAATGTGGTTTTAGGAATCCAGAAACACAAAGGACCTTTGCACATGAAAGTAGTACTCTCCCATTTCTACCCTGACCCTCAGAATTTGTGGAGCAACATCTCTGTTGGATAGATAACTCAGTTGAGTACTAAAGGGGCACCACTCTATTGTAGAAAGGTTCAGCTACTTGGGACACTAATGAATTGTTGGTGAAGTTGTGAACTGAGACAGTCATTCTGAAGAGCAATTTGGAAATATGCCCAAAGAACTGTAAAACTGTACATACCCTTTGACTCAGCAGTACCAATACTAGTTCTATATCTCAGAGAGATTTTTAAAAAGGAAAAGTTCCTACATGTACAAAATATTTATAGCAGCTCTTTAAGTGTTGGCCAAGAATTGGAAATTGAGGGGATGTTCATCAATTGGTGAACAGCTGAACAAGTTGTTACATGGTAGTGATGGAAAACTATTGATCCATAAAAAAAAAATACAAGCATCATGCTTTCAAAAAAGATTTACATGAACTGATGCAAAGTGAAGTGATCAGGACCAGGAGAGAATTATACACAGTAACAGGAATAATGTGCAATGATAAACTCTGAATAGTCATTTTCTCATCAAAACAATGATCCAAGGATGCACCTCCAGAGGAAGAGCTAAAGCCTTAGTGCAGATCGAAGTATACTTTTTAAAAATTATTTTATTATTCTTGTTTTGTTTGCTCTGTATTTTCTTTCACAATGTGACTAATATGGAAATATGTTCTGCATGATTTAATGTGTATAATGTATCAAATTGCTTGCCTTGTCATTGAGGGAGAGAATTTGGAATTCAGAATTAAAAAAATAAAAAAAATATTTTTACATGAAATTAAAACAATGTATATTTTTGAAAATAGAAAAATGTGACAAGTTAGGAGTCTTTGTAGCACAGAGAAAGGGGTGGCTTTCATAAAGCTAATTTAATTCTTTTGATTTGTAGTTAACTCAATGCTTTTATATTTGTGTGTGTGTATGTGTGTTTGTGTATGTTCACTTGTGTTTGACTCTTCGTGTCCCCATTTGCCATTTTCATGGCAAAGATACGAAGTGGTTTGCCATTTTCTTCTCTAGCTCATTTTACAGATGAGGAAACTGAGACAAACAGGGTTAAGTGACTTATCTGGGGTCACATAGATAGTAAGTATCTAAGGCTGAATTTGAATTCAAAATATGAGTCCTCCTAACTCTAGACCAGGCACTCTATCCACCACAACATTTACCTTCCCCACCCTGGTGACAACTAGCTCATTGTATGACTAAGTAAGATGAAACAAATCCAAGGTGTCATGCTAACCAATCTCCTCATAATATAAAGCCTAGCCAAGGTGTCTGCAAAAAGGACAGATATTACTAAAGCAGAGAAACCAGGACTTTTCCCCATTATAAGAAATAGAAATTACTGGATGCAATGATTTATTTGGTTTTATTTTATATCCTGCAACTTTGCTAAAGTTGTTTATTTTTTCCAAGTATTTTTTTTACTTGATTCTCTAGGATTCTCTAAGTATACCATCGTATCTGCAAAGAGTGATAGTTTTGTTTCTTCTCTTATAGCTAACTCTAGCATTTCTAGTACAATATTGAATAACAACGGTGATAATAGACATCCTTGTTTCACCATTGATCTTATTGGAAATGTTTCTAACTTATCCCCATTACATATAATGCTTACTGATAGTTTTACATAGATACTACCTATCATTTTAATATAAACTCCATTTATTCCTGTGCTCTCAGGTGTTTTTAATAGAAATAGGTCCTGTATTTTGTCAAAAGTTTTTTTTCTGCTTCTCTTGAGATAATGATATGATTTCTGCTAATATTTTATTCAAAATTTTTGCATTTATATTCATTAGGAAAATAGGTCTATAATTTTCTTTCTCTGTTTTGGCTCTTCCCAGTTTAGATATCAACACCATATTTGCACCATAAAAATAATTCTGTAGGACTGTTTCTTCACTTATGTTTCAAAATGGTTTATATAGTATTGGAATTAATTTTTCTTCAAATGTTCAGTAGAATTCCCTTGTAAATCTATCTGGCCGTGGAGAATTTTTCTTACAGAGTTGATTTATGGCATATTCAATTTCTTAGTCTAAAATGGAGTTCTGATCCTTATTTAGAAAAAAGTTTGTCTGACTAACAAAAACATTGGCCAATTATAAATTATATAAGTTAGGGTTCTTGATAGTGTGAACAATGTGTGATAAAGATATGTCACCAGAGTCTGTGTTACTGTTGTGTATAGTTAGCTATCATATTATTTATTTTGCATTCGTCATAACTATGTCAGTTACACTATGAGTGTGATTATTATTTATGTTTTAGGAGAAGTTAATAATTGAGGCAGCTAGTTGACATAATTGATAGACTGCTGGAACTGGAGTAATGAAGATCTGAATTTGAATCCTTCCTCATTTACTGCCTAGCATTATAACTCTGGGCAAGCCACTTAGCTTCCTTCAGACTCAGTTTTCTCTTCTGTAAAATGGAGATGATAATATGAAATACTCAAAAGGGTGGCTGTAAAAAATTTGTAATGTGCACTGCAAACTCTACAATGCTATATAAATGCTGTCAATTTTTTCATATGTAAAGCACTTTGCCAATTTTAAAGTGCAATTGAAATGTGAGCTAGTATACTTTTAATTATAATTGCTATAATCAAATCTACCTTGCCCATAAGCTCATCACCTGGAAACTCAGCATTCTGAAGACTGCTTCACTTCGGTTTTCACACTTCCTTCAATACTTTCACTTGCTTCTTCCCTCTAATCAGAGGGCAAAGCAAAAATCTCCTCCCAAAACCTCCTTTTAAAGAAGGCTTAGAAGCCCAGCAAGCTCTTCATTTCCCACCAGCTACAGTGCTTGGTTTTAACTCCATTATCATTCTTCACTCAGTTTCAGGTTCCTTTTTGTTTTGTCTTCCCCCATTATTTATAGGTTCCCTGAGGCAGGGACTGTTTTTCGTTGTTCTTATTTGTAGGCTCAGTCCTTAACAGTGCCTGGCAAATAGTGCACACTTAAAATATTTATTGCAATTAAAAATCTCTAATATTATGATGTATGTGAATTCTGTAGTCTTAATTAAAAAGAATCTGTCTTTTTCATGGTTTGAAGCATCTCTAGGAAATGGAGAATGCTAAAGTTGGGAAAAATACTTTGAAGGTCAGTTAGTTTGACATCCATACATTCATAAAAAAAAAATAGAACTTAGGTTTTAGAGTTCCCATCAGTCTCTTAGCTTGGAAAGCTTTTTTGTTTGATTGTTTGTTTTTTCCCTCCTACAGATCTTGCTCTCAAAAAGCTTAAGATTAATGTAGATATGTATTGTGGCCCATGTAAAGCCTGTCTGATGCTGTTGGACCTCTTTCATCTTGGCTTCCCAAGAGCACTCCCATGACACTTCACTGGATGACTGCGATCCTAGCATTTCCAGTCATTTCAATATTCTCCCAGCAGAGGACTTCCAGGAGCCAAGATGGTACAAAAAGCAGTAAATTACTGACTGTCCAATATTCACCTCCAAATACCCATAAAATAGTACCCCAAAAATAAATCCTGGAATAGCAGAACAAGCTAAAAGATGAAGTAAACAATTTTTTAACCCAAGAAACTTGGAAGATTGGCAAGAAAGGTCTGTCTCACTCAGGTAAAAAGAGAGTACTTTCCAGGACAGGAAGTATTGTAGCAAACCAGCAGCAAGCCCCACCTCAGCAAATCAGTGGGAGATCCTGAGCCTCAGTGTGGTACAGCATGCATAAACACCAGGACGCTCCCCCATGTGCCTTAATGCAGGCAGGGGAACCAGCAGACTCAACCTCCCAGAATCACCATGTGCTTCATTGTAGGCCTGGGAAAACAGGCAATCTGCAGCATGAAAAGAAAGTAGGCCAGATCTCCACATCCTTCAGTATAGCCACAAGCAAACAGGTATCCTCCTGAAGCCAGACCCAAACTTGCTTTAGTACAGCCCTGAGAAAACAGATATCATCCAAGAGTCAGACCATAGCATGTTTCAGTGTGGCCCTAGGGCATGTAAAAACTCACCAACAGGCCTCAGCACTTGCCAGACACCACCATTGACCTCAGGTGAGTACCATGTAAGCTGCTAGACCATGAAAGTATCCTCCAATGCCTGCCAACCCCCACTGCACTCTCTTAGGACAGTAGCAGACACAAAAGTTGCCCACAGGTCTCAGAGCAACATCAGGAAAGAAGCAGGTAAATAGCCAGGAACTGCAGCCTGAGACAGTGTCCATTCCACCCTGGCAGCAGAGATGAAATATAAGAGAAAGAAACAGGACAAAAAAAAAAGAAAAAAACAACAACAAAAAGAAGACTCTGACCATAGAATGTTAACGGTGGTGACAGGGAAGACCAAGACACAAATTCAGAAGAGGACAAAAATGTCAAAACATCTATGGGCAACCTCCCCCACCCCACAAATGGGAAGTTGTCTCAAGCCCAGAAAGAACTCATGGAAGAGCTCAAAAAGCTTAAAGTCATATAAGACAGGCAGAAGAAAAATAAAGAAAAGAAATAAATGACAGTGATGCCAGATAATTATGAAAAAGAAGAGTCAACAGCTTGAAAAACTGCTTAAAAAGTAGAAATAGCCCAACGGAAAAGGAAATATAAAAATCCACTGAAGAAAACAACTCCATAAAGAGTACAATTGACCAAATGGAAAAGAAAGTACAAATGTTAATTGAGGAAAACAACACCTTAAAAGCTAGAATTGGGCAAGTGGAAACTAATGTCTCTGAGACATCAAGAATCAATCAAACAAATTCAAAAGCATGGAAAAAATGTAAAAAAACATCACAGGAAAAACAACTGACCTGGAACACTGATCCATGAAAGACAATATCAAGATCATTGGACTACCTCAAAGCCATAATAAAAAGGAGGGCTTGTACAGCATCTTTAAAGAAAAAAAAAATCAAAGAAAATTGGCCTGATGTCCTGGAACCAAAGGGCAAAATGGACATTTGAAAGAATCCACTGATCACTAAGGAAAGAAATCCCAAAATAAAAATATGCCATGGAACATTACAGACAAATTTCAGAACTATCAGATCAAGGGGGAAAAAATAGGGCAAGTGGCCAGAAAGAAACAATTCAAATATCAGGGAGTCACAATCAAGATTACACAGGACTTGGCAGCTGCAATATTAAAGGATTAGAGGTCACCAAAATATTATTCTGAAATGCAAAGGAGCTGGGAGTACAACTAATAATCCCTTATACAGCAAAATTAAGCATAATACTGTTCATTCAATGAAATAGAAGAATTTCAAGCTTTCATAAAAAAGAATACAGAGAACTAAACTGAAAATTTGACTTCCAATATCAAGACCCAAGAGAAGCATAAACAGGTAAAAAGGGGAAAGAAAACAAGGGATCCAACAGAACTAAACTATTTAAATCTTTAAATGGGAAGATGATACTTGCAATTCTTAAAAATTGTATCACTAATAGTACAGCTAAAAGGAATATACATAGACACAGGATACAGGTATAAGTTGAATTTGAGGTAATGATGTAAAAATGATTAAGGGATAAGAAAGAGGAGCATAAGGGTGCAGAAGGAAGAGAGAGGTAGAATAGGGTAAACTATTTCACATGAAGAGGCACAAAAGAGCTATTCAAGTGTGTGTGTGTGTGTGTGTGTGTGTGTGTGTGTGTGTGTGTGTGTATTAGGATGGAAAGGTAAATGATAAGAATTACTTCAATTTTACTCTCATCTTTGTTAGCTCAAAAAGGAAATGCTATCCACAATTAGGTAAATATAGAAATATCTTACCCTACAGGGAAGTAGGAGTCAAGAAGGTCAAATAAAAGGAAGGGGGCCTGACAGAAAGGAGGTGCAGATCAGAGGAGGTAGAAGAAAGAAGAAAAAAACTACTGAGGAGGGAAAGGATGAAAAGAGAAAGAGGACAGACAGTAGGAAGAATAGAATAGAGGGAAATAAACAGGTAGTAATCATAACTAATGTTAATGAGTTGAGCTCTTACATAAAATGGAAGTGGATAGCAGAGTGAGTGGATAAAAAAAACCCAGAATGCTACACTATATAGTGTACAAGAAACACACTTGAAGCAGAGAGGCACACACAGGGTAAAGGTAAGGGGCTGGAACACAATCTTTTATGCTTAAGCTGAAGTAAGAAAACCAAGGTAGCAATGTTGATATCAGAAAAAGTAAAATAAAAAATAGTCCTAATTTAAAGACATAAGGAAGGAAATGACATTTTGCCAAAAGATACCATAGACAATAAAGCAATATAAATACTAAACATATATATATATATATATATATATATATATATATATATATATATATATATATATATATATATATATACCGAGTGGTATAGTATTCACATTCTTAAAGGAGAAGTTAAGAAAGTTACAAGATGAAATAGACAGAAAAATTAGAGTAGTGGGGGACCTCAACTATCCTCTCTTAGAACGCCAACCAAAAAAAAAAGAGAGAAAAATTATGCAGGTAAATAGATATTAGAAATGTTAAATATGACAGACTTTTGACATGATTTAGATGATGAGCAAATAGAAGAGCAAAGAATGGGGTACCAGCCAGATGTATGGCTATGGGAAGAATTCATAGACATAGAGCACTACAAAATGTAAAATTGATCATTTTGATTATATTAAATTCAAAAAGTTTTTGTAAAAGGCCAGTGCAACCAAGATGGGAAGTACAGTAGAAAGATGGGTAACAATCTTCACAGCAAGTGTCCACGATAAAGGCCTTATATCTCAAATATATAGAGAACTGAGTCAAATTTATAAGAGTACAAGACATTCCCCCAATTTGTAAATGGTCAAAATGTATAAACAGGCAGTTATCAGATGAAGAAATCTAAACTATTTATGGGCATAAGATGAAGAGCTCTAAATCACTTTTGATTAGAGAAATGCAAATGAAAACAACTTTGATTTACTAATTCACACCTGTTAGATTGACTAATAGGAAAAAATGGAAAATGATAAATTCCGTAGAAGATGTGGGAAAACTGGTACACTAATGTACTCTTGGTGGACTTGTGAACTGATGCAACCATTCTGGAGAGCAATTTCTAACTATGCCCAAACGGCATACCCTTTGATCCAGCAGTACCACTACTAGGTCTGTATCCCAAAGAGATCACAAGAAATGGGAATGTAGATGTATAAAAATATTTATAGCAGCTCTTTCTGTGGTGGCCACGAATTGGAAATTGAGGGAATGCCTATAAATTAGGAAATCTCTAAACAAGTTGTGGTATATGAATGTAATGGAATGCTATTGTGCAATAAGGAATAATGCACAGACAGATTTCAGAAAAACCTGGAAAACGTTATATGAACTGATGCAAAGTGAAATGAGCAGAACCAGAAAAGCACTGTATACATATCAGTCACATCTTATGCTGAGAATATATTTCAAAGTGATCAAGGTTAGAAAAAACAGGCCTCAAATGTACTAAAACATTTATAACAACACCTTTTTTTATAGTTTTAAAATAATGGAAACTAAATAGATGCCCATTGATTGAAGAATGGCTAAGAAACTTATGCTGCATGGGTATAAAGTGATATTGTTCCAAAAGAAATGAAAAATATAAAGAGTTTAGAAAATATTGGTTCATTGGATGAACTCATAAAAAGTGAAGTGTAACCAAGAAATTGATATTAAAAATGACAACAGCAACAAATAAGTTATAGTTGTAATATGTAAGCTTGATTTCAAAGAGATTATTAAAATTCACCCTTCTCCCTACTCAGCAACAATGATGGCTGAGAGTGGAGCCTGTGCAAGTGGAACACTGCATATAGTCTCAGATTCAATTGGTTTGTAGATGAGTTTTACTGAAATGCTTCCCTCTATTTTCTTTTTTTTTATTCTTTCTTATAAGACATGGCTATCTTAGTTGAGATAGAGGAGAAATATATTTCAAATTTAAGATGACAGAAAAATCAATAAAATTAATTTCAAAATAAAAATGACTGATTTATTACAGTCCACTCAATTATCTGCCCAAGAGTAATTTATGTTATTTGTTGTTCATGATAGTTGTATGCATTTTTAATTTCTTCATGCTCTACAGAATTTTTGGAGGTTACCTTCCACCTGATGTCATTTAGAAAATTTAGAAATAAATATTTAACTTTCATTGTTAGCATAATTAAGAAAGTAATTATCTGCAGAAAGTTGCAATGCTTGGCAAGACAAATATAAATGATTCATGTTATTCTTAGCATACATATTATCTATACCTCAGTTCCTCTCTGTTAGTACAGAAAACTGAGAATTGATTTATAAGTTGTCATAAACTTTGAAATGTGACTGTAACTTTTTTTTTCAATTCTCAACACTCTCTGAGTGGATTGGATAATCTCTTCCACTAGTCCCTGTTTGACTAATTTCTAAAAGCTCTTCTATTAAAAATGAAACAAACAAACAAAAAAACTAATTTCAAACTTCTTTTGTATATCAAGAGAATAATAGGAAGAAAATCAAATGCCTTGTGTAAGATGAAATCTGGAGCTTATATCCAAATGGATTAATTTGATCTTATTCACATATTCAAAGAAATCATTAATGTAGATGATCCCTCAAATGATGAAAATTGCAACCCATCCATGTCAACTCATCCTGTCAGACACACACACACACACACACACACACATACACACACACAAATTTCTACAAATTCATCATAAAGTTCCCATTGAACATACTGAGAGCCTTCCTATAATTCTCCTGACATTAGAAAGAAATGTAAATGGAGCACGTAGCCCATTGTTTTATCTCTAATTTTTGTAATGTGACTAAGCTATTGCCTTTTTTGATAATACCCTTTTTAAGTGACAACTTTATAGCAGCACTTTTTCCCAGCACTCTTTCCACTGCTGCTTATTGTTCATCTCACCCTTGCTGGTTACAAACCTGTATAAACACCTATATCTATATCCATATTTCTGTCTATCTGTTTATCTATTATCTATATCCTATAGACAAGAGTTTATTAGTCACCAGTAATATATAAGGCACTATTCTAGATACTCTATTAGGAGTTTGGAAATCCAGGAGAGGTCTAACGTAGGTAGTGGAATTTGAGTTGAGCTTTGAAGGAAACTAGTGATATTAAGAAGGGAGAAGAAAGTATATTTCAGACATGAGGGATATTGCGTTCAAAGTCATGGAGATGAATATTGTAAAAAACATGGGTGAGGTAAAATAAAATTTGGGAAAAGGTTTTGTTTCTTTGCTTTAATTGGACTTGTGGTTTCATTGATTTAAGGAAATTGTTAGAAGTACCTTTCTCTATGAATGTAGATTAGCACCTTCTTGGCACATTGTATGGATTTGACAATCAACTATCAATAGTCCCATTTACCATATTCTTCTCTCCTCACCATTCCTCTATGATTTGAACTCTTCCCCTATTAGAATGTAAAAGGGCAAGGACTATATTTGCTTGCATATTTCCATCCCAAGCACTTAACAGTGCTTTGCACATAGCACATAATTTTTTCATTCATTCATTCATTCATCCATTCATTTATCTTTTCACATATTTATCCATTCTTTAACCATAGTCTTAGAGAGTTGCTTGGAGAACGGAGTATTAAGTGGTTTACTGAGGGACATATAACCAATGTGTGTCAGAGTCAGGACTTAAACTCAGCTCTTCCTGCCTCCAAGGGCAGTGCACTGTGCATTTCACAACCATATTTATGGGAGAGGAAAGGTGGAAAGTAATACAGTATTTGACTTGCTAAGCATTTGTCTCTTCAATTCCGATCTTTGGTTGTGTTATCTATTCAATATGATAACATAATCTTGCTTCCTGCATCACTGTATTATTTGTAAGCAAAATATTTTGCATAAAAGTCAACTACAGAATCACAAAATAATAATCCTTCCTTTAAAACCAAATATGAATGGTTAGATTTCTATTAAAGATCCTATTTTAGTAGGAAATTATATTTAGCTGCCAAGTAAATATCTTAGTGGTTCCCAGAGACTAATTATAAAAAAGAAATCAAAAGAAACATCTTTCTTAGCTTAAAATATTTATTTTTGCTGTTTCAAACATAAATTGAATGACAATCAACTGACATGAGAAATTATTGATGAAAAACAAGCTCACCATTTTTACATTTTATATTAGTGAATGAATAGGTGATAAAAATATATGTATCAAAATTGTGTTTTCAACTAATAGAAGTCACTCACGTTTCTTGTTTTTGCTGTTAATGACCAAAAACCTAACTTCAAAAGTTAGAAGTTAAACAGAGGACTGACTCCTTCTTGTATCTACTGTTTGGTATGCTCTTTTCACCAATACTCAAAATACTAGCAATAGTGATATTTCAAACTCTTTTAATGGTAGCCTGTGTTCCGATTGAAATTCTGCAATATGGTGTACCTTTCCTCAGCTTTCAAGTAATATGGTATGATTTGGCATATGCATGGAACATATCTTGTTAGAGAAAAGCCACTAATGTAGGATTTTGTTCTGGTGTATCCTATTTTTTTGCTTTATAGTCAATAAATGGTAGGCACAATGTAGTCATGTGTTCTGAGTATCTTTCCACCAATTCTGTGATGGTCATAATATAAAATGCTATAAAGTATCATGTATCAAGGCAGCCAGTTGGCACAATGGATAGGAGTCAAGAAGACTCCTTCTGAGCTTAAATTTGGCCTCAGACATTTACCAGCTGTGTAATCCTGGGTAAGTCACTTATCCCTTTTTACCTCAGTTTCTCTATCTGTAAAATAAGCTGGAGAAGAAGGTGGCCAACCATACTCATATCTTTTCCAAGAAAACCCCATTTAGGGTCATGAAGAGTGGGAAACAACTGAAAAACGACGAAATGACAATAACATCATATGTTGAAGTTAGATCATTCCCTATTGTCCTTACACATGACATTTTTTACATAATAGGTTCTTAATACATGTTGATTTTAATTTATTTAAAGGTATACATTAGATTTAAATATTAAATGAAACAAGGTTGGACACCTTATTCCTTAAATATCTTTAAATAAATAGAACCATGAGGTATTTAATGATTTTATTTTTGTGGTTTTTCAGTTTTCAGTTGTGGCTGACTCTTTGTGACCCTCTTTGGTTTTCTTGGCAAAGATACTGACATGGTTTGCCATTTTCTTCTCTAGTTCATTTTACAGAAGAGGAAACTGAAGCAAACAGGGTTAAGTGACTTGTCTATGGTCACCCAGCTAGTAAGGCTGGATTTGAACTCATGAAAATAAGTCTTCCTGCCTTCAGATCTGGCATCTATCTACTGTGTCAACTAGCTGCTAATGATTCTATTGCTGACTGACAAAGAATAAACTCACATCCACTATCAATACTGGGAAGATGAGGCAAAATGAGAAACAGAAAGAAGACAGTGTATGCCAGATAATTCAGATACCCACCATCTTGATCACTGTCTCCTCTCTAATATCCAAGGGCATAGCTCAAGACCCTAAAACAAAGATCTCTGAGAATGAGTGCTCCATTCACTCTAGACCTTTGAAGCTTTCTCTTGTCCCTACCCTGAAATCATCATAACCAAAGCACTGGCAAGATAGCCTAGCCAAAGCAGCAAAAAACCCTCGAACAGAAATGAGATAACATGTGCCAGGTAAGTCAAATCACCACTACCACATACAATTTCTTGAGCACAACTTCTTCAAAGACTTCAATGGAACAATACAGGAGCCTGAATACAAAAGGCATTGTAAAGTAAGGCCCTCGAAGACCACAATTTATATGTCCAAGTTGCCTTCACATATATCAATAAAGGGAGAAATAACTGTTGCAAAAGGACCTACTTTTTTCACCACCACCAGGACCCATTGTTGAGTAACTGCCACCTATTGAGCAAATAAGGTCAAGAGTTCTAAAAGTAGAAGCCACCCTTAGAATGCCCATCCTATTTTTAGCCCAACCCTTTCAGTTGTTATACTGGGAAGTAATCCCCAAAGAGATGTGGCTTGAGAATGCAATAGCCATAGCTTCTGAATACTGAGAAAGGAAAGTTCTTCTTACCAAAGTACTCGACACTGTCACATGATTCAGCATTAAATCATGGCATGATTTTAATCAGCGGGAATAAAATGAAAGAACTTCTCTGACACTGTACCCTAAGGACCATGTGACCTTTCAATTTGACTAAAAAGACTTATAATTTTCCTATTTATGTTTCTGTATTTATCATAATCCTTTGTGCATGACAATTAACAAATACTTTTCATTCACTCATTTTTTTATTCAATAGTTTGTCATGTAGTCACTCAAGTAAATTTGTCATTTACCACATTCCTTATTTCATTTTTTTCCTGGGAAAGAGTACCCTTTTATTCTATGATATATTTTTACAAAACTCTGAATCAAGCTTTGGTAATTTCTTAGAAAAAATCCTGAACAGTGAATATGCTAAAATGCCCAGCATGACCAATTTGGGATAAGTAATGCCTATGCAAGACAATCTAGAAATTACTATAATTTAGGAATGCTCAACTTGTTTTTCAATAAACCTAGAAAATAACTCAGCCCCTGCTGGTGAGGAAAGTGAGTCTTTGGGTAAAGTGGTGTCAAATAATCTTAAAATTGGTAGAGATCTCAGAGGGTACTAGCACCATACATTTCCTCTACAATATCCTCAATAACTGATAAACAAAGCCTTATTTGAAGGCTTACAGTGACAGAAACTTGACACCTCATAATCAGGCCATTCCACTTTTGGACAGTTCTAATATTTAGGAAGTTCTTCCTTACACTGAGTCAAATATCTTTGTCTTTTATAACTTTGACCCCTTCTTCCTACTTCTTTCTGTACCAAACAGAATTGAAATATTTATTTAATGTGATAACTTTTCACATAGTTATAGATGATCAGTATCACTGTAAGGTACAGTATATAGAGTATTAATTTTTAATTCGAAAAGAACCAAATTCAAATTCCACCTTTGACAATTAATAACTATTTGGTCATAGGCAATAAAAATACTAAATTTTGCTACCTATAAAATGTGAATAATAAAATCTGTAGATACTTATTTCACTAATGAGCTGTATCAAATGAAATTATATAAGTAAGGAATTTAAAAATTACAAAAGTATTCTATAAATGTGTTTTATCTTTACTTCTCCAGGATAAACATTCTCTAGTCTTTTATTTAATTGTTTTCTAACATGGATTCAAATCTCCATCACCATTCTGAGGATAATCTTCCAGATTTCACAGAGTAACAGAAACATAGTTAGAAAGGAGTTTTAGGGGACATCTTGTATAATAAGTACTTTAACTAAAATCTTCACTACAACTTATATCACCAGTGGTCAACCATCTACTTGAAGACATTTAATGAAGAGGAACATACTGCTTGTCACAATAGTCCATTTCACCTTTGTAAATCTATAATGGTTAAGAAGTTTTCCTTTATATAAAGCCAAAATCTGCCTCTATAACTTTGACTCACTGTGATTTCTACCTTGGGAGGTAAAGAAAGATAACCTTAATTTCTCTTTCACATGATTCAGCTTTCTACTACTCTTTCCCCTCCAGGTCCCTTCTTCTATTGGTGAATTTTTCTCTTACACCCTCTGTTTTGGGGAAAGGTCCAAACCAGCTCTCCTTCATTCTCAACGTACATCAACATTCCTCATTCGACTTCTCCCATTTCTGAGTTCTTCCTGGAGCATATGCCTACTTTTCCTGCATTTCTTTTAGCTCCCCTTTCATGTGTTGTCTCTTTCACTTATAACACAAGCTCTTAGAAATAATAGCCCATTTATTTTTTTGCTTGTATATGTATCTCCAGGGCTTAATACAATACCTGACATACTAAATGCTTTAAAATTCTTCTTGATTAGACTGACTGGCATGTGAGCAACTTTCAAATACTTGATACAGGTGTTATTTTTCTTCTAGGTATTCTTTTCTTTATTCTGAACATCCTCAGTAATATTAATTCTTCATTTAATGGAAGGGTACTTAGTTCAAAATCCTGGTTACCCACTATAAATACAAACCAACTTAGTACCAAAGGATTATAGATTAAGAATTGCTAGATGATTTTGAAGGCTATTTAATCCAACCCATTTAAGTTATAAATGGTGAAAGTGAGAATCAAAGATGTTAATTTAGTTTCCCAAAGTCCCATAGGTAAATAGTGCTAAAAGCAGGAATTGAAATCATGCCTTCTTTGTCCTTAAGAACTTTCAGCTTTTTTTTTTTTTTTGCCTAGGACTTTACAATTTCTATCCATGCTTGTTAGGATCACTTTGGGGTATAATTTTCCCCTCACAATCAAGAATAAACTATACATATTGGGTTTCACCAGTAATAGGATGAATTTCTTTATATCTTGAATACAAGAAGATTGCTAGAAGTCATAATCGATCTACAAAGGGTTGCATTAAAATTGCTATAGCAGGGAGTTGTCAACAATTATACAACTCTTCTGATCTTTCTTCTGGTGTCACTTGAAGATATGAATTATTACCATGTAGTTCCAAAATTTTACCCAGTCTTGTCTTTTTACTTCTCTGTTGCATGTTATTCTGCTCTCCAACATTCTCACACTGCTTAGGGTTGCATTCCGATTCCTTGGGAATCTATTTTTTTCATTCCCATTTGAAGTACTTATTCAATTCTTTCAAGACAAAAAAAAAATACTTCTTGATTATTTGGAGCACTGAAGCAGTCTCCTAATTTGGGGTTAAGCTCTGACTCCAAGGGGCATGTGATTGATTTTTTAACTGATTGAAATCTAACTACAGCCACCTAACTACATATCACCAATACTTTATATATGTAGTTCACTTAAAAAAGTCTAAAATTTTACATTTATCCATTTTAACTTCAATAGGGTGACAAAAATGTAATTAACAAACAATATAAAAAATAGCAGAGAGGATTCTGAGAAGATGGTGGAGTAGGTTAGAAAATTCCAAGCTCTCAAGGTTTTCCCTTGCAAAAGAGATGAAATAGTGCCTCAGGCAAACAAACATCAGTAAACAAGATAAGACTATTGGCAGAAAAGGGGTGCTCCTGGGATGGTGAGAGAAGATCTGAAGAAAAGTCCCAGGACAGTTTTGGTCCATATGAAGAGTAAGTGCCTCCAGGATAGGTCCTAAATCTACTTAAACAACAAGAGGCAAGCCTACAGGTTAGCTGGGTTGGGAGGTTGCCTGAGCCCCAGCCCCAGCAACTTTTATCCTGTGAACAGTGAATGGTGTTCAGCATCTGAGCCTGGGAAAATCAAGGAAACCTCTGCTGACAAAGAACTCCAAACCCAGCTGTGGTGTGGATAAGTGGGTGGGGAAGGCAGTTGCAGGGGAAGTAACCGGTACACACCTGATGAGTGCAGAAACAGGTGGGCAGGAACACTGCTGACTGTGGGCACCTACAGGAAGCTGGAGGTGTTGGTTTTAGTTCCAGGACAGAGGGGAGAACTGAAGGAAGTCTAAGGACAAAAGCACCATCCCCCAAACCCCAGGACTAGAGGTGATTACAAAAAATAAACTATTACAAAAAAAAAGAAACCGCACAGGTAAAGGAGAAAGGCTTCCACCAAAAGGAGTTATTATGCAAATAGAGAAGACCAGGGTTCATCTTTAAAGGAGGATACTGAAGCAAAGAAACCTCTTCTACCCCAAAGAGTAATGTCAAATGATCACCTGCTCAAAAAGAATATATAGAAGAACTGTAAAAAATTTAAAAATCAAATTATACTGAGGAAAAATTTTATTTTTTAATATAAATTTATTTATTTTTAGTTTTCAATATTTACTTCCACAAGATTTTGAGTTACAAATATACAGCCCATTTCACCCCTCCCCCTACCCGAAGATGGCGCACATTCTGAATATCGCTTCCCCTACTCTGCCCTCTCTTCTATCTCTAGCATCCTTGTCTTATTCCCTTCCCCTCCTATTTTCCTGTAGGGCAGGATAGACTTCTGTACCACATTTTGAGTATTTCTTATTTTCCAGTTGCATGTGAAAACGTTTTTTTAAACATATGTTTTTAAAACTTTGGGCTCCAAATTTTCTCCCTTCCTCCCTCCCCAACAGCCCTCACTGAAAAGGTAAGCAACTCAATATAGGTTATACATGTACAGTTATGCAAAACACTTCCATAGCACACATGTTCTGAAGAACTAACTCTATTTCCCTTAATCCTATCCTGCCTTCCCATTTATTCTATTCTTTCTTTTGACCCAATCCCTCCTCAGAATTATATGATTCTGATTACCCCCTTTCCCAATCTGCCCTCCTCTCTATCATCTCGCTGCTCTCTTGTCCCCTTCTCCCCATATTTTCCTGTAGAATAAGACAGATTTCTATACCCAAATGGATGTGTGTGTTATTCCCTGCATAAGCCAAATCCTATGAGAATGAGATTCACTCATTCCCTCTCACCTTCCCCAGTTTCCCCTCCACTGTAAGAGGCTTTTCTTTTCTATTTTTATTCTGAGATAATTTACCCCATTCTACCTCTCCCTTCCTTTTTCTCCTACTATAATCCTCTCTCATCCCTTAATTTTATTCTCCAGATATGACTCCTTCATGTTCAACTCACCATATGCCCTCTATCTATCTTTCTGTCTATCTATCTATCTATCTATCTATCTATCTATCTATCTATCTATCTATTTTTCATTCTTTCCTTCTTTCTATCTATCTATCTATCTATCTATCTATCTATCTATCTATCTATCTATCTATCTGTCTATCTCTCTATCTATACATATATGTGTGTGTATATATACACACATATATACATATATACACACATATCTGTGTGTGTGTATGTATATATATATATACACACATATACATATATATGTATGTGTGTGTATATATACACACATATATACATATATACACACATATCTGTGTGTGTGTATGTATATATATATATACACACATATACATATATATGTATGTGTGTGTATATATATATATACACACACATACATATAATATTTTCCCTCTAACTACCCTAATACTGACAAAGGTCTCATGAGTTATAAATAATCATCTTTCCATGCAGGAATGTAAACAGTTCAAACTTAATAAGTCCTTTATGATTTCTCTTTCCTGTTTACCTCTTCACGTTCCACTTGAGTGTTGTATTTGAAAATCAAATTTTCTATTTAACTCTGGTCTTTTCATCAAGTATGCTTGAAAGTCCCCTATTTTACTGAATGACCATTTTTTTTTTGCTGAACGATTATACCCAGTTTTGCTGGGTAGGTAATTCTTGGTTTTAATCCTCTGTCCTTTGTTCTTGGGAATATTATATTCCATGCCCTGCAGTCCTTTAATGTAGAAGCTGATAAATCTTGTGTTATCCTGAGTGTGTTTCCACAGTAGTTTAGTTGTTTATTTCTGGCAGCTTGTAGTATTTTCTCCTTGACTTGGAACTCTGTAATTTGGCTACAATATTCATAGGAGTTTTACTTTGCAGATGTCTTTTAGGAGGAGATCGGTGGATTATTTCCATTTCTATTTTGCCTTCTGATTTTAAAATATCAGGGCAATTTTCCTGAATAATTTATTGAAAGATGATTGGCTCTTTTTTTGATCATGGCTTTCAGATACTCCAATAATTTTTAAATTCTCTCTCCTGGATCTATTTCCAGGTCAGTTCTTTTTCCAATGAGATTTTTCACATTGTCTTCTATTTTTTTCATTCTTTTGCATTTGTTTTATATTATCTTGAGTTTTCATAAAGTCACTACCTTTCAATTTCTCTTTGTGAATGTTTCAGGAAGTATTTTCTTCAGTACTCTTTTGGACTTCCTTTTCATTTTCACCAATTTTACTTTTTAGGGCATTCTTCTCCTCATTGGCTTTTTGGAACTATTTTGCCATTTGGGTTAGCCTATTTTTTAAGATGTTATTTTCTTCAGTATTTTTTGGGTCTCCTTCAGCAAGTTGTTGACTCGTTTTTCATGATTTTCTTGCATCACTCTCATTTCTCTTCCCAGTTTTTCCTCTGCTTCTCTTACTTGCTTCTCATAATCCCTTTTGAGCTCTTCCAAGGCCTGAGACTGATTCATATTTTTCTTGGAGGCTTTGGATGTTGTCTTCTGCTGGTTGTATGATTTGATCATCTTTGTAATAAAGTAAGATGATAATAGTCTGACTCTTTTTGAGCTGCTTGCTCATGATACAGGCCAATTACTTGAGTTTTAAGCTCTTTGTTCAGGTAAGAGTCTGCTTCCGTTGTGGATAATGTACTGTTCCAAGCTTTGGGGGTTTGTACAGCTGTTTTCAGAGATACTTGGAGATACTTGTAGGGACCTGTAAATTTTAAGTTCTTATAAGGAGGTTTGATGAGGGGCACCTGAGGTGTTTACTCTTTTCCTGGAGTGTGCTGTGGTCTATTAGGGACTGCAACCACTCCTTTCTATCTTGGAATTGTGAGGAGGGTTTACACTCCACAGACACTACAAGCTTCACCATGCCAGCACTCCTCCTCACCCTAGGACTGCAGCCCAGACTGTGACCCAGATTCAAGCATGGGCAAAGCAAGACATTCCTACTTCAGCACTGGCAAAGAGATCCATGCAATCCCTCTCTGATCAGCCACTGGATTCTCACATAGTCTGTGGACAAGAGGCTCAGGAGGCAGCTCTCCCTTCAGGGCCATGTTCTTGGGGAACTGGAGCTGACATCCTGAGCTCCTCTCTCAGCACCTCAGAAACAGACTTTTCCCACTTCTAATTTGTCTTTGGTGTTCATGGGTTGGGAAGTCTGGAAACAGCCACAGCTGCCTTGATTCAGTCCTCTGAGGCCTGCTCCAGGTTGGTTGAGGCTTGAGTGCACATGCTGCATTGTGCTCTGCTCCCATCGCAGGGAAATATACTTTTCAGATCAATCATCCAGGTTGTCTTGTATTGGAAATTTCTTTCACTCTGTCTTTTTGCGGGTTCTGCTGCTTTAGAATGTGTTTAGAGCCATTTTTTATAGGTATTTAGAGGGGTTTGGGGAGAGCTCAAGAAAATCACTGTATTCATTCTGCAATCTTGGCTCTGCCCCAGAGCAAATATTTTTTTTAAATAATAAGAACAATTCAAGAAACACAAAATTAGAAAAAGAAAGTCAGTCAATTGGAACAGGAGATCCAGAATTTTGAGGAAGAAAAAACTCCTTAAAAATTAGAATTAGGCAAGGGGAAGCCAGAGAAGTTATGAGATCAAGAAATAATAAAATATAAAGAATGAACAAATAGAAGCGACTGTGACACATCTCATAAGAAAAATAAGTGAAGGGGAAGAGCCAAGATGGGGGAGTGAAAGCAGTGACTTGCTTGAGCTCTCCCCAAACCCCTCCAAATACCTATAAAAAATGGCTCTAAACAGATTCTAAAGAAGCAGAACCCACAAAAAGACAGAGTGAAACACATTTCTAGCCCAAGACAACCTGGATAATTGATCAGAAAAGTGTATTTCCCTGGGATGGGAGCAGAGCACAGTGAAGCACGGGCACTCAAGCCCTAGCAAACCTGGAGCAGGCCTCAGAGGACTGAATTAAGGGCAGCTGTGGCTCTTTCCAGACTTCTCAATGCATGAACACCAAAGACAACTTGTAAGGTCAGTGGGAAGCCCTGGTGGGGCAGCTGCCTCCTGAGCTTCTGGTATACAGACTGTGTGGGAATCCAGTGGCTGATCAGAGAGGGATTGCATGGATCTCTTTGCCAGTGCTGAGGCAGGAATCTCTTGCTTTGCCTGTGCTTGGATCTGCGTAACCGTTCTGGGCTGCAGTCCTGGGGTGAGGAGGTGGGCTGGAATGGTGGAGCTTGCAGTGGCTGTGGAGAAAAAACCCTCCTCATAGTTCCAGGACAGAAAGAAGTGCTTATGGTCACTAATTGACCAGAGAACATGCCAGGAAAGGAGTAAACACCTTGCCTCTTATCATACCACCTTGGAGGGACTAAAAATTTATAGATCCCTACCAGTATCTCTGAAAAACAGCTGTAGAAACCCTGAAGCTTGGGACAGTACATTCTCCACATTGGAAGCAGACTCTTATCTTAACAAAGAGCTTAAAACTCAAATAATTGGCCAGGATCATGAGCAAGCAGTACAAGAAGAGTCAGACTATATTATCTTACTTTGCTGAAAAAGAGGATCAAAATATACAACCAGAAGAAGACACCAAAGTCAAAGTACCTACATCCAAAGTCTCCAAGAAAAATACAAATCAGTCCCAGGCCTTGGAAGAGCTCAAAAAGGATTTTGAGAAGCAAGTAAGAGAAGTAGAGGAAAAACTGGGAAGAGAAATGAGAGTGATGAAGAAAATCATGAAAAACAAGCCAACAGCTTGCTAAAGGAGACCCAAAAAAATACTGAAGAAAATAACAAAAATTAAAATAATAGCCTAACCCAAATGGCAAAAGAGGTCCAAAAAGCCAATGAGGAGAAGAATGCCCTAAAAAGTAAAATTGGTGAAAAAGAAAAGGAAGTTCAAAAGATTACTGAAGAAAATACTTCCTGAAACATTAGCATAGAGGTATTGGAAGCTACTGACTTTGTGAGAAATCAAGACACTGAAAAACAAATCCAAAAGAATGAAAAAATAGAAGACAATGTGAAACATCTCATTGTAAAAATGACTGACCTAGAAAATAGATCCAGGAGAGAGAATTTAAAAATTATTGGACTACCTGAAAACCACAATCAAAAAAAGAGCCTAGACATCATCTTTCAAGAAATTATCAAACTGCCCTGATATTTTAGAACAAGAAGGCAAAATAGAAATGGAATGAATACACTGATCTCCTTACAAAAGAGATCCACAAAAGAAAACTGCTATTTATATTGTAGCCGAATTCCAGAGTTCCCAGGTCAAGGAGAAATTATTACAAGCTGCCAGAGAGAAACAATTCAAGTACTGTGGAAACACATTCAGGATAACACAAGATTTAGCAGCTTCTACATTAAAGGACTGCAGGGCATAATATAATATTCTGGAGGGAAAAGGAGATAGGATTACAACCAAAAATCACCTACCCAGAAAAACTGAGTATAATCCTTCAGCGAAAAAGAAAAAAGGTCATTCAGCGAAATAGGGGACTTTCAAGCATTCTTGATGAAAAGACTAGAGCTAAATAGAAAATTTAATTTTCAAATACAGCACTCAAGTGGAACATGAAGTGGTAAACAGGAAAGAGAAATCATAAGGGACTTATTAAGGTTGCACTGTTTACATTCCTGCATGGAAAGATGACATTTATAACTCATGACACCTTTGTCAGTATTAGGGTATTTGGAGGGAAAATATTATATGTATATGTGTATATACATATATATACATATAGTATATAGATAGATAGTATAGATAATATAGATAGAGAGACAGATAGATAGATGGCACAGGGTAGATTGAAGATGAAGGGGTCTTATCTGGAGCACAAAATTAAGGGATGAGAGAGGAGAAGAAGGAAGGGAGAGGAAGAATGGGGTAAATTATCTCACAAAAAAAGAAAAAAAAGACTCTTACAGTGGAGGGCAAATGGGAGAAGGTGAGAGGGAATGAGTGAATCTTATTCTCAGAAGATTTGACTTATTGAGGGAATAACATACACATTCAATTGGGTATAGAAATCTGTCTTACCCTACAGGAAAATAGACAGAGAAAGGTACAAGAGAGCAGGGGGATGAGAGGAGGGCAGATTGGGAAAGGGGCAATCAGAAGCAAATACTTCTGAGAAGGGACAGGGTCAAAAGAAAGAATAGAATAAATGGGAGGGCAGGATAGATTAAGGGAAATAAAGATAGTTCTTCAGAACATGTCTACTATGGAAGTTATTTGCATAACTGCATGTGTATAACCTATATTGATTTGCTTACCTTTTCAATGAGGGTGGTTGGGGAGTGAGGAAGGGAGAAAATTTGGAACCCAAAGTTTTAAAAACATATGTTTAAAAAAATGTTTTCACATGCAACTGGGAAATAAGAAATACAGGAAATGGGATACAGAAGTCTATCCTGCCTTACATGAAAATAGAAGGGGAATGGGGACAAGGCAATGGTGGGAGAGATAGAAGAGAGGGCAGACTAGGGGAAGGGATTTTCAGAATGCATGCTATCCTGTGGTGGGGGGAGGGGTTGAGGTCAGTTGAAAATTTGGAACTCAAAATCTTGTGGAAGTAAATATTGAAAACTAAAAATACATAAATTTTTATTTAAAAAAAGAAAAAAACTGACCTGGAGAATAGAACAGTAAGAAATAATAAGAATAATAAGACTATCTGAAAGTCATGATCAAAAAACGAAGAATTTTGATACAATAATGTAAGAAAGAATTAAAGAAAATTGTGCTAAAGCATTAGAATAAGAGGGGAAGTAAGAATGGGAAAAAAATCCACTGATCTCCAACTTAAAGAGATTCTATGAGGAAAACTCATAGGAATGTTATAACCAAATTTTGAAACCCCTTGCTCAAGTATAAAATACTACAAGCAACAAGAAAAAAAAACCGAATTTAAATATGACAGTGCCACAATTAGAATCACACGGTACCTAGCAGTGGTGACACTAAAGGTAGACCTGAGTATGATATAACTTTAAGAAATAAAACCATTTAGGAACAGCTAAAGGAGTAGTTGTTTTATACAACTGAGGTGGAAGAGGAAGAACTGATGCATAAGAATTAGATGGGAGAGCAGGGCTGCTACTTCTGGAAGCTTTCATTGGAAATGGGTTCAAGAGGAAACAATACATTTATGTTTAGAAGAGTACAAAGGTCTTCTAAATTCAGAAAGAAATAAAATGCTAAGGGAATTAGGGATTGGGGAGAGGATAAGGGAGGAATATTTAGAGGGGAAGGTGAGGAATAGGTTAAAGGTGAGTGTAGAAGGGTGTTTGGAATAACGGGAATGGGAGTACAAGGGAGAGGTCCTGGGGAGGGGTGTTAGGTTAAGCAATAGAAAGGAAAGCTGTGGGTAGGAGTAAAATAAAGGAAATAGGAGGGATAAGAAATAAGACACACAGAAAAACAAAAAAGCAAAGATTAGAAGTAAAATTTTTGTTGAAAGTATTTGTCTATATGTACATGTATAAATGTATGTAAGCATGTATATGTATATGTGTATCTACATATCTATATCTATATCTATCTATCTATATATATATCTATATCTATCTATCTATCTATATCTATATATCTATATCTATAGTCTATATCTATATATATACATAAATACATCTGTGCTCACTGGTAGCCTGGGAGGGGGGAGAAAGAGGGAAAAATATCCAAAGTAAAAAGAGCACAGCAGAGAACAAAGGAAAACTAACAAGGAAGCAAAGAAAAGATGGACAGCTCTGAACAAAATATGTACTTATTACACTTTCTTGAAATGGAAATTTATTGCTATATATTTTTAATCATCTCTTACATTCTGCTATACATGTGACATTTTTTCTGTTTTCCTATTTTGTATTTAGTTTTCAATATTTAAGTTCACAATATGTTTCTTTTTTCTTTTTGTATTGTGCATTTAAGTTTCAGTATAAAAAGTATAGCAAAAATTCTATTCTGAAGTGAAATAAGATTAAATTATGTATTCATATATTCATGCTTGCTACAGGCAGTTTGAAAGGTGGGCCTGGGGTAAGAAGGACCTGAGTTTGAATCAGTCCTCACTTACTATGTGAATTAATGATCAAGTCACTTAAATTCTTTTTGCCTTAATTCACTGGAGAAGGAAATGGAAACAAAAAAGACTCCAATATATTTGCCAGGAAAACCCCATGGATAGCATTGGCATGCAATGATCCACCAGGGTAACAAATAGGCATGAACAACAACAACAATACTTATGTGTTTCTGTATGTGGATAGATAGAGAGATAGAAACACACACCTAAAAGTGTGTGTTCATGTTTGTGTGCATCTGTGTGTGGGAGAGGGGTGAGAGAAAGAGAGAGAGAGGAGAGAGAGAGAGAGAGAGAGAATAAATCAACTCTAGGTGCCAAACTTGTGTTATACATAAACAAAGTAAGGACCTGATTGTATCATATGATATGAGACTTCTTAAGGTCTCATTTCAATTTACTATTTTCTTGCCACAAAGTTATGTCCCTCTTTCTTTTAATCTACCCTAAATTATATAATAATGTCAGGAGGATTATCCTTGTCCTTAACTTCCATTGTAAGAATGTACCTTCTACTTGGTAATTAGAAGTTAGATCCTTATAGTAACACAGATTTTATTATTAGATAGTCTAGTTAATTCCTAAGAAAATGTATCAAATATTCCATGAAACATAGAAGAACTGAGTCTTTTAAAGGAGTGGTAGAAAAGAGAGAAAGTATAATAGTGATGTGCCTTGGGTGAGGTAAGCCCAGCTGGGAGGATAAAGTAGGTATCTTAGATCAGGGTATGCAATAGGAATTTGGCAAGAGTAGGAATGATAGGGCCATGTAGCAGCACAGTCAGATGGTAAATGAGTATAAAAAGAAGAAAAGTAGCATTTTACTAAAGACTGAGAGGAAAACAGAAATTTTGCTTCCTTAATAATTCTGTCTATATCTTGTCTGAATGTATCTACTACTCAAGGCTAAAAGAAACCTGTTAAGGTTCATCAGTGAGAGATAGTACATGTCCTTGAAAGAACACTAGACTTGGAGTCAAAAGAACTAGATTTATCCTTTAGGAGAGGAAGAGTGGGAAGTCACTTTATATTGATGGGTTCTATTTCTCCATCTCTAATATGAGAGTTGACCATATGATTTCTAAAATTTCTCACAGCTGTTATATTCTATGATTCTGTTTTCATACATATTCTTCTTACTTCAGATCTTTATATTTAAACCATACAGGCATCTTGTGATAAATGCTTGTTAAAACTCATTGGGTGCCAAAAATTCTTTGTATTTACACAATACATTCACTTCATCCAGTTCCCTCTTTGTCTGATCTCTCTACACAAATTCTAAATGCTCACAATCTTTTACTCTTTCTTGTATAACTAGGACTTGGCAATGGTATCATTTACTTGTATCAGACTAGATCATAGAATCTTATTAAAGAGAATAAAAGACAAAGACAGATCATATTACATTTTTGGCTTGGCTATCTAAAAATTGATTAAGGCTACTAGAGAGACTTCCATTAGAACTTGGAACAAAAGCCAGAGCTTATTTTCAGGTGGAATTACTTCATTTTAAAATTGCATGAAACCTTAGAGTTCATTTGATTCAGTAACAATATTAATAACTTTACAAATCAGAAAACAAAGACATAAATTTTAAGAGACTTCTAAATTCACACAGCTTATTCATGGAAGTTACAAAACTCTGGTTTTCTCCAGTTTTTTCCAGCAGAATCCATTGCTTCTCATATCTGATATATTACTCTTTTCCTATCCCCTTAAAAAAAATGAAGAGTCAATGTAAAGCAAGAGCTTAAAAATTGATGATAATATTTGACTCTGAATCAGATTTTGGCAATCTATCTCCTGATTATTGAATGTGAATTTGTTTTAAAATGTAAATAAACAAACAAAAACTGAACTCTGTTTTCATGGAATAAAATGATCATTTTGATTTAAACTAGTTGAACTTAGTGATTTTAATTTTTGGAAAAGAGGTATTAAAATTAAGAATTTTAGACAATAAGGAAAGTAATATTATTTTAAGTGTGATCCTTAGCAATAGCTTGTAATATTTGAATTTTAGCTAAACTGCGACCAATTTTGAAACTATGACTACATCCAATCCTTATTCTAGTAATGAAGGTGGAAATGCTATGGGAAAAGTTTATCCATTTTATTTTGGTTTCTTTTTCTCTGAGCAAACAAATATCTCTGCCACAGTGATTGTATATGTCATCTGTCTTCTGGATAATGACCACAAGGACAATTGCTTGTAGTCCTGTCCTTTTACCTCAGGTTCAGAGAAATATTATTATTGAAATTACATCAACCAAACTCTGATTGCCCTATGTGAGCACAATATGTTTTCCCAGACTTTAATGGAGGTTTCCCAGAAATGTCAATATTGCATAGCTTTCTATTTTGCTTAAAAAAATGAATGTTTTTTTTTGTCATAGTGAATATGAATATCAGTCTGATTAACACATAAGAGCTATTTGGTGTACCAATGTCATCCATACCCCTTATTGGAGGAAATATGGCAAGTGGGCTTTAACAATAAGCAATGTCATATCTATGAGGTTACTACTCTAAATAAAAGATAAAAAGACAAAATGAAATCTCCAATGGTACAAATGTTGAATAGTTACTTAGGGCATTTTCCCCTTAGAGATATTGTTTAAAAAAAAGCAACAAACTATTAGCAGCAATTAAATAGGCATAGATAAATATACATTTACATATACACATATGCATAGATATATATGCATGTGTACACACACAAAATACAAATATAGACATATTTCCATATATTCATATATACGTATGCATGTATGTGTGTTTATATACATATATATCCATGTCTACATAGATGTATATCTATATCTACATCTATCTGTTCCTTGGTATGTATGTTATATGTGTTTGCATGTATGTATGTGTACAGATATAAATATTGACATCAATGTTGATGTTAATATAGATTTAGATAGAGATAAATATAGACATAGATATTTATCAAGGAAAGTTTCCATAAGTCATGTAGAATGGGCATACACAAATAAGTTATAATCTGCATCATTGGCAAGAATTTCCAAGTTGATGAAATTATAATTTCACTTGCGTATCTGTTTATCAAGTGTATGTGTGAAATATTGTCCTGTGTGTAATGATAGAGAATGGATCTGGTATTTCATTGGTACAAAGAACTACTATTAAGGAAACTTCATATACCAATGTAGAATCATCTCTGCAGGTCATAGATATGGAAAATTGTCTAGAGCTCTGATAACTTAAATGGCTTGCCTAAGGTTCCACATCCAACACATGCCAGAGATGAATCTTAAGCCTAAGTCTCCCTTGCTTTGTTTCTTGTCTTTTACTCTTTAATTTTATTGAGACGATACTGAAATAAATAAGCATTATTTAATAAATAAGCATCATTAAACTAGCAACCTAACACAAAGATCTTTTTACAGAATTTACAAAACACTTTGTACCCTGGTCTCTATAATTATAACATTCTTTTATGGGGAAATGCATTCTATGGCATGAAAGTAAATTTTATGACTAGGGGACTCTAGTTAGCTGTAGGCAAGTTGCATATACAGGGAAAAGGCAGCATGAATCTCTTTGCCATCTCTAATGGGTCAAGAACTGGTTATTGTTATTTGTGGGTTGTGTTTAGAGGTTAGATATTTGTAACTTGTGAGTATCAACTACTTCTCTTGTTCTTTTTCACTGCCAAATTCTGAGGAAGATTAGTCTACATTGCTACTTCCATTTCTTCAAAACTTAATCATTTCTCAAATCCTTGAAATTTGGCTTATCATTTACTACTCTATTGAAACATCCCTTTTTAGAGCCAGTAATAACCTCCTCATCATTAAATTTAATCATCTTCTACCCCCAGCCTTAATCTCCTTGGCCTTTCTCTGACATTTGATACTGTAATTCACTTCTCCTTGAAAACCTTTATTCTTTTGATTTCTGTGACACTGTGTTCTCATGGCTTCCCTCCTGTACTTCTGCCCATTCCTTGTCTCTTCCCATCCTTTAGGCCTAGAATAGATCCTAGGTTCTGGGCTTGATTTTTTTCTCTTTTCCTTCTGAACTCTGTTTTTTCCCCCTCATTCACTCTCATGAATTCAATATTCACCCTCATGCAGAAAATGATCAGATCAGATCTCTATCTGTAAACCCAATAACACTTGAGAACATTTTTTATCTCCCAATGACTTTTTATTTTCTGTTAAAGACAACACTATACTATTAGTCATCTTTTAGTCCTAAATATAAATGATAGAAAGATAGAATAGCTAGGTAGATAGAGGATTTATTGACATATAGATCTATAGGTAGAAGATAAATATGACAGACAAATAGGACATTTTTTTAACCCTTATTATGTGACAACATGCCATGTGTTAATCTCATGGAATACAAATACAAATTAAAGAAGTTAAAATAATTTACACTGAAATGCAAAAAAGACATAAAAACAAGTTGAAAAGAGAGTACGAGGGTAGGGAGAAAGGTGGTAAATTTGAAAAAATAGTCCGGACAATCTTGGCCTGAGCTAGGTATGAGAGCCTCTTTCTTTTTAGCATCTTTTCACCACTCCCCAGCCTATTAAAGTGGTTCAATTCATTATCTCTTCTCACTTGTAGTAGTATAATAATCGTTTAATTGTTCTCTCTTCATTCAGTACCTTCTCCAATCTCATTTCCATATTGCCATAATTATCCCGATGCACTATTATGAACATGAAACGGAGGAAACACAATGAAGTAAAGGAAAAGAGAAATTATGGACCGAAGATAATTGCTTTTATGAATTTCTCTTTAAGTCTTCTATGGACTAACAGGTAAAAAATCTCAAATTTACCCTAGTGTGACAGATCAGTAAGAGTTTGTTGGGTGAGGAGAAGCTTAAACGAGGTAGCAGCTTGGTATAAATATAACTAGTGGATTATGTGAACTGAGGAATCAATTCAATCTTGGTCAAAGCCCTTGGCTCTAGAATCAAAAGAGTGATAGATTGGTCAACAAAAGTTTTAACTATTAGATATGATATCCATATCTGGGACATGGTAGTTAGCAAACTATGGAATACAAACAGCTTCCATAAAACTCAGTAGTAGTATCCTTACATGCTCTCTAGTAATCTGATTTTTTCAGGCATATGTAATGCAAGAGTGCAAAACTGAATCCTAGTCCTTGAACTTGATCCAGATCTACCCTCCTCCAGTTTTAGTCTTTAGAACAAACATAAATATTATAAAGAGCTTAGCACAGTGACAGTTCCTGGCACATAGTAAGCTCTATAGAAATACAAGTTATTATGGATGTATGTATATATTATACATACTTGGTGAGTCTACTTCTGACCACGAATAGAATCAAAAAGACTTGAATTCAAATTCAGCCCCAGATAATTAATGATTGTGTGAGCAAGTTAATTAACCACTTTCTGCCATACTTCTCAACTATAAGATGGAAGTAATAGTAGAACCTACCTCCCAGTGTTGTTGTAAGGATAAAATGAGTTGTTTGTAAAGTGTTTTACAGACCTTGAAGTACCATATAAATTCTACCTCTTTTTAGAAGTAATAATAGATGTAAATATAGAAAAAGTAGGGACAACTTTTGACTTTACAAGTAATATAGCAAGGTGGCTGCTTGAATAATCTCGAAATCTTTGTAGGCTAGTAACAACCCATTCTTAAGTATCTATTTGGAGGTAACTGTGTAAGATAGATAAAGGAGAAACTGTATGGGGTCACATAACAAACTTAAATATATATCTTTATCAACATGCATATATGGAATATATGATAAAGCTATATGCACTGTGCATCCTGGTTTAGACGTTTAACTTGGTAAAGGTCTCATATTATTTATTTTCTTTCTCATTCTGATGTGTAGAATTAAAAAAAAACTGAAGTATACATTTCCCAATGTATTCGTTATAGAACTACTGCCCTCTGTTTAGTTGAATTGTATGTTACTTGCAGTTGTGTAGTTAATGAGTGAGACCCTGAAGGGGTTAATGCAATTGCAAATAAGTGAAATTTTCAGTTTTCTTCTGAGAGAAAACAGAAAGAATCCCCTTGGCTTCAGCTCTGCTGTATAACAGGGTAATGAGCTTTAAAAGTTAATAAAGGAGAAAAGATTTGAAGAAGTGAGTGGAAGATGATCTACATAGAGAAAATTCAGACCACATCACTTTTACTACTGTAAAGTTGCAGGCTCACAATGCCTGTAGTTTTGAATTGTTTTCCTTCTGAATTCTCCAGGTGCATATTCTCTTATTTCACTCTCTCTGATTGATGGGACTATAGTCACAAATGCCTCAAAATGCTTTAAGTAATCTCTTCTTCTTTAGAATTTTTCCCTAGTCTCTATGGAGTCTTTCATAAGAACATCTTAAAGTTGCATATTTCACAGAAAACAGCAGGTGGCAAGAGTGTAATCCCAACCTTCTTCATGAGATATTTATGATATTTCTCTTCTAGTAAACTGACAGAAACCTTTTGGACTGAAACTACAGTACTTGATTTTTTTTTCTAAATGAATTCCATTCCAGATTGCCAAATTTGGTTGACAAATAAAATAATCATTAACTTTTTCAACCCATCTTCATCCAAAATTTTCAATGGCTCTACTTCTTTTGTCTTCTTTCTACTGTACTCTGCCTATGTGTCTCTTTGTCTCTGACTCTTAAATTGATTCTAATCATTATTTCAGAAGCTGAAATATTTTTAGGAAAAAGATCAAAGGCAGAATCATGTGAGATACAAAAGATAATTCATGCAAGACTGTAGTATTGTCTTAGTTGCTTTCTCTCTGTCTCAGTGTTTATATGCATATAAATGTATATATACATATATGTGTGTGTATACATATATGTCCATATAGAGAGGTGTGCATATATACATATATACCCATATATACGTATAATATATACATACATCCATAATAACTTGTATTTCTATAGAGCTTACTATGTGCCAGGAACTGTCACTGTGCTAAGCTCTTTATAATATTATTTCATTTGATCCTCACAACAGATGAGGGAACTGAGACAGATGTTAAATGACTTGCCTCAGAGTTACATGGCTATTAAGTGATTAAGACAGGATTTGAATTTTGATATTGGAGACTCTAGGCCGAGCTCTCTATCCAGTGTGCCACTTAGCTGCTAAGTGCACCCACAAATCCACACATTATCCATGCATACATGTATGAAATACATATATATATATGTATATATATATATATAAATATATACACATGTATTTTGTATGCACATAAAATTCATATGTATACATGAGTATATGCATATGTATTTTATATGTGTATAATACATAGGCTCAGTATGTATGACTTGATGCTTTGAGATGTACTGCTTTTTTTCCCCTTTTTTTTTTAAGGCAGTTGAGGTTAAGTGACTTGCCCAGGGTCACACAGCTAGTACGTGTTAAGTGTTTAGTCTGAGGCCAGATTTGAACTCAGGTCCTCCTGACTTCAGGGCCGGTGCTTTATCCACTGTGCCACCTAGCTGCCCCTAAGATGTACTACGTTTTAATGCATGGAGCAAGAATCAAACTGGAGAATAAAGATGTAGGAAGCAGCTGAGTAATGTCTAAAGAACTTTATGATTTTAAAGCTATATGCTGAGAGAAGTGTCCAGTAATACAACTCACATTTATTAATTTTTTTTTCAGCTTACCTTCTACTTTCATAAAACTCACCATCTATAGTAGAATGTAGTAGCTACATGCATGTGCAGAAATTGAAGACCAAGGTTCAAGATCTCCCTTTTAAATATACTGGTTGTCTCTAGACCAGTCATTTAACCTCTCAGCCTCTAGTTTATTCTATATGATTAATAGTTGTTCAACTGCATTGGTAGAAGGAGTTACTTTACTAAAAGGAAGGAAGGAAGAAAATAAACATTTTTTAAGAGCCTACCACAACCCTAAGAAGTAGATACTGTTATTACACCCATTTTAAAGTTGAGGAAACAACTGGAGCAACTTGCTCAGGATAATATATTAAATGTCTGAGGCCACATTTGAATTTGGGTCTTCCTGACTCTTTCCTAACTCTATGCCCAAAAAACTATTCACAGTGCTAACTAGATGCACCTAAAAGCTCACTATATTAAAGGAATTATTAAAAAAGAAAATCTAGTAGGCCAACTAAACTTTTGCCATAATTAGTAATATAGTTTTACGTAAATCATCTTTTGTGTCTCAATTGACTCTGCCTTTGACCTTTCTCATGAAAACATATCATTTTTAAAAATAATGGTTAGAAGCAAAAAAAAATGTGAGGAAGGTGTACTAGTAGTACTATATTTGAAACTATATTACAAGGCAGTCATCATGAAAGCAATTTGGTATTAAGAAATAAAGTGGAAGATCAGTGGAATTGAATAGATATACAATACACATTAGTAAATGACCCTAGAAATCAAGTGTTTGATAAACTCAAAAACCCAAACTTTGTGAGAAAAAACTCATTATTTGGCAAAAATTGCTGGGAAAACTGGAAAGCAGTTTGGCAGAAAACTAGGCATAGATGGATATATCTCATCATAAACTAAGATAAGATAGCAATGGATAAATAATTTAGACACAAAGGATAATATCAAAAATAAATTAGAAGAGCTTGAAAAATTCACATCACATTTATGGACAAGGGAAAAGTTTATGACCAAACAGGAGACAGAGCTTCATTGGAAGTAAAATGGATAATTTTGATTTCATGCAATTAAAAATGTTTTGTGAAATACAACTAATTAGCCAAAATTAAAAGGAAAATGGAAAACTGGGGGAAATTTTTGCAGCAAATTTTTTTTCTGATAATGGCCTCATTTCTCAAATGTATAGGGAACCGAGTGCAATTTATATTTAAAAAAAGATTGTACACCAATTGAGAAATAATCAAAGGACATGAACAGGAAGTTTTCAGAAGAAGAAAAAAATTAGAAACCTTTGGACTGAAAATTCTAGACTTGAAATGACTTTCTAAATGAATTCCATTTCAGACAGCGAAATCCCTTTTGTATGAAATTTGAAAAAAATATATATATATACATATATGTATATATATATGTGTATATATATATGTAGCAGTTCTTTTAGTGTTGCAAAGAATTGAAAATTGAAGGCATGCTCATCAATTGGGAAATGGCTGAATAAGGTGTGGTGTATGATTGTGATGAATCTTATTATGCTATAAATTCCAAAGAATTTATGGCATAATAGCAAGGAGTTTTTTGTTTGTTTGTTTGTTTGTTTATTTGTTTTTGTTTTTCTGGGTCTTCCGTAGCTGTGACTGTAGCACCTATAGATACAGTTGCCAGGCTCATCTTCATAGTTATTGATTTCCTGTATAATGACTGAGGTAATGAATATTCTAAAGCTTCTTGGATGCAGGGTTCTCAGATTCATAAGGTTCTGTGGGGAGGTGGTCAAAGTGGTGATGGTAGTTTGATGTGTCAGGCACATGTTGCCTCCTATGACTCCCTTAAGATGCTTTGCTGCTAGACCAGTGATATGGAGGTACTGACACTCTCAGGCCTATTTGCCTATTAGCAGTTGGTAAGTAGTTACTGATGATAGTGAAGAGGAATTTGGCCTGTTTTTAGAATATCTCCTTTCAGTGATGACGGTGAGGGCTGAGCAGAAACTGGATTTCTTGGATTGATGGCATGGCTACCCCAAGCCTCTTGGGTAAATGGTTATGGGCTATTTTCATCAGAGTCCAAGGGAACATAGTAGTCAAGGTGGTTATGGAGAACTTTCCTGAAGCATGTTGTATTCTTGCTTTTCTTCAGAGAGCCTTGCTGCTTCAGATGTACTGGCTTCTTTGGCTTGTATGTAGCAGTTGTTTGGCAGTTGATGAGGATGGCTGATCCTTTTTCCACAAGAGGTGTTTTCCAAGATGCTAGTTATGAAGACCAAGTTGGAAACAGAATAGGTGTGTTTCAGGAGGTAGATTCCTGACCATTTTAGAATGTCTACAGTAACTATAAATGGAATTTCTCTTTCCATCTCTTGTTGTTAGGCTTTGTTAGTGATATATAGAAATACCAATGATCTATGTGGGCTTATTCTATATCCTGCAACTTTGCTAAAGTTCGTTATTGTCTCTAGTAGTTTTTCATTTGATTCTCTAGGATTCTGTAAATATACCATCATATCATCTGTAAAGAGTGAACGCTTTGTTTCTTCTTTGCCTATTTTAATTCTTTCAATTTATTTTTCTTCTCTTATTGCTAAAACTGACATTTCTAGTACCATATTGAATAATGATTGTGATAATGGATATCCTTGTTTCATCCCCAATATTATTGGAAATACTTCTAGTTTATGCCCATTACATATAATGTTTGTGGATGGTTTTAGGTATTTTTTATTTTATTTATTTAGGTATTTATTATTTTAAGGAAGACTCCATTGATTCCTATGCTCTCTAGTGTTTTTAATAAGAATGGTTGTTGTATTTTGTCAAAATCTTTTTCTCCATCTATTGAGATAATTCTTTGCTTTCTATTAGATTTGTTGTTGATATGGTCAGTTATGCTGATAGTTTTCTTAATATTGATTAGGAAAACTTTCACTTTCCTAATTCTAATTATTTAATGAATTGTTTTCTTCACTTAGATTTGTACTCCTTTTCCATTTGGCCAATTCTACTTTTTAAGGAGTTGTTTTCTTCATGTACTTTTCCATTTTTTAAATTTTATTTTTAATGGAATTGTTCAATTTTTCTGCTACTTCTGTTATTTCACTTTTAAAATCCTTCGTGAGCTCTTCTGGGAAGGCTTTTTGGGCTTCAGACCAATTTATATTCCCTTTAAGGTTTCAGATGTGAGTATATTGACATTTTGTCCTCTCCTGAATTTGTGTTCTCATCTCACCTGTTACTAAGATACTTCTCTACGGTCATTGCTTTTCTTTATTGCTTCTTGCTCATGTTATTCACTTTTTTTCTGGCTTTTAAAATTGATCTCTGCTTCTGGGGCACATGGGGCACTGTCCCGGGCTTCTTGTGCTTGGGGTATGGATCTGGTTACTGGTTTTGTATGCTGGGGCCTCAGGTATTGGCAAATGGAGTCTCTAGGTTTCTGATAGCTTACATAGTGCTGAGCTGGAGCTGCTGCTGGTGACTGGTGTGTGCCTGGTGTTGATGCTTACCTGCTCTACTGTCTGGACCTCAAGATCTCCTGCTGGTTTACTGAGGTGGGGCTTGCCTCTGCCTTACTGGGATGCCTCCCATCCTGTACTGGTTCCCTTCAGCCACAGAAGGATGAACCTTTCTCATTAATTTCTCTAGCCTCCTGAGCTAAAAGGCTCCTACACTTCATGCTTCTGTTTGTTCCACTATTTCAGGATTTTTCATGGGGCAATGTTCTCTGGGTTTTTCAAGGTCAGTAAGGGAGGGTGAGACTGACTTACTGCTTACTGTGCCATATTGTCTCCCAGAGTCAACTTGCAAGTTCAGTATTTTCAAATTATTATTGTTAGTCTTATTTTTCAATAGATGGAAACATACCACATTCTAATAAAAACACTATTATTTTCATTTTATTTTCCAATGGTCATAACATTCTGTAAGGTGGGTGGTTGTATGTTGGTTAATTATCAATTCTCAGTGATTATTCAGAGAGAAATTCCCTTTGATCCTAAGGACATACAGTTGCTATGCTTAGTAATCCATCAGTCTTCCTGGTGGACTGATGGTGAAAACAATAACCCCTATAAACTGAACTGTGAATCAGGCTCAATAAATAGTTATCCACAACAACTTGGTCCAATTCATAACCTTTTCTACTTTTCAACTCCCTGAACAGAGATTTGTTACAAATACATAACAATTCTGTTTGAGCTCAGCAAAGTAAGTTTAGAGGGAGGTGGGGGAAGGGTAAGAAAGAGACAATACATTTCCATGAAGGCAGGTTAAATTTGTAGTCTTGAAAAGTCACTGTTGCATGTTCTCATCTCAGAGGAAAATATTTTTATAATAGTTTAGAATTTTTTTGCAAAAAAATATATATAATGTAATGTATCTGTCATCTTATTTTCCTCATCTTATTTTTTTCAGAAATCAGTACATAGATCCTTTCTTCCAATAGTCCATACCATAACAATGGTTGCAGCATCTATTCAGGTCATGAAATGTTTTCAAATTTTCTTTTTATGTTTCTCTTGAGTTTTGCGTTTGAATGTCACATGTTTTACTCAGCCCCTGTCTTTTCATCAGAAATGCTTTATTTCATTAAATATGCATTTTCCCCCTGTAGTAAATCCCTGTATGATTATCCTCAGTTTCTCAGGGTAGGTTATAGTTGGTTGCAATTGCTGCTGTTTTTTTTTTTGTCTTCTTGAATACCATATTCCAAACTCTGTGTAATTTGCTAAATCATGTGTGATCCTGACTGGCTTCACAATTCTTGAAATTTTATCTCTGGCAATGGTTGCAATACTTTCTCTTTGAACTAAGACCTCTGAAATTTGTTCATAATATTGACGTGAGTTTTCATTTTTAGGATTTCTTTCAGTATGTGGTCAGCAGATTTTTTTTCAATTTCTATTTTATCATCAGATCTAAGACATCAGGGCAGTTTTCCTTAATAATTTCTTGAAATATTATGTCAATAATTTTGTTTGTTTGTTTGTTTCTTAACACGGCTTTGAGGTAGTCCAGTAAATCTTAATTTATCTCTCCTTGATCTATTTGCCAGGTCAGTTGATTTTTTGGAAATATTTCATGTTTGATTGTATTTTTTCATTCCTTTGTCTTTGTTTTATTGCTTCTTGGTGTCTCATGGAGTTATGAATATTCACTTGCCTAACTGTAATTTTTTGTAATTATTTTCTTCAGTGAACTTCTTTATTTCTTTTCCAATTTGGCCAATTCTGCTTTTTAATTAACTTGTATTACTATTTTTTTTTTTACTCAATGAATTTTTGTGCCGCTTTTGCCATTAGGCCAAATCTGTTTTTCAAGGTGTTATTTTCTACAGTATATTTTTGTGTCTCTTTTGCCAAGTTATTGATTCTTCTCTTTTCATAATTTTTTTGTATCACTCTCATTTCTTTTCCCTAATTTTCCTCTACCTGTCTTACCTCCTTCTTTGACTTTTTAAGTAGTCCTTGTTGGGCTTGTGTCTAATTAGCATTTTTTCTTTGAGGCTTTGCTTAAAGTTGTTTTCACATTGTTCTCCTCTTAGTTTTTTGTCTTGCCCTTCCCTGACAATACAGTAGCTTTTAATGGTCATGTTCTCTATCATTGTTGTTTGCTCATTTTTCCAGCTTATGTCTTGATTTTGAACTTAATGATAAAGTTGGGCTCTACTCATTTGATGTTGGAGATACATTCCCAAGCTTCAGGTGTTTTCTGTGCTGCTGTTTTCAGATCTATTTCTGGGGTTCTACAAGGTTTTGGTCGTTTCCAGGCAGTACGATCTAAAAAGAAATGTGCTCATTGCTCTCCTGTCTCTGTCCCTCTGCAGCTGTAAGTACTAAGGAGTGTTAACTCCTACAAACTCTGGGACTGTGACCAGGGCCTCTGCTCTCCTGCACCCACAAATGCTCCTTTCAGCCTGGGAAATGCAACTCAGAACAGCTTTTTGGCAAGAGAGTTGTTAATCATCACCTGCTATGCTCAGTGCCCATAAAGAGTCCTCTGCAATCTCTTTCTAACCAGTTTTTTGACCCCTTCCCCCCCATTCTGCACCCCTACAATCTCTGGAATGAGAACTCTAGAAGCTGCTGCTCCTGTTACCACTGTACCAAATGCTTCCAAGGTGCACTCCTGGTACTGCTGCGTCACTCTGAGGTGGCTCCTATCCTGGTGTCACAGAATTCTCCTTCTGATCCCTTAAGTTTTCTTAGAATGTAAAAATGTGTCTCTGAGTTTTTGTTGTCTCTACCAGTCTGGAATTTTATTTGAGGCAATATTTAAAAAGAAAATTGGAGAGGAATATTGAGAGAGTTAAACTGGGTTACTGCTTCTTTATTCACATGGCCTTCCACAGTTTCTCTTATATTTTGACAGCCACTAGATAATTCCTATTATTGATAAATAGCTTGTTTATTCTACATGTCTTTAGACTTTATATCTGTTCTTGAAATTATGTCATATTTCACACCTTAAAAAAAGAAAACAACATTGTTCAGGTGAGAAAGAATGTTTGATTTGTGGTCAAATGATCTATGTTTAAATCAAGACTCTGGCATTTTCTACTATTGTAATCCTAGGCCCTCATTTCACCAACATGGGCCTCACTTCCTTCATTTCTAATAGGAAAGTGTCTCTAATGTCCCCTCCAGCACTTTTAGCTTATAAATGTTATGAGTATAAGTTTTCACATGAGAGACAAATATACACAACCATAATCACTCCCCTTGGTGCTTTTACCCTTTAGGGTGATGCAATTATAATTAAATATTCAATTCATAAAGAAAGCTTTCAACATAACATATGGCTTTTTCATCTTCATTTATTATTACTGAAGGTCATTGAACCTATTATTATAGAATCATTAAAAGGGACTTTGATCAACTGCCTCATATAACCTTTTCTCTTGCCATGAATCCATCCAATTATGATATCTTAAATTATGTAAAGGGTAGAAATACCTGTAATAAGAAAATCTGATATCCATAGTGCACCTTTTGTTGTTCAGTCATTTTTAGCCATGTTCAACTCTCCATGACTCAATTTGGGGTTTTCTTGCTTGGCAAAGATACCGGTTTTCCATTTTCTTCTACAGCTCAATTTACAGATGAGGAACTGAAACAAACATCATTAAGTGACTTGCCCAGGGTCATACAGCTGTTAATTGTCTGAGGCCAGATTTGAAATTAGAAAGATGTGTCTTACTGATTTCAGGCTTGGCACTGTACCCATTATACCACCTAGCTGTCCCTTATACAGAGCACATTTACATTTACCAAACACTTTGCCATTTGAATCCCAAAGCAATTCTATGTGGGAAATCATGTAGTTAATAATGATGTTGATGAGTTTCATGACAATGAAAAGGATACTAGGTATAAAGTCAAAATAAGTGGCCTAAAATCCTGTCTTTGTCACTCACTTTAGGAGATCATGGGGAAATTAGTTATCTTCTCTTATCTTCTCTCTAGCTCAGTTGCCTATTCCATCAAAGAAAGTTGGCTTTTATGTCCATTTAAGTCTCTTCCAGTTATAAAATCTGTAATTTTATGACCTTATTTTTTGTTTGTGTGAGTATGTGAATGTATGTGTACATAACATATACATGCATATATATATATATATGTATATATGTATGTATGTATGTATGTATATATGTATGTATGTATATACTTCTCATTTTCATCATCTTTTAGAACTGAATAAGTGTAGACAGAGAGGTTATCCCCACCTTAGACAAGAACTATTTGTGGCTCAGAAATCAAGGATATATGCTTATTAAATTGTAGAGGGAAAATTAGGACTTATGTCTCCTTTAGCTTCTAGTCTAATGTTCCTTCCACTAAACTATGGTGTAGATGCCCATAAATTTTAATATTAGTTCCACTTTATGATATTATGAAATCATTGTAAACTACTGCTAGTACAAATTAAAAAGCTTAATATTTTCTAATATGAAAATATGCTTATATGTGTGTATGTGGGTATATTTCATTTGAAGCTTATAGATAGGTTAGACTTTTTAAATATAATGTAATGCTCTCATCAGTTGTCTAGACAAAGTGCTAGATGGTATGTAAGTCCCATTTTCAAATGCACAGAGCAAAGCAACAAGCTAGAATGTTTCAGGCATCAGGATCTAATAATTGTCAATAAGTTAAAATTGGGACCAAAATTTAATTAAATATTATCTTATTAGGAATGAATACAAATATTTGTACTCGTGTCAAAAAAATCAATACCTAAAATATAACATTATGAAAGTATACTGAAAGTATGCTTCCATAATACTCTTCTTGGAATAGAATATATTTGATCTTTGTCTTTAACTCTTGCTGATAAATTTTAGGAAGGATGCTGATATGATGGAGAGTGGCTACATAGGAAGAAAAGTAGGATGCTAAAAGAAAAAACAAAAAACAAGCAAAAATAAAAAAAACCTTGAAATTACAGTATATAAAGATCATTTGAAGAATAAAAGAACTTTGGTGTGGTGACTTTGTGGTGGTGATGGAAGGGAGCATAATATCTATTTTTAAGTCTTATGAAAGTTTGTAAGGTACAAGAGGTCCAATACTTGAACACTGAGCTGCAAAAGTGTAAATAAAATTTATTTATATCAGTAGAAACTTAATGAGTTGGACATCCTTTCATGACATCAAAGCCCTAACATAACTATTTTAATTTTAAAATGAAAAAACAAATACTAAAAATAATAATAACCTCAGTATTGTCTCCTAAAGAAGGAAGCAGTTTTTCAGATGGAGATTTTGTTTTTTGTTGTTGTTTTTTTAGACAAAGGAAAAGCTACTTTTCTATAAAGATTTTAAATACTACAGTTTTCCAAATTAATTTCTCTTTAACTTCATATATGAAGTTACATTCAGGCAATTTTCATCATAAACCATCCTCTACTACATTTTCATTAACTTGCATAATATTGTTTCAACCAAAGAACTTATATGATCGGTGTCTTTCTAGGGCAGGTGGAAACTTTAGGTTAATCCATATCTGAAGCATATAGTTTTTTTTCAAGAATATTTTTAAAAAATTTATAATTTCTTTTCATCTATTAATTTCCTTCAGAAACCAAAATACAAGTGGAAACAGAATGAATAGATTTGAATTTAAATGAGTCTTTATTATTTGTTCAACCACTGTTCACACACCCATTCCCCACATTTAAGGATTATTTTAAAATGTAAAGATTTTTTAGTGACCAGTCTCAAAATGCACTTTCACTTCAATTTGGTGTCTTATAATTTTAACTTATAATGAATTTTTAAAGAAACTTCTCCTATTTTTTGTCTAGAATTTTGAAATACTAGTGAAACAATCAATTGTTTTATTCCATTGAATATAAGTAATGTATATTCACTATACATAGTGAATATATAGCCATTCTAGTCAGAGAATCATGAAGACATTTTGGAGCTAAAACTCATAAATTTCTGTCACCAACTTTTTGGCTATCTCTAATTTTCTCCTTCACACTTTGTTGCCTCTGATTATTTTTCTGTTCTCTAGTGCTACTATAATATTCCCTTATATTTGTTCAAAGCTTTGCAATTTATGAAGCTTTTTTTCTCAGAAAAATTCAATGAGTAAAAAAATATATTTAATGTTTCCATTTTTACAAATGAGAAAACAGATTCAGAGGGGATAGAATTTATTCACCTCCACACAGCTACAAACCAATAAAGGCAATATTCAATATTATATTTTCCAAAACTGTTACTTTTCACACACTTTTGAACTGCCTCCATCAATGTTCTTGAAAAATATATTTATATATCTTGGTTTCTAGTGCAATGAATGTGTGGAGGAGGAGGAGTGTATGATCATGGTATACAGTGATTATAGATTGTGACTCTTTGGAGGTATTGAGAGATAACTCTCTATGGAGGTAGAGGTGTGTACTGGTGCCTTGTGTAAAGGTTGTAAGTATCTTACTGTTTAAATACCGTTGATTGGGTTTGTCCCCATGGTGATTACCAATAGAGGATCAGGAGGTTAGGCTCTTGCTGTGAAATCTACCCCTTTTCTGTGATCTAATGAAAGCAATAAATCATTCCATTCACTCTCTCCTTGGACTTCCAGACTGAGACCAAGTAGAGTGAATCTCCATTCTGTGGGGTAAGGGATGAAATTTCTTCCTCTGTCTTCTCTTCTTTTCCCAAATCCCAACAATTACAAGTGACTTTCAAAAGAAACACATGACAAACTATATGCTTACACAAATGGTTTGAAGGTCCTAGATATCAAGTTTCTCATGCCTTCTGCTTTTTTTATTTCTTTTTTCTAGATACAGATAAAAGACTGACTTTCCTGTAGAAATGCATGACTTGCCCAAGCACCTGGGGAACTGAGTTTCTGTATAAGTCAATGGTGAAGATAGACATGCTATCTTATAACCTGAGAAGAGAGATCATAAGGATTGATGTGGCCCAATGTGAGATTATATTGTGGATAATTCCTTTATTTATGAGTTGCTAAATTCAAAAGTTCAGGAATAAGCCTCATAGAGGAAAAAGGATTTCTGAACACCATGTTTCTGGGAGGAGGAAGATGATCATCAATGAAGCTGTCAAAATCTGGAGTTCTATCGGTGATGAGCATGAGACCTGAATCTAACATATCTTTGACAATATTGTTGATATTACATAGACAATGCAAGGTTTACATGAAGAGGAGAGATTATTCAACAGCCCCTGGAATTTGTTAATTTCCTATGGGGAAGCAATGGATTATTTGCATGCATTAAGAGGTTTTATATCTTTTCACATGCACCTGTGATGCCTTAACTTTTTTTTTTTCCTGTTTTAGTGACAGGTAGGTGACACAGTGGATAAAGCAAAGGTCCTGGAGTCAGGAGGACCTTAGTTCAAATCTGGCCTCAGACCAAACACTTGCAACCACTTGACACTTACTAGCTGTGTGGCCCTGGGAAAGTCACTTCATACCAATTGCTTAAAAAAAAAAAGGAAGAAAAAAATTCTGTTTGGGTTAAATGAAGGGCTGTCTCATAAAATACATGTACACTGACTGCCTGTATATGATTTGGGGACTGTCTTAGCTACATTTGAGGAAATTAAGAATGAAGGAATTAACATACCAAGTCTTTATTAAAAAAAAAAAGCTAACAGAAGTTAAACTTTGGGGTGCTTTTATATGAGCCCAAGAAAGAAACATTTTTGGGTCTGGCTGCACAGAATAAAACAAAATTATGTGATTCTAAAGTCTTGGCAGGTACTAGGCCACAGTTTACTATACAATAGATTTAATATTGGCAGTCTTGGGAATACTGGAAAAAGATGCCCAATGAAAAGAGAAGTGAGGTGAAAGTACTTGAAGATAAGTGCTTTCTGAGCAATAATTTCAAATACTTCATTTATTTGCTTTGGTAAAATATGTTCTATGAAGTAGGTAATATTAAAATGTCAGTGAGTGTATAAGAGAGAAACAAAGGTTAATCAGGGGAAAATTGATTAATCAATAATCATCCTTTTATTTATCCATCATTGTCATGATTAGGGAGGAAAAGAAGGTTAATATATTGATTGAGGCCAAGATAGAGGAATGAGGAAGGAGCCCTCTGAAGCCCTCCCAAATTCCCCTCCAAACAACTAGAAAACCACTTCAGAATTTATCTGGAAGCAGGGAAGCAGCTTACCAGTACAACAGGTCCAAAAGCAGCAGCAATGCCAGCAGCCAGCCTCACAGCAATGGGCCTGCAGCAGAGATCTTAGCCTGGGGCAATCCACTAGCCTAGTCCTGACCTGCAAACAGGTAGCCCCCTAGGCAAGTGAGCAGCATAGTGTCAAGGCTCCACCCAGTGACCCCACCCTCAACAGTGAGGTTTTGACTCTATTACTGACCAATAGTGAAGCCCCATCCCAGGACTGGCAATCAGTGAGACCCTGCTTCTAGGAACTGCCAGTAGAGAGACCCTGTTTTCATAGCAACCCAGCAGCATGGCCCCATGCCAGGGGCAGAGGAGCAAAAAAATCCCTCTTTCAGAGCCAACCACCAGAAAGACTCTGTTACTATAGCAATCTTGTAGCAAGGTACCACACTTGGGGTAGGATGGTAGCTAACCCCACACTCCTAGGAAAGCCAACACAGAGGTCCCCCCCCCCCAGTACAAGACAAGGGGTAAGCATACCCTCCAGTGAAAGCAAGAAGCTAAGCCCTGAAGCCAAGTGAAAGCCAGCAGTAAGAACCTAAGGCCCAGTAGAAAATGCTTAACACAATGCAGGACCAGAGCCCAACTCTCACATTAAAACACCAAGTCACAAAAAATGCAGATAAAATGAGCAACAAACAAACAAACAAACAGGAACTTGATTGTAGAAAGTAACTATGGTGACAGGGATGATCAAAGCATAAACTTAGAAAAGGACAATAAAATCAAAATGGCTATATGTGAATCCTAAAAGAAAAATGTAGTTTGGTCTCAGTTCCCCCCCAAGCAAAACAAAACAAAACAAAACAATACAAAACAAAACAAAAAAACTTACTGGAGGAACTTAAAAAGGATTTTAAAAGCAAATTAGAGAAGTAGAAGAAAAATTGGGAAAATAATATTAGAGTAATGCAAGAGAATGAAAAAAGATTCAACACTATAAGGGAAAGATAAACATAAAACATACCAAGGAAAATAACTACCTCAAAAACAGAATTGACCAAATGGAAAAAGTAAATACAAAAGAAAATAATTCCTTAAAAATTAGAACAAGTGGAAACTAATGACTCTATGAGATATCAAAGTACAATAAAACGAAATCAAAAAGTAAAAAGAAAACGAAAAGAAAATGTGAAATTTATAATTAGAAAAACAACTGACCTACAAAACAGATCCAGGAGAGATGAAATAAGAATTATTGGATTACCTGAAAGCCATTATTAAAAAAAAAAAGGTAGACAATATCTTACAAAAAATTATCAAAGGAAACTGCCCAGATATATTAATATATTAGAACCAGATGGAAAATAGATATTGAAAGTATCCATCAATCACTGCCTGAAAGAGATCCTCAAATAAAAACTCCCAGGAACATCATAGCCAAATTCCAGGGCTCACAGATCAAGTAAAAATTACTACAAGCAGCCAAAAAGAAATGGTTCAAATGTTGTGGTGCTACAGTCAATACTACACAGGATTTGGCAGCTTTTACATTAAAGAAGCACAGGGATTGAAATATGATATACTGGAAGGCATATCACCTACCCAGCAAGATTGAATATAATCTTTCAGGGAAAATATTGAATTTTTAATGCAATAGAAAACTTTCAAGTGTTCCTAATTAAAAGGCCATAGCTGAATAAAAGAAATTGACCTCGAAATATGAGATTCCCAAAAAACAAAAAAAGTTAAAAAAGAAACAATAAAGAGAAAAGACTTTATTACCATAGCAACCTTATAGCAAGGTACCATACCTGGGGCAGGACAGTAGCTAACCCCATGAAGGTTTAACTTTTAATTTCAATATGGCAAGATAATATTTGTAACTCTTAAGAACTTTAGTACTATAAGAATAATTGGGAAGGGGACATACAGACAGAGGGTGTGGATAAAGGATGATTTTGATGAGATGATACAGCAAAACTCAAAATAAATGGGTGAGAAAGAAAATTGCTTTGGAAGAAGGAAGGGAGTATTAATGGAGTACATCATCCCACATAAAAGGTGCATGAAAGGGCTATTATAATGGGAAAAAAGGTGTGAGTTGATGGGCAAAGAGTAAATCTTACTCTCATCAAAATTAGCTCAAAGAGGGAATAACATGCATATCCAATTGGATATAGAAATTTTTCTTACCCTATGAAGAGGTAAAAAGAAACAGGTATAGTAGAAGAGAGGCTGAAAAAAGGGAGGGTATATTGGGGAAGGCAATGAACAGAAGTAAAACACTTTTGAGGAAAGAAAAGGTCAGGGGTAAGAAAAACAGGGGGGAAAGCAAGGGGAAATAGCAAGGAGGGAAATATACAGTTGTCATAACTATAAATGTTAATAGGATGAACTTACCCATAAAATGGAAGCAGATAGCAGAATGTATTAAAAACCAGAATCTTACAATATGTTGTTTACAAGAAGCACATTTGAAACAGAGGTACACAGAGGGTAAAGGTAAGGTGATGGAGTAGAATTCATTAAGGTTCAGCTGAAGCAAAAAAAAAAACAAACCATAGATAGCAATCACGATCTCAGACAAAGCAAAACCAAAAACTGATCTAATTAAAAGAGACAAGGAAGGAAACTACATCTTACTGAAAGACACCATAGATAGTAAAGTCATTTCAATATTAAACATATATGCACCAAATGGTATAACATCTAAATTTTTGAAGAAGTTGAATGAGTTACAGGAGGAAATAGATAATAATACTATAATAGTAGAGGACCTCAACTTTCCCCTCTTGGAACTAGATAAATCACACCAAAAAAATAAACAAGAAAGGAGCTCAGCAGGTGAATACAATTTTGGAAAAGTTAGATATAGATTTCTGGAGAAAAATGAATGGGAATAGAAAGGAACTTACCTTTCCCTCAAAAGTATATGGCACCTACATAACCTTGTAGTAGGTATAAAAACCTCACACTCAAATCCAAAAAAAAGCAGAAATAGTAAATGCATCAAATTCAGATTTTACTGCAATAAAAATTACATCTAATGATGGACAATGGAGAAAGATATTAAAAATTAATTGGAAATCAATCTAACTCTAAAAAAATGGGTCAAAGAACAAATCACAGGAAAAAAAAAATATGATTCCATTAAAGAAAATGACAGGAAGACAATCTGCTCAAATTAATGGGATGCCAAAGTGATACTTAGGGAAAAAAAAATATTTCTTTACTTGATTATATCAATAAAATAGAGAAAAGTCAGATCAATGAATTGGGTGTGTAATTTAAAAAAAAAAAATTAGAAAATAAAGAAATTAAACATACTCAATTAAACACCGAATTGGAAATCCTGAACATCTAAGGAGAAATTAATATAATTGAAAGTAATAAAACCATTGAACTAATAAATAAAACTAGAAGTTGTTTTTGTGAATGCAAAGAATAAAAAATGGTTAATTTGATTTTAAAAGGATAGGAGAAAACTAAATTACTAGCATCAAATATGAAAAGGTTGAATTCACCATCAATAAAAAGGAAATTAACCAACTGTAAGTATCTATTTTACCCAGTTATATGGCAATAACTTTGACAATATAGATGAAATAGATGAGTATCTACAAAAAATATAAGTTACCCAAACTAATAAAATAAGATTTACAATACATACATAATCTAATGTTCGAAAAATAACTTTAGCAAGCTATCAATGAACTTCCTAAGAAAAAATATCCCCAGGACAACATAGATTCAAAAAAGAATTCTACCAAACCTTTAAAGAATAGTTAATCTCAATCGTATAAAACTATTTGTGGAAAAAAAAAAACAGGTGAATGAGTCCTCCCAAATTTCTTTTATGGGACAAAGATGGTGCTGGTACCCAAACCAGAAAAGTCAAAATAGAGAAAGAAAATCATAGGCTAACTTCCCTAATGAATATTGTTGCAAAAATTATATAAAATATCAGCAAAGAGATTATAGCAATATATCACAAGGAGCATACCCTATGACCAGGTGGGATTTATATGAATAATGCAGGACTGGTTAAATATTAAGAAAACTATCAGCATAATTGACCATATTGATATGGTCAATATTACCAACAAGTTCAACAGCAAGAAATAGAAACAGAAATTCCATTTAAAATAACTTTAAACAATATAAAATACTTCAGAGTCTATCTGCCAAGACAAACCCAGGAACAATACGAACACAATTCCAAAATAATTTTCACACAAATAATGTCAAATCTAAAGAATTGGGAAATTTTTTCAATTTTTTTGGAAAAAAAAATGCTCATAGGTAAGGCAAGCCATTATAATAAAAATGGCCATTCTACCTAAATTAAGTTACTTATTCAGTGCATTACCAATGAGACTATCAAAAAGTATTTTACAGATTTACAAAAAAGAATACCAAAATTAATCTGGAAGAACAAAAGCTCGAGGAAAGTTTGATTGATAAAGAGCTGTGACCAACTTAGCTATTCTCACTGATACAGTAACCTAAAACAATCACAAAGGACTAATGATGAAGGATAGTATATGACTCGGGGGGGGGACTGATATTGTTTGAATACAGACTGAAGCATGTTTTTATCTTTCTTTTTCTTTTTCCTTTCTTTCTTTCTGCCTTTCTTTCTTCCTTGCTTACTTACTTTCTATCTTTATGCTTAATTAAGTCTTCTTGTACAAAATGACTAATATGGAAATGTTTCACATTAAAAAAAATCTGTTGATATGCTCATAAACTTCTATCAACTTCCTTATAATCTTATGAAAGTTTAGAAATATTGACCAAGTAAAGCATGATGAAGAAAAGGTTTTTACAACTGATTTTCCTCTGTCCTTTTAATAGCCTATCTAAAATTTGCTTTGATATCTTTTCTACTAAAATATATACTCCATTAAGGGTGACAAAAATTATCTTTATTTTGTATTTTAAATGAGCATGAATTTAAAAAGTAATATTATCAATCATTGTTTTATTAAATTGAAATGCTTCTTTCATATTATTTTAAGCCCAGAAAACTGGAGAAGGAACTTTCTAATGGTTTCTATCAAAATAAAAGTAAAATAACAGAACTACAGCTTCAAAAGAGAATAAATAAGGAAATATTGGAAAAAGGCAGATTAAAAGCAACAACTACCAAATCATTGACCAAAGCAAAAGTAAATGAATGAACTTTTCAACAGCAAACCTTCCAAATATTTCATCTATTGGCATTTTAAAGCAACAATATTGTTATTGTTATTTTTGAATTATGTTATTATTTTTAAATAACAATATTTTTTATTTTTTGTTATTTTAAAACTTTTTTCGTATAGAGAAATTGTAGCATTATGAAATTGAACAACACATGTATAGCACTGATAAATTTTTATTTTGGTAAATCCCTTTCTCTCCATGGTGGCACCTTTTAGTTTTTTCCGTAGAATAAAGATCATCCAAATTGACAATCTCATCATCTTTTAAACCTAGCAAGAAAATATTGACAAAAAAATATATAATTTACTGCTCTTTTAACAAAACTCATTTTTACACTGCTTTTTTGTTTTTGCTAATTATTTTCATTTCTCTGAATTTCACATTTCTTTCCTGGCTTAAAAAATTTCCCCCTTTTTTTTTTTTGAATTTAAGTCCTTCAGATATTTGGAAACAGTTAGGATGTCACCTGTAAGTCATTGCTCAGCCAAGTTATAATATGAAGCTAATTTAACCTTCCTTTGCAAATTCATTCCTTCATCTGCTATTTTGTTTGATAGCCTTTTCTGAACTTTCTCCAATTTCTCAGCATTTGGATGGTAATTAGAAGTGTCCAATTGAACAAGATAGTCTAGGTGTGTTCTCTCCATTTCTGTGTTGTTGTTATTATTTTTTAACTTACATTTTGTTATTGGTTTGTGTGATCCAGTGTAGCAGTAGGCTTACTTTCTCTATGTTTACTGTATTTTTAGGTTTCTAAATTTCCTTTCTGCTACTCCTGGTCAGTACTCACTTACCTGCATAAATAGCTGAGTCACATCTTATGCAGACTACACAGCCATTAATCAATAATGGCTGTCCTATAATTCTCTGGTGCTGATTTTAAAAATGTACAAGGATTTTTCCCTGGTATTTTCTAAAGGTTTTTTATTTATTCATTTAATTATTGATTATTTATATATTATTTAATGTGAATATATTCATTAATACATATTCTCATTGCTCTAGAGATACTCCTCATTGCATATCATAACAATGCCATATCTTTTTTTTAGTTCTCACCCTCTCACATCACATTCCACACATGCTCCCTCACTCCCTCACTCACATAAGTACCTATGTCATGGCTCACTCTCACCTCTAGGATAATATATAAAGTTCTGAATTTGCCATTTAAAGATTTACACAATTTTTCCATTATTCCTTCCCTTTCAGTCATCGTGTATTCTACTCCGCTCCATGTATCCCACAACTCAGCTATACTGGTCTATTTACTGTTTCTTGTTACCTGATGTATCATCTCTGATCTCTGACATGGAAGCTGACTAAACCCATAACCTCAACCCCATGTCAAGAAATATTAACAAAACATTTAATAATTATTATATTGCAGAGACTTGGTACTTATTTCAAAGAACACACACACACACTCACACACAAATGTATCAATTCTGACACAATTTCCTACTCCTCCTTATCTTATCAGTCCAGTAAATTATTCTACCTAGAAATAGTTGGAGCAGTGGCGAATCTAGGGCAAAGTGCTCTTCATTGATCCACTTTGATTGTATTAGGTTAATCACCCAACTGAGTAAGGAAAGGTTTTTTTTTGGGGGGGTAGGGTAATGTTAGTTCATGAAAATTAGCATGACACCGACCAATTGGGAAGGGAAGTCCAAAGCGAATGGACAAAGAAGGATGGAAACATTTTATGAAAATGATTCCTGTAAAATGTATTCAAATGTTATTGATATGATTAAATAAACTCTAGATGATTGTTCAATATTGACAGTTGGATACTCTTTGCCCAAGAATCTTATTTCTCTGGAGGTGCTCGTTTTATCATTACAAATTAGAACTCTAAGCCATCTACAACTCCAATCAAATGATCCCCTCTCCTACATGAAAGCTCAGTAAGAATGAAATGTGGAAGACACTTTCAACGTCATGAGGTAGCTGTAAATTTAAACATTTTTGTTTCTACACAGAACAATGGTTGGTTTTAGAATTATCATAAATTAATTAAAAATCTGCAGGAGTAGTGCTTTATAATGCAGATTACAGTATTGTTCTTTTTGTTTCCCAGCACTTCGTCTTTTCATACCTGTCCTCTGAAGCTGCAATACTCTGACATCTCACCTCTGCTTTTTAGTTTACCAAACTTTCTTCAGTTCATAGATTAAATCCCATCTTCTGTAGGAAGTCTTTTCTGGTAGTACCACCTGCTACTATCTCCCACTCTGAGTACCTGCTTTCTATCCTGCATATATCTTTTAAGTACCTAATAATTTAAATGTTATATCCTCCACTAAAATGCAAAATCTTTGAAGGCAATGACTATTTCTGTATTTCTTTGTATCTGCAGTGCTTATCACACTGTCTGACATGTAGTATGCACTTACTAATGCTTATTGACAGACTGACTGTAAAGTTCTTATGTATGTCTTTCCGTAAATCCTCTATATAAGGTCTACTCTCTGTACTGGGGAGTATCCCTTCCCTCTCTGATGAATTGTCTCAGGGTTCTAATGTAAAATTCAGGCTGACCTCTCTTATTCTCAGCAAAGTACAAGTCCAATTTCCTTTCTGCCAATACAACAATAATTTCTCTTATTTAAATTCTTTCACATATAAACCAAAGTTGACTATATGCTGCAACCTATTTACAAACACTAAACTTTTATTTCCCTTGTGAAATGTGTTACTTGTAATTTTAATTCTATTGGGAACAGGACTTTTATGAAGCATGGTTACACAGTATCAGAGAGATAACATTTAAGATAATTTTTGTTTGTTTTGTTTTTACATTAGTGAGCAGTTTTGGATGACTGAAAGAAGTAATTGCACTTTCTAAAATAAAAATACATTTGAATCTCTTCCTCTTACTTATGTCAAGGTCTAACTCATTGTTCTCTGTAGCATTTGTCTAAGAAATAGGAATTTACCAATTAACTTTATCAGCAGACCTTGCATATCTATTTCCCATTGGGCACATAAACACATGCACATATACATTCATATATGTGTGTGTATATACACATATATGAATGTATATGTGCATATATGTGTGTATACACACAAACACACATGTACAAATTTATATGCTTGAATACATATATTTTAAAATGTTTTAGTAGGTAATTTAGGATCTGGACTCCTATTTTCTTTTTTTTTTCCTGGCATACATTAATAAATTACTCCTCAGACATTTTCTACGTCTGTCAAAATTGTCCCTAAGAGAAGATTTGGCTATTCTGCCATGTACCTCCTTAATCCCTTAAAATAATTTGAAAGGGACATACAAGCTGGGGAAAGGTAGTTTTCTGTTGGGATGCTAAGATTCATGAGAAGATGGTACCAAGAGCCAGGATTTCTTAATTCTGAAGAGAATCCCTTCCCTAGGCCTCCACATTATTGCCTTCTTTCTATGTTCCCAAAAGTCCTATTGAAACCCCACAAAGCTATCATATTTCTTGCTTCCCACTCAACCAACAAAGTCTCCCATAACCACAGTCTACTAAACTGTCAAGACTAGCCACTTCTCTTCTGCTTTTCTAGCTTCAATCAGAAACCAAATAAACAACACATGTCACTTACAGTTTGCTTCTTTTATAATATGAGATTTTTCTATTTTCTATTTTCTTTTTCTTTGTGTTTTAGAGAAAAAAAGTTTCTTAGAATAATTTGGACAGTGATTTATTTATCAAGGCATTTGACTGTAAAAACAAAAACAAAAACAAAAACAACAAATTGGGTCTAAGACTCTTCTTCAACGTGAGGCTAGGGCAGATCGGTGCATTGACAGTAAGAGACCCATAGACTAGTGGTGTTGCTCACATGCACAGGGTACACAGGATTGCATGGAACACCAAAGGTGATCTTCACCAGAGTCAAGCTGTTGATTAAATAGCTAGGTCAATATATTTGGCACTTTATTATAATGAAAAGAATTAGCAGATGAAATTGGGGGGATGGAGTTTTGGAGATACTTAAAATGCAAGAGATGTAAAGTGCCATGTTATTCTCTGATACAAGTACAAATTTCCAAGTGGCTAGGCCCCTTTCATGGATGTCATGGAAGACCCAACATCCCTCTGGTCTAATCAGATTAAAGTGATGAAGGACTTCTCCAATCCCTGTATGAACCCAGGAGATTGAGTTTTGAAAGAGCTATTGCTTAGAGCCTGCATGGATGGGGAAACTCCAACAGAGTGATGAAGAGCAAGAGTTCAGTGATAAAAAGTGATACCAATATGAATCCTAGAAAAATAGCATGGTGTTGAGGTGTCAGTGCCAGTGGTCATCTTTTGGATGGTTTTAATGTTTCCAGAAGTCCTTTCCCTCCACTTCGACACTCATGGCTGAAATTTATGAAGGGTATAATCTGTAGGTTTCCTCTGTATTAAAGCTCCTGTTAAGTGGAGCTCTTCATGTGAGTTTTCAAAGCTTAGATGTAGAATACTATAGTTGTGTCTCTGCCCACTAGAGGTATATAGACAGGTGAGAATGGCTTAGCATTCAGAGGTAGATGGCCAAATCATATTTCAAAAGGTGAAAGGTATAATTACCACCCTGTTCCACTACTGTAAAGGGTAATGGGAAGGATTTTCCAACAACATAAATGGTTCTCCCTTCAGAACTACTCCACCATGGTCTTAAGCTGATAATTAATGCTTTCAACCTTCCCTAACTGTGAGGATGATAGGGAATATGGAAGGAAGGGGAGATGCCTGGGGTCTTGCATATTTCAGAGCACACCTATTCAGTGAAATTTGAACTGTTGTCAGAGTCTTGCCTATGGTAGGGCAATAATGAGGAATCCCCTCTGTAAAAGAGCTTTCTTAACTACTAAGTTTTTGTCATGGGCAATTCCACAACAAACAGTATGAGCTGGTCGACTATAATGAGCCAATAAAGATAAGGCCCAGAGTGGGGAAACTGGATAAAATTATCTGAAGTTATTTGAAAGAGGTATAAGCAAATGGCCTACTCTCAGAGGCCAAATTCTGAAAGGCCTTTTGTTTAAATCAACAAGTGAAGCACACAGCCAACATATAGAATGCAAGGGATGTGATCCCAGAGGCCTCCCAGTGTTGCCTGATAGTATCAACAATTCCCAGAATCCCATAATGGGCCCAAGTTTGTATAGAAAAACAAACCTAAGTGTAGAAGCTCCCAGGTAGGAGCTGTTTAGCTTCCAGTGTGACCCAGTCTCTTCCAACCTCTTTTGCCCCATACCTTAGTTCCTAGCATTTGTTCTCCTTGGCCAAAGTGTTGTAGGGTTCTGATGCAGATGCTTAGGCAACAGACAACAGGGAGGCCAATGGTCTACAGCATTTAGCTGCCTCCTTTTAGATGCATGGTTGGCAGACTGGTTGTTCTGGATTGGCTTCAGTCTTCTTGAAAGACAATGAGCCACTGTAACAGCAGCCAGTAACTAGAGGTCTTTGAGGAGCTAGGCAATGTGCATAGAATTTGTTTTGAACTTTCCTGGCAACTTGAATAAACTTCTTATATCTACAACTTGCCAGTGGCTTAGCACATCCCAGAGACATACCTTGAGTAGGTGTGGATGTTAACTGATTTTCCTTTTGCTAACTTGTAGGACTTGGCTAAGACTACAAGTTTGGCAGTGTGAGAATGGATAGAGTGGTTGATTGGCATGACCAGTTGGTTTCTTGGTCTGAAACAATGATAGCTCTTGTATGGTTTCCTATCTGGTCTGAGATTGGGCTATTTAATGGGCAGAATATAAGTGTTGCAGGCAAATTTGCAAGAGGCTATCACTCCGTGCAGGAAGAGGGGCTCAATAATGGGTGAAATATTGGCCTCTGTCTTATGACTGAGGAGATATTAGGGAACTGAAAGAAGCTTCCCTTTTGTGTTGGTAATTTCCACAGGTGATACATTCTTTTAAGATATGTACCTCAGAGTAACTATTCCTCCATATTCAGAAATCTTGGAAGGGAGCTTTGAGCCTTCAGTTTCTAATTTTGGCTCTATGGCAGGCCCAAAGATTAGAGGAAAGAGAGATTTGGAGTGTCAGGGATATCCAAACTAAAGGTACCCTCTGGGGAGCATTTAATAATAGCCCAAGTTTGCATGGCAAGGTGCTAATCAGAAGATTTATTAGAGATGAAGGGCTCAAAAGAAAAGAATTCTCAAGAAACAAGGGTCACACTTCCATGCTGTAGGTACTGTCTGGAGACTCTTGAGGACTTTCCACTTACTCTAACCACTTCAATTGACTCCTAAATATTGACATTGGAACTGGGCTGGTGGGTCAAAATAGAATGGGAAGACTCTATATCAAACAGGTAGTAGTAAAATTCTCCTCCTACCAAGGTAGTGGCAAGTGAGGACAGTGTGGTCAGGGGCTAGATGATTGCAACTAAAGAATTCATACTGCCAGTATCAGCTACCTTCTTCTCCCCCACACCTTCATTCCTGGATGGGCTTGGCATTTCTTTGTTGAATATGCCCCACTTTTTTTCCCTATGCAATTGTGGGCAACGTAGCTGTGCTTCCCGCAGTAAATATGTTCCTGGGTTCTTAGCCATATGTTCCTGGGTGGGATTTGAGATGTCAAACACAACAAGTAATATACTATTTTCCTGATAGGCTTTTTCTGCACTTCAAAGACATTAGTGTCAATTCCTTTCAATTCAATAATGTCCTTCCCATGCCACCCTGGAGATGATTTTAGAAAATAATCTGTGTATGGGGAGGATTTATTAACAAAGGCAGTACAAACAATACAGGCATCTTTGGGATTTAAAGGGATTAGGCCAGCAAATTGCCTACTATTTTTGTATAGCCACTCAAAATACTGGGAATTGCATCATTTTTTGGTTGCTCTCCTGAAACTTATTCAAATTTTCACGCATAATGGCTGACTTCTCTATTTCCCAAATAGACTTTCTCTAGCTTGGACCAGTCTGGTATGATCATCAAGGGCATTAGAGTTCCACTGGGGGTCTTGAAAGGACCAATTTTATTGATTGCCTTATTGTTTTCCTCTAGGGTGAGGTAGGTGTTTAATAGCCTTGAAAAAGACTACTATGTGTACAAAAATATTTCTAGCAGCTCTTTCTGTGGTGGCAAAGAATTAGAAATTGAGTGGCTGTCCATTAATTATGGAATGGCTGAGAAAGTTGTGGAATATGAATTTAATGGAATACTATTGTGCTATAAGAAATGATGTACAGGCTGACTTCAGAAAAACCCAGAAAGACTTGTATGAAATGTTGCTGAGTGAAGTGAGCAGAACCAAGAGAACATTGTACACAGTAACAGCCACATTGTATGACTAACTATAGACTTAGCTCTTCTCAGCAATGCAAGGATCTAATACTTCTTCAGAAGTCTCATGATGGAAAAAGAGAAAGAACTATGGAGTTTGAGTGCAGATCAAAGCATATTATTTGTTCTTTTATTCCCTTCTGTTTTGTTTCTTCTTTTTTTGTGGCTCCTCCTATTGGTTCTAATTCTTCTTTATAATATGACTAACATGAAAAGTGTTCAATATGAATGTGTATGTGGAGCTTGTAACAGATTATACACTGTCTTGGGGAGAAAGGCAGAGAGGGGAACAAAATTTAAAACTCAAAGGCTTATTGAAATGAATGTTGAGAACTAAAAATACATTAAAAAAATAAAATACATTTTTAAAAAATAGAAAAAAAAAGAAAAAAATGGCTGTCCTTTCTCCTAGGAGAAAAATATCTCAGATGTATCCGTCATATCTCCCCAAGTTAAGTAATGATCTCTAATAATGGCCTGGCATTTTCTTATTACTTCCCAGGATGTTCATCAAACCAATGGATTTTTTATTTCCAAATGACCAAATCAGAAACTTTAAAGGCTGGTAGAACTATACCTGGATAATCCACCCCACAACTCTAGAGGTTAGCGTGTACAAAGGCAAAAAGTGTATGAAACTGGGGTCAGGTGAAGAAGACAGGATGTTAGTAGAGGGAGTACTGTAAGTGGGGAAAGGAAAAGAAGGATGAAGAGAAGATGGAGGCAGCAAAGTGGGGGCAAACTGGTAGAAGAGAGTCAGGAGGTACATACATAAGAGTAGACCGACAGTAGTAATTTATTTGTTTAGTTGTATAATTTTCTAAAAGCAATTACAAAGCATTGAATTTGGAATAACCAAAGGTCCTTTCTTCAGGCCAAATTTGAACTCATCAGGATTTTTATAAACCTTAGACCAATCTTTATGTAAATTAAGAGTTTTATTTCTAGATATCCTCTTTTGTATGGGAAGTTTCCTTGATTCTAAGCTACAATACACTTTCCCAAGAGGGACCCTTCTGGCTTACCGCAATTGGTCCCCATAATGAACTGAGGAAATTTTCTTCAAAATAGGATCATTTCTCCTGAATCCAAGAAAGAAGAAATTTCCCCTTAATTCCTCTATCAAAGTCCTCCTACCACCTGTGAGTTTTGAGTAAGGATGAATTTTGAAAGGATGTACAGGTCTTGGACCAGTGATCCTTCACTGAGGAAATCCCTTGGTGATACTTTCCTTCAGTGAAGGTTCAGTTATCACTCAGAAACTTGTGATGTCATCCTGGCTGCCTCTCTTGTTATAGAGTAATAAAGATTCTGAGAATAATCCCTACAGCAATTTCAACATTTTTATTAAGCATCTGCTGTGTGTACAATCCTGTAATTACTCCTGGGAATATGAAGGGGAAAAATTCATACTCTTAAGGACCCTAAAAATGTCATTTTGTGATCAGACAAAATTAACACACTAAATTACTATATAGAAATTTAATGTACACTCATTCCTCAGAAGAGACTAATTTTTTCTACTCAACTGTACAGCATTGTTTTCTCAAGAAAGAAAGTACCTTCCTTCATTTTCAAATTTTCAGGGGCATCGCTTCATACCACATTACCTAATAAACTCCTCTGAATTTCCCACTGTATCCCTTTGTTTTTCCTTTGTATTTTTATGTATTAAAATGGTGATAGGAGGGAGAGGGGAAAAAATAATTTCCAACTCTCTCTAGGAATGTCCATTGTCAATGTATACCCATGATACTAGATACCACAGCTGATTCTAGAATACCCCCATCATACTTCCTTCTATAGTGATTGGATTCTATCAATCGTGGATTTAAAACTGAAAGAATAGCTAGATTTATCAATAAAAGATAATTGGTTAAAGAAAGTTTTGTTGTTTCCAAGAATTCCTCATAATAACTGACTTTATACAGCTAGTAATCAATCAATAAGCAATTTCAAGCACCTACTATGTGACAGGCACTGTACTAAGCACTAGGGATACAAAAAGAGTCCAAAGACAATCTCTGTCCTCAAGGAGTTTGTAATATTATGGGTATAATAGCAAGTAGCAGAGTCAGTATTAAAGCCCAGGACCTCTGATTTCCAAACCAGTACTCTTTTAACTATACTATACTATAGTATACTATAGTATACCATATTATATTATACTATACCATACTATACTATACTACACCATAACATACCATACCATACTACACCATACCATGTATACTATACTATACTATACTATACTATACTATACTATACTATACTATACTATACTATACTGTACTGTACTGTACTACACCACACCATACCACACCACATCATGCCACACCATACCATACCATACCATACCATACCATACCATACCATACCATACCATACCATACCATACCATATCATACCATACCATACCATACCGTACCGTACCATACCGTACCATACCATGCAATACGATACTATACGATACGATACGATACTATACTATACTATACTATACTATACTATACTATACTATGCTATACTATGCTATGCTATGCTATGCTATGCTATGCTATGCTATGCTATGCTATGCTATGCTATGCTATGCTATACTATACTATACTATACTATACTATACTATACTATACTATACTATACTATATTATACTATGCCACTTCCTCAGGAATCAATTAGGCAAAAACTGTATTGGCAACTTTCCATAAGATAATACTGTATTCCCCAAGACAATTTGGTACCACTTTATCATTAGAATTTTCTTTTGACTTTCCAACTCCATAAATTATGCACAATTTTGATCCCCATAAACTACCTGTCAGTAGGAATAAAATGAAATCTGTAGACTACTTTCCCATAATTTTCATAAAAGTAAATTGTTATGGAATGCATTCAGAATTGTTTTATTTAACACAGAAAGGAAGTAAACACAGATGTGCACTTTTCAGAAATATGTGCTTTGGGCTAAGATTTATAACTACTGAGATGATCATAAATCTCATCCTTCTTTGGACTGTAAGTTATTTGGTCCATCCTAGTAATTTAAAATATCTTTACATATAATTACATAAGAATCTTTTCTTTAACTTGTATTTAATTTCTTGGTATTTCTCCCAAAGTAACAAGTAGTGTTAGCAACATGGCAGGCTCTTTGTAAGTACTTATTGACTGATATCACACAATATATATTTTAACGTATGTTAATAATGCTAATAATGGCTTCCATGAAAGAACCACCTTCATCCATCCTTTCCAGGGTAATTGTAAAGCATTTGCCAGTAAAAGTCTTTCAGGTCATGTTTTAGGCAGCTTTTGCAATAAGAGAGACTCTTGCTCTTGTGCAATATTATTGCTAAGATTTTTTATCGCATTCTATTTTTATCTGTTTTTCTTACAAATTTCTAAATTGATTGATGTAGCAAACTGTCAAGGAATGATTTACAAATAAGACTGATATCAGCTGTACCAAATTGGGGCTGCTTTATATTCTTCATACCTTACTATTTTTTCTTATATTCTGCTCTGATATTTTAGTGCTGTGGCATTTGTTACCGACATCCTCCTTGATTGTTAGCAAATGACCCTACAATGTAAATGTTGCTTACCCCTCCCCATCTTCCAAACACAATAATTATTTCTTCAGATTCCTAAAGACATATCCCTATTATTTATAATAGCTAAGCATTAATATATATCTACTGGAGAGATTTCTTCTGGTAGAATTTACTTAATGTAAGTAACATATAGTTTACATTAGTTATTATATTATTTTTAGCATATGATCAATAGAAAATCTCTTGGCTTATAACATGACTTCACTGTACTTTGTGGATAGGCTGAGAAAATTAAAATATTTCCATCAGATGATAGCATTTAAAGATATTTTATTTTTTAGTATAAATTTATTTATTTGGGGTTTTCAACATTTACTTCCACAAGATTTTGAATTCCAAATTTTCACCCCATCTTTCCCCTCCCCCAACCCCAAGATGGCATGCATTCTGAATACCCCTTCCCCTAGTCTGCCCACTTTTCTATCTCTCCCTCACTTCTCTTGTCCCCTTCCTATTCTATTTTCCTGTAGGGCAGGATAGACTTCTGTACCGCATTTCCTGTATTACTTATTTCCCAGTTGCACGTGAAAACATTTTTTATACATGTGTTTTGAAAACTTTGGGTTCCAAATTTTCTCCCTTCCTCTCCACCCAAACCTCATTGAAGAGGCAAGCAACTCAATATAGGTTATACATGTGAATTTATGCAAAACACTTCCATAGTAGACATGTTGTGAAAAAGTAACTCTATTTCCCTTAATCCTATCCTGCCACCCCATTTATTCTATTTTTTCTTTTGACCCTGTCCCTCCTCAGAAGTATTTGCTTCTGATTACCCCCTTTCCCAATCTGCCCACCTCTCTATCATCCCCCTGCTCTCTTCTCCCCTTCCCCCCATTTTCCTGTAGAGGTTAGACAGATTTCCATTCCCCATTGAATGTGTCTGTTAATCCCTCCTTAACCCAAATCCTATGAGAATAAGATTCATTCATTCCCTCTCACCTTCCCCGATTTCCCCTCCACACTAAGAGTCCTTTCTTTTCTTTTTGTGAGATAATTTCCCTATTCTATCTCTCTCTTTCTTCTTCTCCTTTAACAATCCTCTCTCATCCCTTAATTTTATTTTCCCGATATGACCCCTTCATCTTCAACTCACCCTGTTCCCTCTGTCTATCTATCTATCTATCTATCTATCTATCTATCTATCTATCTATCTATCTATCTATCTATATATCTACATATAATTTTCCCCCCTACGACTACCCTAATACTGACAAAGGTCTCATGAGTTTAAAATATCATCTTTCAATGCAGGAATGTAAACAGTTCAACCTTAATAAGTCTCTTATGATTTCTCTTTCCTGTTTACCTCTTCATGTTCCACTTGAGTCTTGTATTTGAAAGTCAAATTTTCTATTCAGCTCTGGTCTTTTCATCAAGAATGCTTGAAAGTCCTCTATTTCACTGAATGACCATTTTTTCCCCTGAAGGATTATACTCAGTTTTGGTGGGTAGGTGATTCTTGGTTGTAATCCTATCTCCTTTGCCCTCCAGAATATTATATCCCATGCCCTGCAGTCCTTTAATGTAGAAGCTGCTAAACCTTGTGTTATCCTGATTGTGTTTCCACAATACTTGAATTGTTTCTTTCTGGCAGCTTGTAATATTTTCTCCTTGACCTGGGAACTCTGGAATTTGGCTACAATATTCCTAGGAGTTTTCCTTTGGGGATCTCTTTCAGGAGGTTTTTAATTTCTATCTTGCCCTCTGGTTCTAAATTATGAACAGTTCTCCTTGATAATTTCTTGAAAGATGATGTCTAGGCTCTTTTTTTGATCATGGCTTTCAGATAGTCCAATAATTTTTAAATTCTCTCTCCTGGATCTATTTTCCAGGTCAGTTGTTTTTCCAATGAGATATTTCACATTGTTTTCTATTTTTTTCATTCTTTTGGATTTGTTTTACAGTGTCTTGATTTCTCATAAAGTCACTAGCTTCCAATTGCTCTATTCTAATTTTTAAGGAAGTATTTTCTTCAGTAATCTTTTGGACTTCCTTTTCCATTTGGCCAATTTTTCTTTTTAGGGCATTCTTCTCCTCATTGACTTTTGGGCCATTTGGGTTAGGCAATTTTTTTAAGTTGTTATTTTCTTCAGTATTTGTTTGGGTGTCCTTTAGCAAGCTGTTGACTTGTTTTTCATGATTTTCTTGCATCACTCTCATTTCTCTTCCCAGTTTTTCCTCTACTTCTCTTACTTGCTTCTCAAAATCCCTTTTGAGCTCTTCCAAGGCCTGGGACTGATTCATATTTTTTCTTGGAGGCTTTGGATGTAGGAGCTTTGACTTTGTTGTCTTCTTCTGGTTGTATGTTTTGATCTTCTTTGTCACCAAAGTAAGATAATATAATCTGACTCTTTTTGCACTGCTTGCTCATGATCCTGGCCAATTACTTGAGTTTTAAACTCTTTGTTAAGGTAAGAGTCTGCTTCCAATGTGAAGAATGTACTCTCCTAAGCCTCAGGGTTTTTAAAGCTATTTTCAGAGATATTTGTAGGGACCTGTAAATTTTCAGTTCTTGCCAGTTGGTATGATAAGGGGTGAGGTGTTTACTTTTTTTCCTGGCCTGTGCTGTGGTCTATTTGTAACCACAAGCACTCCTTTCTTTCCTATAACTGTGAGGAAGGTTTCATCTCCACATCCACTACAACCTCCACCATGCCAGCCTTCCTCCTCACCCCAGGACTGCCACCCAGAGCTGTCACCCAGATCCAAGCACAGGCAAAACAAAAAATTCCTGCCTTAGCACTGGCAAAGAGATACCTGCCATACCCCTCTGATCAGCCACTGGATTCCCCCTCAGTCTGTGGGCCAGAAGATCAGGATGCAGCCACAGCCCCAGCGCCCGTACTTTGCACTCTAGAGCTGGCTCTGAGACCTAGCTCCTCTCTCACCACGGAAACAGACTTTTGCCACTGACCTTCTAAGTTGTCTTTGCTGTTCATAGGTTGAGAAGCCTTGAAACCTCCACAGTTGCCCGCAATTCAGTCCTATGAGGCCTGTGCTCCCATGCCACACTGTACTTCTCTCCCCACTTGGTGAGATATACATCTCAGATCAATCATCCAGATTGTCTTGGGCTAGAAAATTGCTTCACTCTGTCTTTTTGTGGGTTCTGCTGATTTAGAATTTGTTTACAGCCATTTTTCATAGGCATTTGGAGGGGTTTGGGGGAGAGCTCAAGCAAGTCACTGCTTTCACTCCCCCATCTTGGCTCCACCTCCCTCAAGATATTTTAATAAAATGCCATTGCTCCATGTAGTTTGCGACCTCTGGTATTAACTTTCCAAGTCCTCACAGTTCCAAATTGTATGTTCTTTTCATAAATTTGAGGCTCTCATGTTGGTATAAACTTCTCAAAGTTGGCTTTCAGGATAGGATTCTGGGAAGATGACAGAGTAGGTCAGAAAATTTCAAGCTTTCAAGATTTTCATCCACAAAAGAGATAAAATAGTGCCTCTGGGAGGCACTAAACTATTATCAAAAAAAATGCACAGGCAATGAAGAAAGAATATACCTATAGGGACCTATTATGGGAATAAAGACCAGAATTCATTTTCAGAGGAGGACACTGAAGCAAAGAAACACTTTTCGACCCCCAAAGAGTAATGTGAGATGGTCACCTGCCCAAGAAATTATTTATTGAAGAACTTAAAAATGACTTTCAAAATGAAATTAGAAAGATTGAAGAAAAAGTAAAAAAAAAAGTAAGAATAATCCAAGAAAAAACGTTATGAAAAGATTATGAAAAGAGAGACAACCAACTAGAAAAGGACATACAGAATCTTAATGAAGAAAATGACTACTGGAAAATAATAATTGGGCAAGTGTAAGCAAAGAAGATTATAAGAGATGAAGATTTTATATATATATGTATGTATATGTGTGTGTGTGTGTATACAACTGATCTGGAGAACAGATCAATAAAGATATAGATATAGATATAGATATAGATATAGATATAGATATAGATATAGATATAGATATAGATATAGATATAGATATAGATATAGATATAGATATAGATATAGATATAGATATAGATATAGATATAGATATATGTATCTATCTATAGATACATATATCTATATCTATATCTATCTATCTATCTATCTACCTATCTATCTATCTATCTATCTATCTATCTATCTAAGAGAAATCAGACTCCCTGAAAGCTATGATTGGAAAAAAAAGAATCTTGATACAATAAAAAAAATAATTATAGAAAAGTACCCTGAAGCATCACTTGAAAGAGATCCTATGAGGTGAACTCATAGGAATATTATAGTCAAATTCTGAAATCCTCGGCTCACGGACAAAATGTTATGAGTAACAAGAATAAAAATGATTTATGTATGGTGGTACCACAATTAGAATCACACAAGACCTAGCAGCGGTGACACTAAAAAATCACAGGTCTTGGAACACTATATATTGAGGAGCAAAAAAACTGGACTTCCAGCTGAAAATATGCCCAGTGAAGATAAACATAAGTTTGACTGAAAAAAGGGAATATTTAATGAATTATCAGACTTTTCAGGACTTTGTTTAAAAAAATACCTGAACACAGTAGAATATTTGACATACAGGAACTAAGAGAAATATAATGTACATACCAATGACCAATTACAAGGGATTCAAGGATAGAATGCTTTCCTTTTACGTATGTAAAATGTCAAACCTATGTCCAAGATTTGCAGTAGTTATTAGGTAGGTTATAAGTAAGATTGGGGTAAACCTGAGTATGATATGACTTCAAAAAGTAAAACCATTTAAGAACAGCTAAAACAGTAATTATCTTGTACAAAAGAGGTGGGAGAGGGATAACCAATACAGAAGAATTAGATGGGGAAGGAAAGTTATTAGTTCTGGAAAACTACTTTCATTGGGAATGGGTTCAAGAGGGAAAAATATGTATACATCTAAATGAGTATAAAAGTATTATAAATTTAGAAAGAAATAAACCTCTAAAGGCATAGGGAGGGAAGAGAGGATAAAGGAGGGATCTTTAGAAGGGAGAGTCAGGGAATTGCTTGAAAGAGAGATGTAGAAGGGTATTTAGATCATTGGGAATGGGAGGGTAAGGGAGGGATCTTTAGAGAGAAGGGTGAGGGAATAGGTCAAAATGGTGTAAAAATGGCATTTAGATTTAGGGGAATGGGAGGATAAGGGAGGAATCCTTGGAGGGGTAGGTTAAGTAATAGGAGGGCAAGGTACCAGGTAGAAGTAAAGTAGAGGAGTTAGGAGAGATAAGAAAAAAGAGATACACACAAATATAAAAACAAATATTATGAGTAGAATCTCTTAGGGAAGGTATATGTTCATATATGTGTGTGTATGTATATATATGAATACATGGTGTATATATACGGATATCTAGCTATAAATCTATCCATGTTTAATTGTAGCCCCAGGGTGGGTGGAGGGTGAAGGAAGGGGGAAAAAAATAAAGTAAAAAGGGTACAGCAGACAACAAAATAAAACTTTCAATGAAGCAATGAAAAGATCAATAGCTTTCAACATAAAGCACAGTATTTAACATATTTCTAGAAATGGGAAGTTATTACTACATATTCTGAATCTTCTCCTATAGTCTGCTGTGCACAAGACATGTTTTTTTTTACCTTTCCTTATTTTATATTTTGGTTTAATATTTAAGATCATGATGTTTCTTTTTCTTTCCTTATTATGTATTTGAGTTTTGATATTTGTCTACAATTTTTAAAAAATGACTTTCAATATTTAAAGGTCAAAAAGTATTAAAGTGGTACTGATATAAAATAAGAAGTGTCAATTTTGAATTATCTAAAGTAGATTGTGTTCTAGTAATGATTACACTCAGGGAAGAACAATTAAAGAATTAAGAATAACAATTTATTTCCTAGACTAAAGGAAGTTCCAAAACATATGTTGTCTCTTTCTGAGAATCAAATGAAGATATATAGGAAAGGTGTGTATGTTTTTTTTCTTGTTTTTTTTTTCTTGTTTGTTTATTTGTTTTTTTGGTGGAGGTGAGGCTAGGTAGCAAAGGGATATATATATAAACTTGCAGTCCTGAGTACCTAATCTCAAATCTTGACTCAGACATTTATTAGTTGTATGAACCTGAACAAGAATAACTTGGCTATGTTTTAATCTCCACCTACCTCAATTTCCTTATCTGTAACAGGAGGATAATAATAGCACCTACATCCCAAGGTTGCTGTATCAGCTGAAATATTTGCAAAGCATTTTGCAAACCTTAAAGCATCATTTAAATGCTTGCTATTGTTGTTGCTATTGTTCTTATCATTATCGGTACAGAGAGAGATTATATTAATGTATTTGAAATCACAGACATTGGTTCAAATCATAGCTCTACTAAATACTGCATAAAAGACTTCCAGCAAATCCATTAATCTCTCAGGCTCTTATTTTCCTTATCTGTAATAAAAGGTGTTTAGATTACATGACCTCTGAGGCTCAGTCGAGATGTAAATTCATAATCTATTCTGTGCAAACTACTGGGTCACAGAGCAATAGCAGTGGCAGATGCCATCTCTATGAGCTTTAGAAGTAAGGCTAGGATAGAAGGAAATAAATTGACCCCTATGTGCCTGATACTATGCTAAGTGCTTTACAGATATTGTCTCATTTGATGAAATTTAACAATTATTCTTGAATTTGATGTATTCATTTGTTCCCCACACAACCTGGGAGGTAAGTGTTATTATCCACATTTTATAGTTGAAGTAACTAAGCCAGACATTAGGGGACTGAGCAGTGGTCCACAGCTATTAAGTTTCATAGGCCACAGTTGAAATTAGGCCTTCCTGACTCCAGGTGCAACAATCTATTCACTATGTCACTTAGCCTTCATAATGAGAGCTGGTCTTTAACTGGGGTCTGAATGTAAACCAGGATTATGATAGGTATGGTAAAAAATAAAATAAGATATGTGAGAAAAGTGGAGAGTTCAAAAGTTGTTTTCAACTTTTTATAAAAAGGGATGGGGTGATGTTTACAAAAGGTTTTCCCCCTAGATCCCTGTTGCCAGTTGATTTGTAAGTTGTATCAGTTGAGAACATAAGGGAAGTGGGTCAGAGTGAAAGATTATGAAGGGATGGAAGCACACTTCAGGATTTCTCTTTAATTGTCTGCCACAAAGAGTGGGGTATGAGAACAGAGGGTGGGAATGTTGAAAATGGTTATTACAACCACAGCTAGAATGCTTAGTTGTGAACTTAAAGAGCTTTCATTAGGTGTGACTCTGGGCTCTGAATTTAAAGGAGAATAGTTGTTATTTGCTGATCGAGAATTAATTAATTTCTTCAGGGAATGCAAGTGTAAGAAGAGGCTCAAGTCCTGAAGACTTGGATGCAACATGTATATTCGAAAAGTTAGAAATGTGGCTAGGGTGAAGATAATGGCTTTGACCCCTAGGCTTAATTCTGTTCTGTGGCTTATCTTCCAGATATGGGGAGGAGAGGGAAGTCAGGGGAGGGAAAGGAAAAGAAACGGAGAAAAGGGAATAGGAGGGAATAGAGATAATAGAAGGACAGCAGAGGGAGAGGAGGGAAAGCATTGAAAGGTGTGAAAGGAGAAAAGAGGAAGGGAGGGTGGAAATAATGAAAGAGAAGGAATATATATATATATATATATATATATATATATATATATATATATATGCATACGCATATATTATATACATATGCACATATATGCATATATATGCACATTTGTCTAAGAACTACAAAACTACAAGTAAAAGTTAATTTCAAACTATATATAAACTACAACTAAAATGTGCATTTTTGCTAATAATTTTTACTCTGAGATTCTCAAATAGAAAAGTACATAACAGTGAAAAGAGGATGTTGTATCTACATGTCTTAGAGGAGAGGACTTTGAATGTACTAGAGCTCCATAGATGGCTTCTGTTGCATTTGACTTAAAGGAAATGACAAGCTAGCTTTATATCTAACTGACTTCCAATGGGTCTCTGCTCCATGCCATCTCCAAATCTTTGTTTCTATGGTTCCCCCACCTGTCTGAAATGCCAATATTTATTTCCCCATCAGAGTAAATTAAATATTTTCTTCACCTTCTTTCTAATATCCCTGAAACTAATTTCTGAAGTGATAGACTTTGTTCTCCTAGGACTTCATTTGTTTATAGGATACTTTAAAATATTGTCTTAGTCTTTCTTTGTAAGTTATTTCCACAGTTGAACTCTGAGTCACTCACAGAAAGAACTATTCTTTTGTATTTCTCATGCCACGTCAGACCAATGTATGGCATTCACATAGTAATATCTTCCCCATATGGTCTGTAATATTATGAAGGCTCTATTCAGTTTCACTTTACTCTCTGGCCACATTCACACCATCTACCTTGCTGTGGCATGAGATCTTGCTTTTTTCTCCTTTCCAGTTTGGAAAACATAATCAAGCCAATACTGCTAGTGATCATGGAAAAGGAATGCAAATTTACCCTCCCTTGGCTTCACTCACCAATTCTGTGACATTCCAAAGAAAAATTCCACTCCATGACTACCACTTCTATGCTGCCATTTTCTGCTATTAAGGGCATTATGTCCCTGAAGACATAATGCTTTTGTAGTTTCCCCACTTCTTAGCACAGTCTTTGCATATGCTAAGTTCTTCATAAATGGTTCTGCCTTCCTTCCTTCATTTCTCAACGTGAGTTGAAATAACTGGAATATTCATAATGTATTCTTATTTTGTACTCAACCATTCTTCACATACATTTATCAGATCAAACATTTTGAGTCTTTTCCTGACAGAATTTCTATATGCTTGAGTACCAATTTTGGACTAATAAAGCTGCCTACCCCTTCCCAAAATTTTTTAAATAATGAGTGCTTTCAATGGTTGCTCATCAAATAACATCAAGATTGTTCATAAATATTCATGACTGGCAAAACACTGTTGTTAATGACAGCTCTGCTCATTTCATATAAAATTAATACCATTTTTTTTTTTGGCTTAACTTATAAAGCTCTTTAAAAGCTTTGTCAATGGTCATCAATTCTAGCTCTTGTTCAGATTCACAATCAAGTCTTAAATGGGAAAATTTTGAAAACGATGCATGGATCCCCAAACTTGTGATGTTTGTTCATAAACAATATGAAGCTTGACAGATTATGTAGATAACATCATTCATTACCGTCTCTGGCTTTCCTACTTCCCTGAACTTTTGTGAACATTAATAAATCTTTCCAAATGCTGCAATCTCTACAATTGTCCATGATTATTTTCTGGTTATGCATGAATGGCCATGTATAGTGGCTGAATACTGTAATTATAAGTGCTGATTGTCATTGTGAAGTTACAACCACTTCATCTGTTCCTAATGTAAGTTAGACCTGTAGGAAATGTTATTTATTTTGTGAATTGAAATTAGGTAAATATGCAAAAACTGAACTGCTCCAAAGGGGAGGTTAGAATAGTTTTCAGCAGCAGCAGCTAGAAAGGGCTGCTGCTTACAATTGAGTTTTGATTGAAGATGTTACTTTAGCATCCTCAGATCTTCCAAATGCTCATTGTCCTTGAAATCAAGGCTGAATTCCTCACCTCAACCCCATTTTATTTTGCAGTCACCTTTGTCTTTCAGAGAATGCAAATAATCTAGATTTTCTGGAAGGGAGTGAGTTGAATATATTCGGTTATATGTGTAGATGGATATTTAGTGTCAAAAGTAGTGCAATAATATTGAAATAATATTGAAAAAAATACTTTGATTTTTGAAATCAAAATCTTCAAGTGGAGAAGAAGCCTGTTTTTCATACCAAGAGGAAAGAACCTGCTTCTCCCTTCCCAAGCAGTCCCATAAGGTAAGCCAAACCTCTTTATGCAAGAACAGTATCTTTACTGAAAGGAGTCAGCAGAGGGAGACAACAGAGGGAGGCTTTTCTTCCCCCTGTCCCATTTGTGAAGATAACATCGTGCTTTCTCCATTAGGTCCTGGATGTTACAGAGTCTCTTGAAAGTGATCCATAGCCACTCACAAAGAAATTGACCTGGCATTCCACAAAAGATAAAATGAAAACAAATATAAACAAACTAGTATATGAAGAACACACTTTCCAGATTATGACACACAATTATAAAAATTGACCACTGATTTGAGTGTATTAGTTCATGTAAACTTGTATAGGCACTGTCCTCTTCTTTCTTCTCCTGTCCTCTCCTGTCCTGTTACCTAAGGGTGTTTTTCCCAAAAAAAGGTAAAATTTGATGGCTGAAAGCAACCTTGTTAGCTTGTGGTTTACTGGCTAGACTTCTTTCTCAAACACCAAGCCTTAAACCCAATTCACTCTGTATATTATGGATTGGACAATAATAGGTCCATGCCCAAGCACCATTTTTTGGGCCTCCAGGCACAGAGTGAATTTAACTAGTAACTGTTTCTCTTTTGGGCAGCAACCCTGAGGATCTTCCCCTCCTGGTTTAATTTTTTTTCTTTTTAATTAAAGGGGCCATCCCTTGACTCATTCCTTAAAGAGGGCTATTCACAGAATGGGCTTTGCCTCACTCAAAGTTGGAAGCTGAAAATACTTTAGCTTAAAAGGGCCAAGGTCTCCCACTGCATCCTGGGCATCCCAGTCATGGTGATCAGTATCTGGACACTGAACCAAAATACCTCTGGAGCAGAAAGTGAGGCTGTTTACTTTCCACAGCACTCCCTAGCTCAAATCAAAGTCAATTGCAAGTCATGTTATCGTCTCCTTGATGACATGGTCTTCTTCAAGAACAAAGAAGAAAACACATACAACGATAGGCACTACAGGTGGTTAATGAGCTGGGTACATATTTGAAGAGAATTTGGAGACAGGGATTTACAGTGTACTATGTTTTCCATATTGTCCAGAACTTTCAATTATTTCAAGTTGCTCCCTGGCAACAAAACCCATAATTTTAATACCAATATTTTTAAGTGTTTCTATGCCACCCTTTAAGAAATATGAAAATGATGGGCAACCCAAATTAGAGTAGCATATTGAATGATGAATGTGTCCACATTTGAAATCAGGATTGTTGTGTTTAATAATGGACAAAAAATGTTAATGACATCTATTACTAAAAAATGAAATAGGTCGTCCATGAAATAAATCTGAAGGATTAAAGCTGGATAGGTTGAACTGCTCATATGTGTGTATGTGTATGTATATATATATATATATATATATATATATATGTGTATATATATATATATATGGATATACATATATATACATATATATACATACACACACATATATATGTATATATATACGGATATACATACACACATATGTATACATATATATACATATATATACATACACACACACATATATATGTGTATGTGGTGTGTTATGTATACACACACACAAGATGTGTGTATTTGTACATATAAAACATTATAGAATTATAATTTTAAACCTAGAGGAAATTTAATGGTTATATAAACCAACTTCATCATTTAATAAAAGAAAAAAACATGAAACAGAGTGGTTTAATGCCAAAGTTCGGTTAGTAAATGATAGAACTGGAATCTATCCTATGGCACTCAAATTCCAGTACTTCTTCCATCATACAATGATTTCAGTTCTATAATATATAAATGATTATATAACATTTTAAGGACTGAAGAAATGCTTCATTATATGAAAAATAATGTCCAATTAAACCACAATTTATTGCCAGATGTCATGTTAATATCTTTGAGGGCAAGTTTAAATGTGACTTCCACCTAGAATAGGAATGACCATTCTTTACTCTGAATTTCTAGTGTGATATAAATTAACAGTTGAGTCAGGAGACTTGATTTTAAATAATTTTTTTTCACTTATGTGACATATGACTTTGTGTTAAACACTTCACCTTTCTAAGTCTCAATTTTCTCCTCTGTAAAGTGGAGATATTAAAAACTGTACAACCTCCCTCAGGGGATGGATTCATAATAAATTATTTTAAAAATCACAAAATGCTATGTGTGTGTGAACTATAAATATGAGTTATTTATTGTATTTGTCACACATTGGGAACTTATATCATGTTGCTTTATGTTATAAGCATTTGGAGAGTTTTTTCTTCCCAACTAGATTATAAGTTTCTTGAGGGTAAAGTCTATGTCATAACTGTTTATTTCTCTCTTTCTCTATGGCTCAAGGGCTATTATTAAATAGGTGCTCTACAGATATTTGTAAAAGAGTGAATAAATAAATATGTGTATGGTCATGTAATCTATAATGCAAATCTAATTATTCATGTTGAGAAGCTGAGGAAGATGTAGTCAATCTGTGATCTGTATAATTCTTTGAATAGCTTCAGTATCCAGGAACCATACTGTTTTAGGGCAAGACAGGGAATACAGGCAAGCCAAGTGGCTTCTTTAAAGTCCTAAGAGACTTTCTAAAGGAAGAATGTTTTATCTTTCCTTTTCCTTGTAAACATCATAGGTACTCATACTTCACAAGCTGATATTCTGGAAGGCAAAGGAACTTTGATTACAATGAAGGATCAATTACCCAGCAAAACTGATCATAATCTTTCAGAGAAAATAACAGATATTTAATGAAATAGGGGACTTCCAAACCTTCCTGATGAAACGACCAAAGCTCAATAGAAAAGTTGATCTTCAAATATAAGACTAAAGAGAAGCATAAAAAGGTAAAAATAAAGGGAAAAAATATTCAATTATGGCAAAACTTTTACTTCCTTACATAGGAAGAAGATTCTTGTAACTCTAGAAAACTATATTTTTATTATGACATTTAGAAGGTGTATACATAGTCAGAGGGTATGGGTACAAGATGATTTTAATGTGATGATAAAAAAATAATTATTGAGTTAAAAAAGATTGTACTGAAAGAAAAGAAAAGGAGGAGACAGGAAAGAGTAAATTATATCACATAAAATTGCACAGAGATCTACTCCACTAGAAGGAAAGAAGGGAGGTGTTGAGCATTATTTGAAATTTACTCATCAGATTTGGCTCAACTTGGGAATAACATACGCACTCACTTGGATATAAAAATCTTACCTTATTGAAAGCAACGGGATAAGGGGGAACATGAAGGAGTTGGATACAAGGAAGGGCAGAGGGGAAGGATGAAGTAGTAGGGGAAAGAAAAAGAAAAGCGAGGTCAGATTAAGAGAGGCAGTGATCAGAAGCAAAACACTAGTGAGGAGTGAAGGGAAGAAAGGAGAAAGAAAAGCATAAATGGAGGGGAAATATTATGGAGAAAAAGACCCAGTTAGAAATCATAACTATGAATGTGAATGGGATGGACTCTCATATAAAATGGAAGTGGATAGCAGAATGGATTAAAAAACAAAACCCTAAATTTTTTTTTCTTACAAGAAACATTTAAAGAGAGAGATGCACACAGAGTGAAGGTAAGAGGATGGAGCAGAATATATTATGTTTCACCTAAATTTAAAAAAAATGAAAAGCAATCCTGATTTCAGACAAAGCAAGAGCAAAAATAGATTTTTTTTGAAAGAGATAAGGAAGGAAACTATATCTTCTTTAAAAGTACCATAGAAAATGAAATAATATAAATATTAAACATATATGCACCAAGTGGAATAGCATCCAAATTCTGAAAGGAGAAGTTAAGTGAGTAAAAGGAAGAAATAGACAGCAAAACTACAATAGTGGGGGATCCCAAACTCCCCCATTCAGAGCTAGATAAATGTTACCACAAAATAAACAAGAAAGAAGTTAAAGATGTGAATAGAATTTTAGAAAAATTACTTATGATAGACCTCTGGAGAAAACTGAATGGGGATAAAAAAGAATGCACCTTTTTCTCAGCAGTACATGTACCCAATCAGAAATTGTACAATGTACAATTTACCATGTACTGGGATATAAAAAGCTTACAATCTGATGCAGAAATGCAGAATTATTAAATGCATCCCTTTCATATCATGACACAATAAAAATTACATGTAAGAAAGGGCCATGGAAAGAAAAACTGAATAAATCATCTATTCCTAAAGAATGATTAGGTTAAATAACAAATAGAAACAATTAATTGCTTCATAGAAGAGAATGGCAATAATGAGACAACATACCCAAACTTATGGGACACAGCCAAAGCCATTCTTAGGGGAAATTTTGTATCTCTAAATGCTTACATGAATAAAATAAGAAAGAGATCAGTAAATTTGGCATGTAATGAAAATGCTAGAAAAGGTGCAAATTAAAAATCTCTAATTAAATATCAAATTAGAAATTCTGAAAATCAAAGGAGAGATTGATGAAACTGAAATTAGAAAAATGATTGAAATAACACATAAAACTAAGAACTGGTTTTATGAAAAAATAAAATTAATAAAACTTTTTAAAATTTGATTTAAAAAATGAAATAAGAAAACCAAATTACCAGTATCAAAAAAAAGAATAAAAGTGAATTAACCACCAATTTAGAGAAAATTAAATATATATGTATATATGTTTGTGTGTGTATGTATATCTATAAGTGTATGTATACTTATATACATACATATATACATGTATATGTATATGTGTATGTGTATAGATATACATACACACACACACACACACACACACACACACACAGACACATACATTTAGGAGCTATTTTACCCAACTGTATGCCAAGAAATTTGACAATCTTAGTGAAATAGATGAATATTTACAAAATATAATTTTCCCACATTAATAGACTAAGAGAATAAGATATTACTTAAAATAACCTCATATAGACAAAGAAATTGAAAAAGCCATCAGTAAAGTCTCGAAAGAAAAAGGCACTAGGGCCAGATGGATTTACAAATGAATTCTACCACACATTTAAAGAACAATTAATTCCAATATCATACAAACTACTTGGGGAAATAGGCAAAGAAGGAGTCCTACAAAATTATTTTTATGATATAAATGTAGAGATGATGCCTAAAGTGGGAAGAGCTAAAACATACAAAAAAAAATAGACCAATCTCCCTAATGAGTATAGATGCAAAAACTTTTAATAAAATATTAGGAAAGAGATGATACCAACATATCATGAGAACAATACACTATTACGAGGTGAGATTTATACTAGAAATGTAGGGCTGGTTCAATATTAGGAAAACTATTAGCATAATGGATCATATCAATAAAAAAAATTAACAGAAATCATATGATTATCTCAAAAGATGCAGAAAACACTTTTGACAAAATACAGTACCCATGCCTATTAAAAACACCATAGAACATAGGAATAAATGGAGTTTTCCTTGACATGAGAAGTAGTCTGTATCTAAAACCATCAGGAAGCATTATATGTAATGGGGACAAGCTAGAAGCATTTCCATTAAGATCAGAGGTGAAACAAGGATGCCCATTATCACCACTGTTGTTCCATATTGTACTAGAAATGCTAGCTTTAGCAATAAGGGAGGAAAAAGAATAGGCAGTGAAAAAACAAAGCTATCACATTTGCAAGTGATATGATGGTATACTTTAGGAATCTTAGAAAATTAACCTAAAAACTATTTCAAATAATTAAGAATTTTAGGAAAGCTGTAAGATATAAAATAAACCCACATAAATCATTAGCATTTCTATATATTGCTAACAAAGCCCAGAAGCAAGAGATAGAAAGGGAAATTCTATTTAAAGTAACTGTAGATAATATATTTGAGTGTCTACTGCTGAGATTAACCCAAGTATTATATAAACAAAATTACAGAACATTTTCATACAAATAAATTTGAATCTAAATAATTGATAAAACATCAGTTGTTCCTAGGTAGACTGAGATAACATAATAAAAATGACAAATATACTAAAATTAATTTACTTATTTAGTGTCCTACCAGCAAACTACCAAAATTATTTTTATAGAACCAGAAAAACAATAACAACATTATCTGAAAGAGCAAAAGTTTCAGAATATTAAGGGAATCAAAGAAGAGAAATGCAGGGGAAGATGGCCTAGTGATACCAGATCTGAAATTGTATTATAAAGCAGGAATGATCAAAAGTACTTGCTACTGGCTAAGTGGTGGATCTGTGGAATAAGTTACATACACAAGTCACAGTAGTCAGTGACTAAAGCAATCTACTGTTCAATAAACTGAAGGAGTCCACTTCTCTGATATGAACTCACTATTTGACAATACCTGCTGGGAAAACTGGAAAATAGTATGGTAAAACCTAGGTATAGAACAACATATTACACAGTATGCTAAAACAAGGTTGAAATGGGCACATAACTCCACACTCAGAGAAAGAAATATGGAGTCTGAATGCATATAGAAGCATACTGTTTGCTCTCCTTTTCCTTCATTGTTTTGTTTTATTGCCTCATTATCATGGTTTCTCCCATTAGTTCTAATTATTATTTACATCATGAATAATGGGAAAGTATGTTAAACATGGATGTATATATAGAGCCTATATCAGATTCTATGCCATCTCAGGGTGGGGGTGGTAGAAGTGGGAGGAGAGAAAATTTAAAACTCAAAATCTTATGGAACTGAATGTTGAAATCTAAAAATAAATTTAAAAAAGAAAAAAAAAGAAATGAGTACATTATTTAGATATAAACAATAATACCATAAGCAAATTAGGAGAGTAAGAAATAGTTTATCATTCAGATCTATGGAAAATGACATAATTTTTGACCAAAGAAGAGATGGAGAACATTATACAATGAAAAATGAATAATTTTGATTATATTACATTGAAAAGTTTTTGCACAAAGAAAATCAATGCAACCAAGATTAGACGGGAAGCATAAAGCTGAGAAAACGTTTTTACAGTCAGTGTCTCTGATCAAGGCCTCATTTTAATTTTTTAATTTTTTTATTTTATTATAATTTTGTGAAGGTGCTATGGAGGTAAGTGACTTGCCCAAGGTCACACAGCTAGTAAGTGTTACGTGTCTGAGGCCAGATTTGAACTCAGGTCCTCCTGAATCCAGGGCCAATGCTCTATCCATTACACCAGCTGTCTGCCCCAAGGCATCATTTCTAAAGTTAATGTTTCCAGAATGATATTAAAAAAACAGTAGCAATAATGGGCATCCTTGTTACACCCCCAACCTTATTTGAAATGCTTCTAGCTCGTCCCCAATACATATGATGCTTGCTGAAGGTTTTAGGTAGATGTTACTTATTATTTTAAGGAATACTCCATTATTCCCATGTTCTCTAGGAATATGTATTCTATTTTGTCAAATTTATTTTTAAAATATATAGATAACTGAGTCAAATCTCTAAAACTACAAACCATTCCCCAGTTGATAAATGGTCAAAGGATATAAACAGGCAATCTTCAGATAAAGAAATTAAAGCTATCTATAGTTTATTTAAAAATGCTCTAAATCACTGTTGATTAGATGAATGCAAATTGAAACAATTCTGAGGTACCACATCACACCTATCAAACTGACTAACATGACAAAACAGAAAAATAATAAATGTTGGAGAAGATGTGGGAAAATTGGAAGATTAATGCATTGTTGGTGGAGTTGGAGCTGATCCAATCATTTTGGAGAGAAATTTGGAATTTTACCTGTTTGGACATGTCCTTGGCTACCAAACTCTGCATATCATTTGATTGAGCAATACCACTTCTAAATTTGTATCCCAAAGAGATCATAAAAAGTAAATTTGCATATTTTTGGTGGTCCAGAATTGGAAATTGATTGAATGTCCATTAATTTGGGAATGGCTAAACAAGTCGTGGTAAATGAATATAATTGAATACTACCATTCAATAATAAAGGATGAGTAGTTGAACTTCAAAAAACAAATCTGGAAAAACCTGCATAAATTGATGTTGAGTGAAGTGAGCAGAACCAGGAAAACGCTATACACAGCAAGAGTAATATTGGGTGATGACCAACTGTGATAGACTTAGCTCTTCTCAGCAATTCAGGGATCTAAGACTTATGATAGAAAATATTGTTCATATCCAGAGAATAAACTCTGGTGTCTGAATGCAGATTGATACAGATTATTTTCTCTTTTTTTTTCTTCTTTCTCATGATTTTTACCTTCTGTTTTAATTCTTCTTTACTACGTGACTAATGTGGAAATGTGTTTAATATGATTATACATGTATGACCTATATCAAATTGCACGCCATCTTGGTAAGGGGGAAGGAAAGCTGGGTTGAAAATTTAAAACTTAATATCTTATAAAGTGAATGTTGAAAACTAAAACCAAATAAACATTAAAAGAAAAAAGACAAGAGGAACAAATCCCAGGACTTCATACATTGGATAAATCATACTTTTCCTTTATGTATGTGTAACACAGTCTCAAAAGTTCACAAAGTCTCAGCATCTCAACAAATAACCTTAGGGATCAGTCTTATAAGTGTTTTGGAGAGTCATTGGAGCATGTATAAATATTTGATACATGCTTCTGGTTAGTTAACCATGTGGCTAAGAAGAGGCTCACATTAGACTTCCGCTTCTGGAAGCCAAGATGAGGAGTAAGAGATGAGTCTCTCTTACTCTCCCTAATTAACCCCTGAAAGCCCAGACAATATCACCCCAGGAAAAAACCCTAGAACAGCTGAACCAGAAGAAAGATGGGGTGCAGCAGAGCAATACCCCAGGAAGCTTGAGGGATTAATTGGAAAGACCCCTCATACCTGGGGGAAGGGGAGCTGTACAGAATGGGAGGTGTCCCAGCAAACTAGTGGAAAGCCCCACCTCAGCATAGCAGGAGGAGATCCTGAAGCCCAGGTGGTGGAGCAGGCAAACACCAACACCTAGACCCCTGAGGGCCTCATTGAGGGCAGGGGAACTGGTGGAAAGCAACTCAGAAAATCAACAGGTACCTTGGCATTCTACAGCAACTGACTCTCCCAGTGCTTCAGTAAAACTAACAGAAGCAGCACTCCAAAGGGCCCCAGGTGGATAAACACCTTACAACATCCATATAAAAGAAGCTGAAAAAAGCAAAAGGAAAGAAAGGTCTGGGTGAGCAGGAAATCTCCAGGAGGCACACTACCCAATCTTACCCCTAGAGTTCCAGTGTTGCTAATTCCAGCCCAACATCAGGTAAGTTGCCAGAATCCTACAGCCTCCAACTGCCAGCACTGGAGGCCCCAACACACAAAGCCATTGAACAGGCCCTAGACTCCCAACAAAAGATGCTTGGGTCAGTGCTCTCTGCTCCCCAGCAGGAGAGCCCAATCTCTTTAAAGGCCAGCAAATAAGCAAACATCATGAACAAAAAGAAATGTACGATAGATTCTTATTATGGGAAGAGTGAAGATCAAGGTAGAAATTCTGAAGACTACCACATTGTCAACAAACTTACATCTGGAACCTCAAAAGGGAATATGAACTGGTCTAAAGTCCAAAAAGCCTTCTTAGAGAAGCTCAAGAAGGATTTTAAAAGTCAAATGAGAGAGATAGAAGAAAAAAATGGGAAAATAAATGAGGTATGCAAAAGAGAGAGTCAATAGCTTGGAAAAGGAAAGACAAAAATTAACTGTAGAAAACAAGTCCTTAAAAAACACAATTAGCCACCTGAAAAAAAAATGTACACTGAAGAAAACAAACCCCTAAAAAATACAATTGGCCAAATGAGGAAGGAGGTACAAAATCTAATAGAAGAAAATACTTTGTTAAAAATGAGAATTGAACAAATGGAAGCTAATGTCTCTATGAGAGAGCAAGAATCAAAACAAAAGAATGAAAAAAAAATAGATGAAAATGTAAAATATCTCATTAGTAAAACAACTGACCTGAGAAATTGGTCCAGGAAAGACAATTTAAAAATTATTGGTCTACCTAAAAGTCATGATGAAAAAAAGAGCCTGGACAGTATCTTTCAGGAAATCATGAAGGAAGACTTCCTTGAGGTCCTAGAACCAGAGGGTAAAATAGCCATAGAAAGAATCTACTGATCACCTCCTGAAAGAGATCCCAAATTGAAAATGCCAAGGGATATAGTAGCCAAATTCCAAACTTACTAGGTCAAAGAGAAAATACTTCAAGCAGCCAGAAAGAAACAATTTAAATATCATGGAACCACAGTCAGGATTACATAAGACCTTGCAGCTTCTACATTAAAACACCATAGGTTGTGGAATATGATATTCTGTAAGGCAAGGAAGCTTGGATTACAACCAAGGATCAACTACCCAACAAAAAATGAGCATGATCTTTCAGGGGAGGAGATGGATATTCAATGAAGTAGGGGACTTCCAAACCTTCCTCATAAAAAGACCAGAGCTCAATAGGAAATTTGGTCTTCAAATACAAGATTGAAGAGAGACATAAAAAATAAATGGGACAGAAAGAAAGAACGTGTTATTACTAAGGGCAAACTGTTTACATCCCTACATGGAAATATGACACTTGTAACTCTTGAGAACTGTATTGTGATTACACCATGTTAAAGGGGCATACATAAAGGGGGTGGGTATAAATTGACTTTGATGTAATGATGAAAAAAATCTAATCAAGTGGGTTAAGTGGACCCAAGTAAATGAATTAATCTGATCAAACTAAGAAAATGTACTGAGAGAAAAGGAAAGGAGGAGGCAGACAAGGGTAAATTACATCACAGGAAAAGGCACAAAAACCTATTATAGCAGAAGGAAAGAAGGGAGGGAGATGAGCATTGTTTGAACCTTACTCTCATCAGATTTGGTTCAAGAAGGGAATAACATAATCAGTGAGGTATAGAAATCTAACATGCCCTATAGATAGTAGGAGGGAAAATGTGAAGTAAAAGGGAGTGGGTTAATATAGAAGGGAGGTGAGACTAAGGGAGGTGGTAGTCAAAAGCAAAGCATTAATAAGGAGGGAAAAGGAGAAAGGAGAAAGAAAAGCATAAATGGTTGGGAGGGAAGGATAGAGAGAAAGACACAGATAGTAATCATAATTGTGAATGTGATGTATGAGTGTAATGGAATAGTATTATGCTATAAGAAATGATGAGCAGGCAGATTTCAGATAAAGCTGGAAAGACTTGTATGGTTTGATGCTGAGTGAAGTGAGCAGAGCCAGGAGAACATTGTACACACTAACAGCCACACTGAGTGATGACTGACTTTGATAGACTTAACCCCTCTCAGCAATACAAGGATCCAAGACATCTCCAAAAGCCTCATGATGGAAAATGCTATTCGCACCCAAAGAAGAACTATGGAGTTTGAATGCAGATCAAAGCATACTATTTGATATATTTTTTTTTCGTCTGTTGTGTTTTGTTTTCTCTTTCTGGTGGTTCCTCCTACTGGTTCTACTTCTACATTACAGCATCACTAATGTGAAAATATGTTTAATGGGAATGTATATGTATAGACTATATCAGATTGCATGCCATCTTGGGGAGGGAGGTAAGGAAAGAGCGGTAGCAAAATTTAAAACTCAAAAGCTTATGGAAGTTATTGTTGATAATTCAAAATAAATTAATAAAATATTTTGAGAAAAAGAAAAAAAAGGAAATGAAGTCCTACTATACCATTTTATAGATGAGGGGAAACTGAAGCCTAGAGATGGGAAGCAATTTACTCAAGTGCCTTGCTGAAATCTAGGCTAGATACCAGGGGTCCTGCCTCCCAATCCAGCAGTCTTTCCCCTATCTATGCTAGGCTGCTTCAAAACAAGTGGAAATGAATTGGGAAATGATATGTCTCATGGACTTTGAATTTAGGGAGCTCCAATCAAAAATTCCAAAACCAACCTTCCAAAAAGTGAATTTTCTCCTCCTCCTTCTCCTTCCTGTTTTTTCTTTTTAAATTTTTTCACTCAATTTTTTTTAAAATGATGATTGCCCCATAGCAGGTCCCCTAATCTCCTCTCTCTGCCTTCACAGTGAGGCAATTCCCCCTCAACCATCAATAAGAGCTCATGTAAATAAATCCTTCTAAGGTTTACCAAAGTAAATTTAAAAAGAGGCTCAGATTAGCTTTGGAGGGATGTAAAAGTCTTTAGTAAGATGTCATCATCTCTTCTTGACCATTTTCTCTTTAATTATTCTCCAATTATTGTACTCCCTTGCTCACAGCATCTGGTAAGTGATAATAATGTAAACATGGGAAACCTATGGATGTAGATCTTGGGGTCTTCTCCTATTGATACTATGTGACCCCTATATATGGGCCTTGGTTCTTCATTTTTGCCTTCTTTTAAATTCTAGGTGAAGGAACTGGAGTACCTCAGCTGGAAAGTAAGAGTCTAGGATTCTTAGCACCTATATTTGGGAAATAATCTAGGATGGCTGCGAAGAGGAACAACAGGTAATCTAGGGGAGTAACTTTCAGAAATTAGCCCAGGGTAACAGAAAAGACAACTTATCTCTTGCTCATGCTACACCTGGACATCAGTTTGCAGAAAAAAATATATGTATGAATTGTGTCGAGGTTGAGTCTAATCTCCACAGAAACTGAGTTGGGATGGAGAGAATGTGTTCTTAAGGTATTAAAGTGGAAATGTTTGTATATATCTTATTGCTACATCTGTAAAGTTAATACCTCATTGTAAAAGCTAATTATTGTCAACTGGTAAAATGTAACCCAGGTTCTACTCATTGGCACCAAACAGTGGGGAGAAAAGCCACTGTGGGCTCAAAGGCTTGGAGAACAGACCCCCTCAAAAACCTCAGGAAACTCTAGAATTCTGAGGGAGATTATGTATCTTACCTGAATCTGGGAAAGTGAGAAATATATTACAATAGATGAGGTTTTTTTTCCTTTGGCTTGTTTTAACATTTCGTTAAAATTTGTGATTATGGTATAGTTCATTAGCCTTTTCATTTACACTCTTTGGAAAGGCATACATTCATTTAGAATAGAATATTTTTATTCTTGTTAAGCCATGTCTTTTATCATTCATAAGCAAACAGAAATATTTCAAAGCTTTGCTCTTTTTGCAGTTACATCCCTGACCACAATCACTTTGCTATGTATGCTTTTTCCTTACCACTATTAATCTTTATATTGTAAAGTAACAAATGCTTTTTCATCAGAAAATGAAATGTTTTCAGGATCTTCAATACAACAGATAAAATTACTTAATATGTTAGACCCCATATTACGAAAACAAAAATCTTTTTAAAACTAAATTTGCATTCACAACTGATTTTTTTTTCTTTTTGATTAGTACATTTCCACACAAACTACATCTATTCAGACATTTCAGGAAACAACAACAAAAATGACCTCTATCAAGATAAGAAAAGCTTTATTTGGATGATTCATCCAAATTAGATAGCGACACACCTGCCATTCATTGGACCAGGGCTCAGCTATCTGCACCAGCTCAGTCAGGGTCAGTTTTTTAAAAAGGCTAATTAAATAGTTCAGCCCTGGCTCCTGCTATGAAACTTGAGTTCCTGAAAAGTCACAGGATTAGAAGTGTTGAAATCTTTAGATTCACTAGAATCTATAATTAAACTTTTTTTTCTCTTCACATAATGAAAGAAAACCAGACTCATTGACATTTCTGATACTTGTTTATTTTCTTTTTTGGGGGGGAGTTATATGCTTTCTGCATAATCTTTTACAGGCTCCTGTCAATGGAGGGAAAGTTTGCTGGAGGCAATAAGAGTGGGAGTTCAAAAAGGAAAAAAAATTTTTGAGTTAATGACTAGGCGAAAACATCTGACTGGTAATTCTTGGTCTTATCATTCAACACAATATTTACATTTCAAAATTCCTTATCTAAACTGTTAGAAATTTGTAGTAAAATCATAACCATTTACAGATCCATTATTGATTATGTGAAACTAGAAATAGTTTCCCTGCTTGACTTTACATAATTTGCAATCGATGAGAAGTACAAAGCTGTATTATTCAGCCCTAAAGCATCTACAAGGCTTATATTAAATTAGAGCTGTGCTAAGAAATGGGGATAGTCATCAATTATTTTGTAGATAAATAATAGTAACAACACCTGATCCATACTTTTGCAGATTCTTCTAAATGTCTATCCAGTGCCAACAGTTAAACTTGAAATTCAATGACCTACATTTATATTAAAGGAATTTAATTGTAATGGAATGAGTTACAGCCTCCCGCACATAAGGCAACATGTTTTAAAGTTATATTGGTTTGCAAGTCTTTGAACATAATGAGGATCTTCATCAGAACATTACACTTTGAAGCAACCTCAGAATGGTTCATCTTTAAGGGGTTTATGGAGAATGAAATGTGCTATAGTTTTATGAACACAATATTATAGGACCCTGAAAATGTTAAAACAATTAGAAAAAAAACCCTAAATGACCAATAAATAAAAGCTAAGAAATAAATTGCAAAGAAGTCTAGGTATTAAAAATGCTTGCTAATGCACAGCTGAATTTTCAAGTAAGATTAAAAGCATAGATTTTGAATCTCCAGTAATTTATTATATTTTGTTCACATAGTTACATTCAACACTATTGACTGAAAACTCATTTAAACATTTAAACAACAGAAGTAGAATTGGAATACACCAGATGTTTGCCAATAATCAATTAGCAGGCAAAACAGACAAGAAAAAGTCCCAGAGGCCACCTCCTATATACACCTTCCCACATCCTTTTCCCCCCAACATTTTAGTGCTCTATGTACTCAGCAAATCTGTTATACTGATCATTATATGTTCTATAAGGGCAGGGACTTTATCATTTCTGTCTTTGTCACTCAGGAATTTAGTTCAGTGGAACATTTTGTTGTTGTTTAAACATTCAGTCATGTCTGATTATTCATGACCCTGTGGTTAAGGCTATCATTGTCAGATATCTTGCTTTTCTGTACCAAGGACAATTATTGCTAGCACATTTGTGGTTTAATAGTAATTTATAATTGACATGTTTAAGTCTCATTTTTGAGTATACTAGATAAGAATATTAGAAGTAAATTTCCTCATGTATTTAAATAGTGGGCCTGGGCCTTTTATCTTCCATTATGTCTTGAATTCCGTTCATTGCTTCCATTCTATCCATTGCATCCTCTGCCATCCCCCTTTCCTTTTGCCTTTAATCTTTTCCAACATCAAGGTCTTTTCTAATCAGTCCCATCTTCTTAGCATGTGACCAAAGTATTTAAGCTTCAGCTTCAGTATTTGACCTTCTAGTGAATAGTCCGAATTAATTTTGTTAAGTATTTACTGATTTGATCTCCTTGTTCTCCAAGGAACTCTCAAAAGTCTTCCCCAACACAATTCAAAAACATCAATTCTGAGTTGCTCAGCTTTTCATATAATCTAAATCTTACAGCCAGAAATGCCACATGGAAAACAAAAACAAAAACAAAATAAAAACAAACAAACAAACAAACAAAAAACATAGCTTTGACTACAGACCTTTGTCAGCAAGGTGATGTCTGTGCTTTTTAGTATGCTTTCCACATTTCCTATAACTTTCCTTATAAGGAGCAAATATCTTTTAATTTCATGGCTGCAGTCATTGTCTGCAGTGATCTTTGAACCCAAGAATATGAAATTTGACAATGTTTCCATTTCTTCTCCTCTCTCTTATTTTCTTGGCAGCTATGTGGCCTATTACCAAGATCTTAGTTTTTTGGATGTTAGGTAGTGTATTTAAATACATGGGCCAGCCTATAGCAAAAGACTCTTATGCTTTATCAAATATCACATTTTTGAGTTGTGATTTTAATGTTCCTTCCAGTCAGTGAAGTAAGCATCACTTGATGGAGGTAAAGCCTAAAATTCTTTAAAACCTATTTGGAATTGAGGATTTGGATGTGGAAAAAAGGAAAGAGTATTAAGTCTGGAATCAGAAGGGTTGTGTTTTGATCCAGCCTCTACTCCTTACTTCCTATTTGACCTTTGGCAAGTCAATAAATCTTGGTAGGTCCAACTATCTTCATCTGTTAATTGTGAGGATTAGACAAGTTGGCTTCTAAGTTCCCATACAGAGTTCAATTTATAATCATATAATACTATCTTTTGTACTTATTACCTATATAACCTTGGGCAAAGTACTTTACTTCTCTTTGCTTCATTTTTCTCTCACAAATGAAGGGGATTTCCATGTTTCCTTCAGGAAAGGTAGAAATCAAATATGTCAATCTCTCATCCCACAAGACTGTTTTAAATGAAAAGCTGTGAACATTTTCTTTGAAGGGGAAACTGCTATTTAAAATAGCTATACTATTTGTTTTCATTAAAAAATATGTTTTGGACATGACAATATATTATTGTCAGTGTTCAGTCCTTTCAGTTGTGTGCAACTCTTCAGGACCCCATTTTGCATTTTCATGGAAAAAGATACTAGAGTACTTTATCATTTCCTCCTCCAGCTCATTTTACAGATGAGAAACTGAGGCAATAGAATTAGGTGACTTTCCCAGGGTCACACAGCTATCAGGTGCCCGAGGCCAGATTTGAACTCAGGAAGCTAAATCTTCTTAACTTCAGGCTGGGCATTCTGTTCCCTGTGCAACCTAGCTGATAATCTATACCAACTCTTAAAATTCTTCTGGATATCACAGGGTTGGCAAATTACTAAATTATTTTTTTTTCCTTGAGGAAGACACTGAATAATTTATCTCATTTGTTTTACAAAGAGCAAATTGTCAGGGCATTATCTGAGGTGACTACACAAACTGAAGTACTGGAATTATATTTCAGTTCAAATTCTGCCTCAGAAATGTACTAATGGTGTCCCTTAACTCTTCTTGTCCTCAATTTCCTCATCTGTAAATAAATATAGTAACATTATTATTTTTTTCTACAGGGATATTGTGGGATGTAATGAGATCTCTCATACACGTATTGCTTCATCTTCAGCAAGTCTATTGATTCTTTACCCTTTTCTTCTATTTTTAATTATGCAACAAGCTATTATTGATGGATACATTCATATAGAGATAGATGAATGATATAGATATGAGATAGATCCAAAGAGAGAGGGAGGGGGGAGAGAGGGAGAGAGATAATATGTAGATATATTTTAACTCAATGTAGACTGATTATTTTTTATTTTTTGGTTAAGTACTATGGTGTAAAGAAACATGCATATTATGAATATTAATGTTTTTTCTTAGAAATAAAGGATACAATTTTTACCTTATCTGCTTAGAGCATGTTGCCAACACATTGTCATTGATCTTGACAGATCATTATATTTAATCATAAAGATATGTTACCTTTATAAAAAAAAAAACATAGCAACAATAGCAAGAAAACCTCTCTGTCTTCCAACAGAATGCTATGTTTATTGGATACAGCAGAGGTGGGGAACCTGCGGCCTCAAGGCCACATGTGGCCCTCTATGTCCTTTTGTTAAGCCTTTTGGCTGAGTCCAAGTTTTACAGAACAAATCCTTTTATTAAAATGACTCTTTTTTTTTTTTAAAGAAGACTCTATCCTGGGATAGAGTTACTGTTTTAGATCCAGCCTCTAATGTAATTTTGTGATCTTTGGTAAATCATTTGAGCTCTAAGGGTCTCAGAGTAAGAATTGATTTAAGGATGTCTCAGGTTTATAGGCTACATTTAGGACATTGGCCAGGTTTCTAGAGCTATACTGGCTATATCTTTCAGAAAGTGTTCTAGGGATGATTTTCTAAAGACGTCAGCTCTAACCCTTATTGTTCTGTTATTTATGGACATTATCAGTTAGCCTTGAGTAGCTTTTAGAAAAGGGTATTTGCTAAATTGGTACAATAAGAACAATTGGTACAAAATCTCTCCCCACATATCTGTGATATACTGTCCAACAAGTACATATATAGTACAGGGATCATTGGGCTCTATCTGAGGAACTCACATTTCCTAGTTGTTAGTTATTAATTTTCCCCCCATTTGTGGAGTCTTCAAGAAGTTCCCTTTAAGCATGCTGAATCTGCTCTGGATACACATGCTTTTGCCACTAATATTGTACATTTCTTTGGTCCATTAAAATCTCCCATGCCCACTACATCAGTGTTAAATTCTGGATCACATCTACTGTTTAACTGTACAAAATAGGGTTTGATAAGATCAGGCTTACTATAGGTTCATGAACTTTAGCCATAGCTGTCACCTAGCTGGCTATTTAGCAAGCTCAATTATTCATCTCCTATTGTTTCCATTATTCCTGAACAGATTTGCTATAACAGCTATTATAAATTTCTCTACCATCAAGTTTTCATTTCCCTTTTTTTTATAACCATTAATTTTGGCAGATGACCTCATTTTTAAAATTATTGATAAATCCAATATGTTAGTTATAATCTTACTTTCCCCTTTCTGTTTCACAACATACTTCTCATCCTTAGTCTATCTACTCTTTGACCCTTTCTTAGGGGAAAAGGTGCTCTCTCTCATTTCCAAGGTTTATTAATACCTGTTCATTTGACCCCATTATCATTTATTTCTTTCAGCACCTTGAGCTTCCAAACTATTAACCTTGTATTTGAGCTATCCAATTGAACTTGTTCCTAATAATTTGTTTTCCAATAATGTAAGTGCTAAAATTTATTTTAAACTTCTTGTTTGGCAAGCAGCATATTCCTACCAAGTCTTAATACACATAAAAGGTAGCCTCTGCTACATTCTGTGTGAGGATCACAAATAGAAATACAATTACCAGTAAGGATGCTTGTAATTAAATCTAATTACATACTTTTTCCTTCCTCTTCCTGCTGATAGGCTTTAGATTCACCTTAATCATGTCTGGCCTAGAGGCAAGGCTTAATTTATTTCTCAATGGGATCCAGCCTTTACTTGTATGAATTAGCTCTCTCAACTGTTTTTGATTGTCAGTTATCAGTTTCCTACTAAGCCCTAGTGAAAATTTTTATCATGTCCTTCTGTGGAAAATGGTTCCCTAAATTCTACAAAATCAATTCCAAAATCTTCAGACTGGAATTACATGCCTTCCACAATCTAGCCCCTACCTATATGTCTAAACATATTACACACAAATGCTCTGCCACGTAAAATTAGTCTACTTAATCAACACTAAAACTTTTTTTTTTATTTTCCTACCTGCATATCATTGTCTATATCTCTCCTTTACCATGGAATGCCATCTGTCCCACAGAAGCAGAATTCCTCTCATTTTTTCAAAACATTTTTCTTTTCAAATGCCACCTCTTACAAACAATTTCACTGGATTACCCGTGCTGTAAGTGATAAAATAGCTCCTCCAAAGTTTTCTTGTGTCACTTAGCTACATCAACCATACAATACTTAAAACATGCTGTCTTGTGTTATACATACTGTATACATTTAATATTCTATATAATACCATAAACTCCTAGAAAGCAAGGGCAACATTTACTATATTCTTGCCAACCTCATAGGAACTGGGGAAGAAGTAGATACTCAATGCATTTTTTAAAATTGAAAATGTACAAATTTGATTGTTAATATACTTTGATCATGTCATTCTTCAGATGAAACCATTATAGTTGTTCTCCATCATAAAATAATAGAAATTCTCTTTCCATGTCCCTTCTCAAATTTATCATAATCCTCTGACCTAGTTTTCTTGATGAAAGTAAAGCAGAATCTCAGATGTATTCTTGGTTACAAATCCCAAATGCACAACAGTATAGGAAATCACTGTACAACAACTGAGTTTGAAGAAATGTATTGAAGGAGGAACAACTCTATTACTAGGCTACGTCTTTCTAGGTTGACAGAGGTCTAATTGTTTTTGAGATCCATTTTTCATTAATCCTATGTTTACCTCTTTGAAATCTTCAATTATTTACTGCTACTGCTGTTCTTTCGGGCTAAGAACAAGTTTAATACTTCTTTCACATGGCTGTCCTTCAAATATTTGGAATAGTTCCCAGTTCCTTGTGTCTGGTCATTTAAAGACTAAATAATCTCAGTTCCCTTAACCAATATCACATGGCATAATCTTAAACCCTTTCATCACTCAAATAATCCTCTCCTCGGTGCTATCCACCTTATCCATTCCTGAATATGAGATTGAGAGCTGCTCGCAGAACTCTAGGCAATAGCTGGTAGCCTAATGCAAAACTATTAAGCTCTCCTATTTCTGTACATTATAACACTCTTTAATCATTCTAAGATTTCATGAGCCTTTTGTTGCTGCTGTTGTTGAGTCATTTTAATTGTCTCTGACTCTTTGTGACTCCATTTGGGGTTTTCTTGGCAAATATATTGATATAGTTTTCCACTTCCTTCCCCAGATCATTTTACAGTTGAGGGGACTGAGGCAAACAGGGTTAAATGACTTCCTTAAGGTAACACAGCCAATAGGTGTCAGAGTCCCATTTGAACTCAAGTCTTCATAACTCCAGTTCCAGCACCCTATCCACTGTGCCACCTACCTGCCACATTGCATGAGCCTAGTTATCCTTGTTAAGTCCTCTCTGACTCCTTATCTTGTCCCTAATTTCTCAAGCTCCATAATCAAGGTAGAATGAGACTTCTGGGTGCCTTTAGAAAATTAAGTAATTAATATGTCAATCTTTCTGAGTGACTCACTATGATTCAAAACCCCTTGAAGTTTGAATTAAAATATGACTGATAATGTGTTATTCACTTTCCTCAAAGTGCTATTATTATTAAATAAAGGTAAAAATTTAAAACTGGTTATTTTTACTTTTCCATAGGTTAGGACTTATAGAGAGAGGTGTCCTGCATTAGCAGATATAGAAGATCATCCACAGGGTCAGTACAACTGCAGTTCAAGTCCAGAATTTACAAAAATACTGTGCATGGGATCCTGGGCCACTCAGCCATTTAGTCTTTCAGAGCCAAAAGCAGCCATCTAAAATCATAAATTTAAGAACAGTTGAAAATCTGCACCACTATACAGCATTTCCTCACAAGGAACTTTCCAAACCAATGAAATCACTGAAAATATTATATTTAAAATAACCCAATTACATTTATTTTTGTTCTATGGTAGTATACTTTAAAAATGAGGTTTTTTTTCTAATTTTATTATCCATAATAACAGGATTGAAATTATATTAAATATCTCACAATCCATGCCAAACAAAATAATATGGATTAAGTTTGAGATGCCTTGTGAGGATTCACACCATGAATATTTAGGCAGCAATATTACTTCATGGAAATTCTATTTAAATAAAAAAATTCAATATCTAATTTCTTATTTTTCTATAATTAGAGTCATACATAAATTAAGGGCTATAATATTTTGCTTTAAATTTTTAAGAAAGAATGTTATTAGCAATGTAAAAGCATATGCTTATGGAATTTTTTTCACACAAAGTAAATTTTCTTTTATATACATGTTATTTAATGTAATATTTGCTATATGTGTATTTATTTATATATAAATATATATATACCGTAATGTACATATACTTTAATATACATTAACATATGTATATGTAAGTCATGCCTACATATTGCACTATGAATTTCAATGTTAAGTTATTTTAAAGTTACAGCTTTTTATTTATTGAAGTTCTATTTATTTTTTATAAAATCAGTATAGAAACTAGGATAGCCACAGAAATAATCAGGCGGGATATATCTGGTTCCCCAAAGTGTTATTTTTATTGAGATTGAGCATTCTTGAATTAACTATGTATCAAAGTATCCTTAAGATAATGTGTTATTTTTTCTAACAAAATGAAAATAATTACCTATTACATTATATTACTTCAATTACAAAGTGTGTAGGACAACATTGTAAACAGTAACAGCAACATTATATGATGACCAGCGTTGATAGGCTTAGCTCTTCTCAACAGTGTAATGATTTAAGGCAATGTCAAAAGACTTGTGCTGGGAAATGCTATCCACATGCAGAGAAAGAACTATGGAGTCTGAATGCAGATTGAAGTATACTATTTTCTCTTTTTTTCCCCCTTTGTCATGTTTTTTTCTTTTTGTTCTGATTCTTTTTTCACAACATGACTAATGTGGAAATATGCTTAATATGCTGCACATGTATAGTCTATATCAGATTGTATGTTGTCTTGGTGAAGTTGGAGGGAAGGGAGGGAAAAAAATTAGAACTCAAAATCTTATAGAAGTGAATATTGAAAACTAAAAATAAATTAAAAAAATGTGAATGTTAATGAAAATCTTTGGAAATATCAATCAAATAGTTCTTTTGCACATCTTTAAAGCTTTTTAAAAAAATGTCAACTTTGAATCTTATATACTGAGTAGAGCACACAGCGTTGCATATGTGTGTATGTGTTGATACACATATACGTGCACACACACACAAATATACGTTTGTATATATACACACATATATGTGTGGTTGAGTTGTTTCAGTCATGTCTGGCTTTCCATGATGTGATTAGGAATTTTCTTTGCAAAGATACTGGAGTGGTTTACCAGTTCCATCTCCAGCTCATTTTACAGATAAGGAACTGAAACAAACAAAGTTAAGCAATTTACCCAGGGTCATATCACTAATAAGTGCCTGAGGCTGGGCTTGAACTCTTGTCTTCATGACACCAGGGCTGGTTTTCCATCCACTGCTGAAAAATGTATATATTACTATATATGCAATTGCAAAATGCAAATTGCAACATATTGAAAAAAATATTTTAAAATTAAAAAAACTATACATCTTATGAATTTTACTGAGTAAATATGCATATTTGAAAATAATCAGACTTCCAGGAGCCAAAATGGCAGAGTAAGCAGTAAGTTGCTCTCACCCTCCATTATTGACCTTGAAAAATCCATTGAATATTTCCCCAGCAAAAATTCTGAAACAGCAGAGTCAACAGAAAGACTAGATAAAGCAGTCTTTTACCTCATGGGAATAGTGGGATTAATGGGAAAGGTCCCTCTTGCTGTGTGGCTGAGGGGGAGCAGTACAGGAAGGAAGGTATCCCTGTAAGCCAGTGCCAAGCCCCACCTCAGCAAATCAGTAACAGGTCTCTTGCCCCCAGCACAAGAAGCCTGGGACAGTGCCCCTTGTGCCGCAGAAGCAAAGATGAACTTTAAAAACCAGAGAATAGGAAACATCATGAGCAAGAAGCTATATAAAACAATGACCATAGAAAACTATCTTGGTGACAGAAAATCAAAACACAAATTCAAGAGAGGATAACATTATCAATATAACCACATCTGAAACCTCAGAGGGGAATATGAAGTGGTCTCAAGGCCAAAAAACCTTCTTGGAAGAGCTCAAGGATTTAAATATCAAATAAGAGAGGAAGAAGAAAAATTGGGAAAAGGAATATGAGGTATGCAAGAGAAAGTCAATAGCATGGAAAAGGAAGGACAAAAATTAACTGTAGAAAAAAAAAGTCCTTAAAAAGGAGAATTGGCCAAATGGAAAAGGAGATACAAAAGCTAACTGAAGAAAGCAATTCATTAAAAATTAGAATTGGGCAATTGGAAGCTGATGATTCTATGAGACATCAAGAATCAGTAAAACAAAATCAGAAGAATAGAAAAATAGATGAAAATTTAAAATTTCCCATTGGAAAAAACAACTGATATGGAAAATAGATCCAGGAGAGGTAACTTAAGAAATACTGTTCTACCTGAAAACCATAATGAACAAAAGAGCCTGGATAGCATCTTTCTGGAGATGATCAAGGAAAACTGCCCTGAGGTCCTAGAACCGGAGGGTAAAATAGTCATTGAAAGAATCCACTGATCACCTCCTGAAAGAGATCCCAACTCGAAAATATCAAACAGTATTGGAGCCAAATTACAGAATTATCATGTAAAGGAGAAAATCCCTGCAAGCAGCCAGGAATAAATAATTTTGATATCGTGGAAGCACAGTCAGGATTATGCAGGACCTTGCAGCTTCCACATTAAAATATTAGAGGACTTTTAATGCAATGTTTTGTAGGGCAAAGGAGCTTTGATTACAACTAAGGATCAGCTGCCTAGCAAAATAGATCATAATGTTTCAGGGGAGGAGATGAAATAGGGGATTTCCAGACTTTCCTAATGGAAAGGCCAGAGCTCAATGGAAAATTTAATCTTCAAATACAAGACTCAAGAGAAGCTTAAATAGGTAAAGAGGAAAGGGGAAAAAAAACATATTATTCAATAAGAGTAAACTGTTTACATCCCTACATGGGAAGATGATACTTACTACTCTTTAGAATTGTATATTTATCATGACATTTAGAAGGGATATACATAGACAGAGGGGGTGGGTTTAAGTTGACTTTGATGTGATAATAAAAAACATAATGAAGGAGTAAAAAGGAATAGTAATGGAAGAACAGGAAAAGAGGAAATAGAAAAGTGTAAATTACATCACATAAAGAGACACAAAGACATATTACAATAGAGGGAAAGAAGGAGGGAGATGAGCATTATTTGAACTTTACACTTATTGGGTTTGGCTTAAGCAGGAAATAACATACTCAGGTATATAAATTTAACTTGCTATATAGACAGTAGGAGGCAAAGGAGAAAAGAAAAGGGAAAGGGGGTAAAAGGGAAGAAAAAGGAGGGAATTAATAGAAGTGAGGGCAGATTGAGGGAGGTGGTAGTCAAAAGCAAAACTCTAGTGAGGAAGGAAAGGGACAAAAGGAGAAAGAAAAGCACAAATGTGGGAGGGGAAAATAGGATGGAGAGAAAGATACAGATAGAAAACATAACTGTGAATGTGAATGGGATGAACTCTCCCATAAAATGGAAATGGATAGCAGAGTGTATTAAAAAAAACAAAATCCTACAATATGTTGTTTACAAGAAACACATTAGAAAAAGAGGGATACACACAGGATAAAGGTAAAAGGATGAAATAGAATATATTATGCTTCACCTGAAGAAAAAAAAAAGAAAACAAAAAGGGGATAGCACTCCTTATCTCAGAAAAAGTAAAAGCAAAAAATAGATCTAATTAAAAGAGATAAGGAAGGAAACTACCTCCTGCTAAAACACACCATAAACAATGAAGTAATATCATGATAAACATATATGCACTAATTGGTATAGCATCCAACTTCTTAGATTAGATGTTCAGGGAGTTACAGGAAGAAATATATGGCAATACTCTACTAGGCTCAACCTCCCCCTCTATAAACTAGATCAATCAAACCACAAAATAAAAAAAGAAACAATTTAAATAGTTGAATACAATTTTAGAAAAGTCTGATATGGTAGACTTCTGGAGAAAGTTCAATGGAAATACAAAGGAATATCTTTTTTTTTCTCAGCAGCACAAGACACGAAAATTAACCATGTACTGGGCCACAAAAACCTCACAATCCAATGCAGAAATGCAGTAATATAAAATGCATAATTTTCAGATCATGATGCAATAAAAATTATATGAAATAAAGAGTCATGGAAACATGGACTAAAATTAATTGAAAACTAAATAATTTAATCCTAAAGAATTCATGAGTCAAACAACAAATCATAGAAACAATGAGTAGCTTCATCCAAGATAATGACAATAATGAGGCAACATAAAAAACTTATGGGATGCAGAAAAGCAGTTCTAAGGGGAAATGTTGTATCTCTAAGTACTTACATGAATAAAATAGAGAAAGAGGAGACCAATGAATTGGACATGCATCTAAACACACTAGAAAAAGAAGAAAAAATAATATCCATAGTTAAATACCAAATTTCAGTAGAAATACTGAAAACCAAGAGAGATTAATAAAATTGAAATTAAGAAAACTATTGAACTACTAAATAAAATTAAGAGCTAGTTTAAAAAAAAACAATAAAATAGATAAACCTTTGGTTAATTTAATCTGAAAAAAGAAAGAAGAAAACCAAACTACCAGTATCAAACTGAAAAGGGTGAATTCACCACCAATTAAGAGGAAATTAAAACAATAATTAGGAACTATTTTGTTCAAATGTACGTCATGTGACAATTTCTATTAAAAACACTGAGGGGGCGGGGTGTGAAAGCAGTGACTTGCTTGAGCTCTCCTCCAACCCCTTCCAAATACCCATAAAAATGGCTCTAAAGAAATTCTAAAGCAACAGAACCCACAAAAAGACAGAGTGAAACAAATTTTCAGCCCAAGACAGCCTGGACGGTTGATCAGAAAGGCATATCATGCAGGGTGGTTAGAGAAGCTCAGTTAGGCCTTAGCTTACCTAGAGCAGGCCTCAAAGGACTGAATCACGGGCAGCTGTGGCAGCTCCCAGACTCCTCAATCCACTAATGCCAAGGACAGCTTAGAAGGTCAGTGGGAAAAGTCTGATTTTGCAGTGAGAGAAGAGCTAGGTCAGAGCCAGTTCCAGAGTGCAAAGCGCAGGGCCCCTGGGATGGGTGGCTGTGTCCTGAGCTTCTGGCCCACAGCCTGAGGGCGAATCAAGTGGCTGATGAGAAGGGGACTGCAGGGATCTTTCTGCTGGTGCAGGAATCTCTTGCTTTGCCCAGCCTTGGATCTGGGTCACAGTTCTGGGTGGCAGTCCTGGGGTTTGGAGGAGCACTGGCACAGTAGAGCTTGTAGTGGCTATGGAGTGAAAACCCTCCTCACAGTTCCAAGAGAGAAAAGACTGCTTGTGGTTGGTCACTCAAAGACAAGAGCACAGTCCAGGAAAAGAGTAAACACCTCCACACTTATCACACCATCTTGGAAAAACTGAAAATTTACAGGTCCTAACAAGTATTTCTGAAAACAGCTATACAAACCCCCAAAGCTTAGGACTGTACATTCTCCACATTGGAAGCAGACTTTTACCTTAACAAAGAGTTTAAAACACAAGTAGTTGGCTGGGATCATGAGCAAACCTGGCAAAAAGAGTCAAACTGTATTATCTTATTTTGGTGACAAAGAAGATTGAAACATATAACCAGAAGGAGAAAACAAAGTCCAAGCTCCCACATCCAAAGTCTCTAAGAAAAATATGAATCTGTCCCAGGCTTTGGAAGAGCTCAAAAGGGATCTTGAGAAGCAAGTAAGGAAGTAGAGGAAAAACTGGGAAGAGAAATGAAAGTGATGCAAGAAAATCATGAAAAACAAGTCAACAGCTTGCTAAAGGAGACCCAAAAAAATACTGAAGAAAATAACACCTTAAAAAATAGCCTAACCCAAATGGCAAAAGAGGTCCAAAAAGCCAATGAGGAGAGAAATGCCCTAAAAAGAAAAATTGGCCAAATGGAAAAGGAAGTCCAAAAGATTACTGAAGAAAATACTTCCTTAAAAATTAGAATAGAGCAATTGGAAGACAGTGACTTTATGAGAAATCAGACAGTAAAACAAATCCAAAAGAATGAAAAATTAGAAAACAATGTGAAATATCTCATTGGAAAAACAACTGACCTGGAAAATAGATCCAGGAGAGAGAATTTAAAAATTATTGGACTATCTGAAAGCCATGATCAAAAAAAGAGCCTAGACATCATCTTTCAAGAAATTATCAAGGAAAACTGCCCTGATATTTCAGAACCAGAGGGCAAAATAGAAATTGAAAGAATACACAGAGATCCCCAAAGGAAAACTCCTAGGAATATTGTAGCCAAATTCCAGAGTTCCCAGGTCAAAGAAAATATTACAAGCTGCCAAAAGGAAACAATTCAAGTACAGTGGAAACACAGTCAGGATAACACAAGATTTAGCAGCTTCTACATTAAAGGACCACAGGGCATGGAATATAATATTCCTGAGGGCAAAGGAGATAGGATTACAACCAAGAATCACCTACCCAGCAAAACTGAATATAATCCTTCAGGGGAAAAATGGTCATTCATTGAAATAGAGGACTTTCAATCATTCTTAATGAAAAGACCAGAGCTGAACAGAAAATTTGACTTTCAAATACAAGACTTAAGTGGAACATAAAGAGGTAAACAGGAAAGAGAAATCATAAGAGACTAATTAAGGCTGAATTGTTTAATTTCCTGCATGTAAAGATGATATTTATAACTCATGAGACCTTTGTCAGTATTAGGGTAGTGGGAGGGGAAAAAATATATGTATGTATGGATAGATAGATAGATAGATAGATAGATAGATAGATAGATAGATGAGGTGCACAGAGTGAGTTGAACATGAAGGGGTGATATCTGAAGAATAAAATTGAGGGGTGAGAGAGGATTATACTAGTAGAAGGAGAAAGGGAGAGGTAGAATGGGTTACATTATCTTCCACAAAACAGACAAGAAAAGCTTCTTACAGTGGAGGGGAAACAGAGGAAGGTCAGAGGAAATGAGGGAGTCTTATTCTCATAGGATTTGGCTTAAGGAGGCAATAACATACAAACTCAATTGGGTATGGAAATCTGTCTTACCCTACAGGAATTTAGGGGAGGAAGGGGACAAGGGAGCAGGGGAATGATAGAGAGAAGGGCAGATTGGGAAAGGGTAATCAGAAGGAAGTACTTCTGAGAAGGGACAGGGTCAAAAGAAAGAATAGAATAATTGGGGGGGCAGGATAGGATTAAGGGAAATTGAGTTAGTTTTTTACAACATATCTACTATGGAAGTGTTTTGCATAACTTCACATTTATGGCTTGCATTAATTTGATTGCCTTTTCAATGAGGGTGGATGGGGTGGGAGGAAGGGAGAAAATTTGGAACTCAAAGTTTTAAAACCACATTAAAAAAATGTTTCCATATGCAACTGGGAAATAAGAAATGCAGGAAATGAGGTACAGAAATCTATCCTGTCCTACAGGAAAATAGAAGGGGAATGGGATAAGAGAAGGGGAAGAGAGATAGAAGGGAGGGCAAACTAGGGGAAGGGGTATTCAGAATGCATGGCATCTTGGGGTGGGGGAGGGGCAAGATGGGGTGAAAATATGGAATTCAAAATCTTGTGGAAGTAAATGTTGAAAACTTAATATAAATTTATATAAAGAATTAAAAAAATAAAAACACTAGACAGCATAGGAATAAATGGAGTATTCCTTAAAATAATAAGTAAGACCTACGTAAACTCATCAGTAAGCCTTATATGTAGTGGGGATAAGCTAAAAGCATTTCCAATAAGATCAGGGGGGAAACAAAGATGTCCATTATCACCATTGTTTTCAATACAGTGGTGGAAACATTAGATTTAGCAATAAGAAAATAAAAAGAAATTAAAAGTATTAGGATAGGCTGAGAAGAAACAAAGCTGTTACTCTGTGTAGATACTTAGAGGATCCTAAAGAATCAAGCAAAAACTACTTCAAATAATAAACAACTTTAGCAAAGTTGCAGGCTATAAAATAAACCCACATAAAGATCATGATTTCTTTATAGTACCAACAAAACCTAACAGCAAGAGATAGAAAGAGAAAATTCCATTTAAAATTATTGTAAACATTATGAAATATTTAGGAGTCAACCTACCAAAACAAACTCAGGAAGTATATGAACATAATTGCAAAACAGTTTACACACAAATGAAGTCAGATCTAAATAATTGGAAAAAAAACCCCATCAATTTCTCATTGGTAGGTGAAGCTAATATAGTAAAAATGACAATTTTATGCAAGTTAATTTACATATTCAGTGCCATACCAATCAAATTACTTTAAAAAAATATTTTATAGAGCTAGAAAAAATAACAAGAATCATGGGAGAGCAAAAGGTCCAGAATATCAAAGGAACTAATGAAAAGAAATGCTAGCAAAGGTGGTCTAGCCATACCAGATCTTAAATTGTATTATGAAGCAGTAATCATCAAAACTACTTACTACTGGCTAAGAAATAGAGTGGTCTATCAGTAGAATAGTTTAGGTACGTAAGACACAGTAGTCAATGACTATAGTAATCTACTGTTTGCTAAACCCAAATACTCCAGCTTTTGGGATAAGAACTCAGTATTTGACAAAAACTGATGGGAAAAATGGAAAAGAGTATGGCAGAAACTAGGCATAGACCAAAATCTTATACCATATACCAAAATAAAGTCAAAAAGAGTCACACGATTTATATATAAAGGCTGATACTGGGAGAGCAAGGAATAGTTTACCTGTCAAATTTATGGAGAAAGGAAGTTTTTATGACCAAGCAATAGGTAGAGAACTTTATGAAATCCAAAAATTGATAAATTTGATTACATTAAATTGAAATGTTTTTGCACAAACAAAGCCAATGCAAACAAAATTAGGTAGGAAGCAGAAAACTGGGAAATATTTTTTTTTTACATCAAGTGTCTCTGTTAGTGGCCTCATTTCTAAAATATATAGAGAACTGAGTCAAATTTCTCAGAATACAAGTCATTCTCCAATGGACAAATATTCAAAAGATATGAAGCAGGCAGTTTTCAGGTGAAGAAATGAAAGGCATATATAGTCATATAAAAAAACAGTGTTCTAAATCACTCTTGATTATAGAAATGCAAGTCAAAACAACTCTGACATACCACATTATAGCTATCATATTGGTTAACATGACAAAACAGGAAAATGATAAAGGTTGGAGAAGACATAAAGAAATTGGAATGCTAATTTCTTGTTGGTGGAATTGTGAACTGATCCAACCATTTTGGAGAGCAATTTGAAACTATGTACTAAAAGCTATAAAAATGTTCACACCCTTTGACCTGGCAATAGTACTTCTAAGGCTGTATCCCAAACAGTCCATACAAATGGGAAAAGGACCCACATGTACAAAAATATTCATAGCATCTCTTTTTGTGGTGGCAAAGATCTAGAATTTGAAGGGATGCCTATCATTTGAGGAATGGCTGAATAAATTGTGGTATATGAACTTAATGGGATAATATTATGGTATAAGAAATTATGAGCAAGCAGACTTCAGAAAAACCTGGAAAGACTTATATGAATTAATGTTGAGCGAAGTGAGCAGAACCAGGAGAACATTGTACACAATAACAGCCACATTGTGTGATGACTAACTTTGATAGTCTTAGCTCTTGTCAGCAATGCAAAGATCTAAGACATCTCCAAAAGTCTCATGTTAGAAAATGCTATCAACATCCAGAGAAAGAATCATGGAATTTGAGTTCAGTTTGAAGCATACTATTTGCTCTTTTTTTCCTTTTGTTTTGTTTTGTTTCTTCTTTTTTGTAGTTCCTCATATTGTTTCTAATTCTTCTTTACAACATGACTAATGTGAAATAATGTCTGATAGGAATGTGTATGTAAAGCGTATATCAAATTGCACAATATCATGGTAAGTGAGGCAAGGAGGGAGTGGGAAAAATTTTAAAACTCAAAAGCTTATGGAAGTAATTGTCAAAAACCAAAAATAAATTAATTACTTAAAAAATAATCACTGATGACAAAAATCCATTGGCATTTGTCAAATTTTTTTTAACTTACATAATGGTGGAGTAAGGTCAGGGACTCACCTATGCTCTTCCCCAAACCCCTCCAAATACCTTTGAAAGTGACTCTAAACAAATTCTAGAGCACCAGAACACACAAAAAGATTGAGTGAAACAAATTTCCAGCCCAAGACAACTTGGAAGGTCACCATGGAAGGTCTGTTGCACCAGTGTGAGAGAAGTGCACAATCCAGCATAGACCTCTCCAGCACAGCCCCAGTCACGGTCCAGGCAAACCAGGAGCTGGCCTTGGGAGCCACTGAGTCAGCAGTTTCAACAGCTGCTTCCAGAGCTCTCAGCTCATAGACAGTAAGGAGGTCAGAACTGGTAGGAAGGAGACTACAGGGGTATTTTTACTAATTCTGAGATAGGACTCTGTATACTCAGATCCAGGTCACAGTCCTAGGACAAGGAAAAACAAAAACAAAGCACAGTGTACAGCCATAGTAAAAGGCAGACTTTCCTCACAGTTCCAGGACAGAGAAGGGTGCTCATGGTCACTCACAGATCAGAGCATAAGGCATGACAGTAATAAACTCCTCTCCTTCATATCAGCTTGGAAGAAATTAAAACCTTCAAGTCCCTAGAAGTATCCCTGAAAACAGTTGCACAAAGAATCTGAAGCTTGGAACAGTGAGCCTTCTACTGTAGAAGCAGAGCCTTGCTTCAACAGTTAAAGGTCAAGTAATAATCTAGGAAAATGAACAAACAACAGAAAAAACAAATAAACAAAAAAAAAACCTCTACACACACTTTGACAACAAAGTCAAAGCTCCTAGATCCAAAGCCTCCAAGAAAAATATGAATTGTTCTCAGGCCATGGAAGAGCTGAAAAAGGATTTTGAAAATCAAGTAAGAAGTAGAGAAAAACTGGGAAGAGAAATGAGAATGATTTAAGAAAATAATGAAAAAAGATTCAACAGCTTGGTAAAGGAGACAAAAAAACCTGAAGAAAACAAACCTTAAAAAAACAGACTAGGCCAAATGACAAAGAGATCCAAAAAGTCAATGAGGAGAAGAATACCTTAAAATGCAGAATTGGCCAAATGGAAAATGAGATCCAAAAGCATACTGAAGAAAATAATTCCTTAAAAATTAGAATGGAGTGAATGGAAACTAGTGACTTTATGAGAAATCAAGAAACAATAAAACTAAATCAAAAACTGAAAAAATAGAAGACAATCTGAAATATCTCATTGGAAAAATAATTGACTAGAGAAACAGTTCTAGGAGAGAAAATTTAAAAATTATTGGACTACCTGAAAGTCATGGAAAAAGAGCCTAAGGGGCAACTAGGTGGCGTAGTGTATAGAGCACCGACACTGGAGTCAGGAGGACTTGAGTTCAAATCCAGACTCACATACATAACATTAACTAGCTATGTGACCCTGGGCAAGTCACTTAATCCCATTGCCTAGCCCCTCCACCCCCCCAAAAAAAAGAAAAAAACAACCTAGACATAATCTTTCAAGAAATTATCAAGGAAAACTGTCCTGATATTCTAGAACCAGAGGTGCGAATAGAAATACAAAGAATTCTATCTGTATGATCTATGTTTATGATTATTTTCTGCTGGAATAATCAGGTGTTGTTAGGATGGCTCTATGTGAGATGGAAGATGGCACTTCCTAGACTGTCTCTGTTCCATCCCAGTTCTCCCCATTAGGTAAAAACAGACAGAATCCAGGGCCCCTGGTGGGTGAATGCCCACACTTTCCTTGTAAGAGTTATTGTTTTTAAAAGTCACTTTGATGGGGATTTGGGAGGAATAAGTAATTATACACTTCATCCCAAATGCCACTCTCCTTGCTTTTCTCCACATATCACCATGCCATTTGTCTAATATCCAATCAATCATGTCATGAAAGAGATCCCAAAATGAAAACTCCCAGGAGTATTATAGCCAAATTCCAGAATTCCCAGATCAAGGAGAAAATATTGCAAGCAGCCTGAAAGAAACAATTCAAGTATCATGGAAACTCAGTCAGGATAACAAAAAGATTTAGCAGCTTCTAAATTAAAGGACCAGAGGATTTGGAACACGATATTCCAGAGGGCAAAGGATATTGAATTACAACCAAGAATCACCTACCCAGAAAAACTGAGTATAATTTTTCAGGGGGAAAAAGGCTATTCAATGACATAGAAGACTTTCAAGCATTCCTGATGAAAAGACCAGAGATGAATAGAAAATTTGACTTCTGAATACAAGATTCAACAGAATCATGAAAAGGTAAACAGGAAAGGGAAATCATAAGGAGCTTGAAAAGATTAAACTGTTACATTTCTACACGGGAAAATGATATTTGAAACTCATAAGAAGGTGTGAGTTCAATATGAAAGGATGATATCTAAAAAAAAAATAAAATGAAAGGATGAGAGAGGAATGTCCTGGGAGAAAGAGAAAGGGAGAAGTAGAATGAGGTAGATTATCTCACTCAAAAGTAGCAAGAAAGTTTTTACAGCAGATGGAAGAGGAAATAGGTGAGGGGAAATGAGTGAACCTTACTCCCATCATGATAGGCTTAAAGAGGGAATAACTTCCACACACAATTGCCTAACAAAAATCTATCTTACCCCAAAGGAAAGTAGGAGGGGAAGGGAATAAAAGAAAGGGAAGGTGATAGAAGGGAGGGCAGATTGGGGGAGGGGGTAGTCAGAAGTAAAACAATGTTGAGGAGGCGTGAGGTGAAAGGAGAGTGAGAATTGAAGGAATGGGGCAGGGGAAATAGGATGGAGGGAAATAGTAACTGTGAAAAAAATCTTTTTTGAAACAAGTTTCTCTTTTAAAGGCCTCATTTCTCAAACATAAAGAGAACTGAGTGAAATTTATAAAAAAATAAGTCATTCCCAAATTCATAAATGATTGAAAGCTATAATCAGTTTTCAAATGAAGTAAGCAAAGCTATCTATAGCAATATGAAAAAAAAATTTAACTCACTAGTGATTGTAGCAATTCAAATTAAAACAATTCTGAGGTACTACCTCATACCTATTAGACTGTCTAATAAACAGAAAGGATGAATGAGAAATGTTGGAGGGGATGTGAGGAAAAAATGAGATATTAATTCTCTGTTGGTGGAGTTGTGAACTAATTCAACCATTCTGTAGAGCAATTTGGAACTATGTCCAAAGGACTATAAAACCATTCATACCTTTTGATCTAGCAGTACCACTACTAAGTCTGTATCCCAAAAGAGATAAAAACAAAAAGGATACTATGTGTAGAAAAATATTTGTTGCAGTTCTTTTCTGATGGTAAAGAATTAGAAATAGAGAGGATGTCAATCAAATGGGGAATGACTAAATAAAGTTGTGATGTGTGGTTATGATGGAATAGTATTGTACTATAAGAAATATAAGCAGGGTGCTGTCATGAAAACCTGGTGAGACTTTCATGAGCTGATGCAAAGTGAAATGTACTGTCTACGAAGCAATAACAATATTGTAAAGTGATCAGCTGTGAAGGATTTAGCTATTCTCTGCAATACAGTGATCCAAGAAAGCCAAAAGGACTTATGATGAAAAATGCAACCCATTCCCAGAGAAAGAACTAATGGTGCCTGAAGCATACCTTTATTTTTCTTGATATTTTTGTCTATGTTTTCTTGCACACCATGACTATTACGGATATGTTTTGCATGCCGACACACGTATAACCTATATTGAATTGCTTGCCTTCTCAATGGGAGGTGAGGGAGGGAGAAAGGGAGAAAATTTGAAACTCAAAATTTTAAAAACAAATGTTATTTTTTTGGCATGTAACTAGGAGAAAATAACATACTAAATACAAAAAAAAAACACTCCAAAAATAAATCAAAAAATAAAACCATTGCCTGCCACTCCACTCCATCTTCTTCTCCACTGTAAAAGCTCTTTTGTGTATTTTTAATGTAAGATAACTTATTTCTCTTTTTCCCTTCTCCCAATGCATACTTCTTTCCTACTTCCTTATTTTTTTAATATTATCCCATCGTAGTCAAATCATGCCTGTGCCCTATGTCTATGTAGACACTTTTTTTATTGCCTTAATAAAAATAAGGTTCTTCGAGTTACAAGTACCATCTTCTCACATAAAAATGTAAATAGTTTAATCTTATTGAGTCCACTATGATTTCTCCTTCCTGTTTATTTTTTAATGCTTCTCTTGAATCTTGTATCTGAAAACTTAATTTTCTATTCAGCTTTATTCTTTTCATCTGACTCTAACACATTAATCATCCATTTTTCACCTTGAAGAATTATACTTAGCTTTCTTGGGTAGATGACGGTTGTAATTCTAGCTCTTTTGCTCACAATAATATCATATTCCAGTCTCTCCAGACCTTTCATGTAGAAGCTTCTAAATCTTGTGTTTCCTTAACAGTGGCTCCATGATGTTTGAATTGCTTCTTTTTCTACCTTTTAACAATATATTATCCTTAAGCTAGATTTCTTGCTTTTGTTTAAAGTATTTCTGGGAGTTTTGATTTTGGAATCTCTTTCAGGAGATAATAAGGAAATTCTTTCACCACTTACCTGGGCTCTGTTTCTGAGATGTCAGGGAGTTTTCCTTGATAATTTCTTAAAATACAACATCTACACTCTTTTTAATCCTGATTATCAGGTAATCCAATAATTCTTACATTATATGTCCTCAGTATATTATCTAGATGAATTGTTTTTCCAATGAAATATTTCACAGTTTGTTCTTTTTTAAATTCTTTTGATTTTGTTTTATTATTTTTTGATGGATTATGTAGTCATTAGCTTCCACTTGCTCAATTCTAATGTTTAAAGAATTATTTTCTTTAGTGAATTTTTGTACCTCCTTTACCATTTGGCCAATTATGCTATTTAAAATGTTATTTTCTATATCTTTTTTCCATGTGCCCAGTTGTATTTTTTCAAGTTCTTCTCTTTAATGGAATTTTCACCATTTGGCTGTTTTTTTGGTGTTTTATTCTTCAGTATTTTTTTTGTGCCTCTTTTATCAAGTTGTAGAATCTTTTTTTTTTTCATGGGGGCCATCTTCAGTCACCCTGATGTATATCTTACCACTGGACCTAGATGGCTCCAGAGGAGAAGGTGAGGTTAGTGATTTTGCATATACCTCCCTCACTTAAATTCAATTAACTTGCAAGTTCTAGCATCACCTTCCTGACGCCATGGTCCTCTTCAACAATAAAAGACAGAATGATAAAACACTTTTTCACAATTTTGTTTCAAAACTCCTTTTCATTTCACAACTTTTACTTTAACTTACCTATTTTTATTTGTGTGCTGTTGCAGGAATTATTTTGCAGCCTGATACCAACTCACACTTTTATTTGAGATTTTGATTGTAGATGTTTTGACTTTGCTATTTTCTTCTGAGTTTTTGATTTGACCTTCCTTGTTACCATAATAACTTTCTTTGGTCTATGTTTTTTTTTTTTGTTTCTTTCCTTCCTCTTTTTTTCCAGCCTATTTCTTGTCTTTTAACTTAATAAAGTTGGGCTCTGCTCCCAGGCCTGAGGGACTTTTGCAATGATTCACATAATTTATTATTTTCCCCCCATATAACCAGTTACTACTTTTACCTATCAGTTCAATTTTGTTTTGTTTTGTTTTGTTTTTTACTTTCAATTTTATAAATCGTTCACTTGACTTTTAGTCTGTCTATTTTGATATGTAATTGTGGATTTTAGATTTGTTGTTTTTATAATTTTTTTTGTTACATCCTCAATTCATTAATCTACTCTTTCTCTATTTTATTGATGTAAGCATTTAAGGATATAAATCACCCCCTAAGCAAAGCTTTGGCTGTATCCCATAAATTCTGATGTTGACTTATTTTTGTCATTCTCTTACATGAATTTTTTTCAATTATTCCTATGAGTTATTTTTTAACACATTCATTCTTTAGGATTATATTATTTTATTTCTAATTGATTTTGATGTATGTTTCCATGGCTTTTTATTTATTATTTGATCTGTAAAGGCTAAATTTATTACTTTTGCCTTTCTGCCTTTGCTTGTGAGGTTTTATGCTCTAGTATATGGTCAATTATTTTGTAAGTTCCATGTGTAATTGAGGGAAAAAAAAAGAGGTAACTGCTTTCTATTCTCATTCAATTTTGTCCATCATATCTAACTTTTCTGAAATTGTATTCATCTCTTCAACTTATTTCTTGTTTATTTTGTAATTTAAATTATCTAATTATGAGAGGGGGAGGTTGAGGCCTCCCATTAGAATTTTTTTTTTTTCTATTTTCTCTACTAACTCATTTAACTTCTATTTTGAAAATTTAGGTATTATATTTTTGATGCATATATGTTTAGGAATGATATTGCTTCATTGTCAAGAAGCAATTTCCTTCCTTATCTCTTTTAATTAGATCTATTTTTAATTTTGCTTGTCTGAGATCATGACTGCTCCTTCTGCTTTTGTTATGTTAGCTGAAGCATAATAGATTTTCCCTCAGCCTTTTACCTTCACTTGGTGCATTTCTCTCTGCTTCAAGTGTGTTTCCTGCAAACAACATACTGTAGGATACTGTTTTGTTTTTTCACTCAGAAATCAGCTACCATTTTATTGTTGAGTTCATTTCATTCACATTCACAGTCATTATTGTTAATATTATTTTTCCCTCTATCTTTTTATCCCATTTATTCTTCTCTCTTTCTCTCCTTTCATCTTGTTCTTCTTCAAAAATGTTTTGCTTCTAATCACTGCATCTCCCAATACTTCGTTTTTAATATAAGTCTCCTACCTTCTCTTATGTCTCTTCCCTCCCAAATCTGTGTAGGATAAGAGAGATTTTTGTGCTCAACTGAGTATGTATGTTATTCTTCTTTTGCTTCAATTCTGATCAAAATAAGGTTCAAGCATTGCCTGCCACCCTCGAGATAATTTGCCTTATTCTACATTTCCCTTCCCCCTTCTCCTAGTGCATACCACTTTTTACTCCCTTAATTTTATTGGTTTAGATAACATCCCATCATAGCCATCTCACACCTATTCTCTCTATCAATGTGCACTCCTAAATGCCACAATAATCATAAATCTTTGAGTTATAAGTGCCATCTTACCAAGTAGGAATGCAAACAATTTAACTTTATTAAAACCACTATGATTTCCCCTTCCAGTTTACTTTTAATGTTGCCTTTGAATCTTGTAGTTGAAAGTCAAGTTTTCTATTAATCTCTAGTATTGTCATCAGAATTGCTTGAAAATACTCTGTTTCATTAATTATTTCACCCGAAGGCTTATATTCAGTTTGTGGTAGATGATTCTTGATTGTAAACTTAGCTTCTTTGTCCTTAAGAATGTCATATTCTGGGGGCAGCTAGGGGGCACAGTGGAAAGAGCACCAACTCTGGACTCAGGAGAACCTGAATTCAAATCCAGCCTCAGCCACATAACACTTACTACCTGTGTGACTATGGGCAAGTCACTTAACCCCAATAGCTTCAAAAAACCAAAATAAAAATGAAAAAAGAAACAAAATAGAATGCCATATTGCAATCCCTCTAACCCTTTAATGTGCTAATAAATCTTATGTTATTCTGACTGAGACTCCATGATATGTGAATTGTTTCCTTTCCTGCTTTTAATATTTCCTCCATTACTTGAGACCTCTGAATCTCTTTCAGTAGGTAATCAATGAATTCTTTCAATTTTTATTTTACTTAGGGCAGTTATCCTTGATAATTTATTGAGAGACAATATCTGGGCTCTCTTTTTAATAATGATTTGCCAATAATCTAATAATTCTTCAATTACATCTCCTTAATTTATTTCCCAGGTAAATTATTTATCCAATGAGATATTTCATATTTTCTTCTATTTTTTCATTCTTTTCATTTTGTTTTATTGTGTTTTTTTATGTGTAACATAATCATTAGCTTCCACTTGCCCAATTCTAATTTTCCATTTTTTTTATTTAGTGAATTTTTATACACTTTTTTTTTCAATTTTGTCAATTCTTTTAAAGTTATTCTGTTCAGTGAATTTTTTGACTTTTTTTTAACCATTTGGCCCATTCTGTTTGTTTTTTCTTTTCCTTGATAATTACTTTATTTTTAGTTTTCAACATTCACTTCTATAAGATTTTGAGTTTTAAATTTTCTCCCCCTCATACTCCTTTACCCCTCCCTAAACAGTGTGTAATCTGATATGTGCTCTACTTACGTGTTCATATTGAGCATATTTTCCAATTGGTCATGATGTAAAGAACAATTAGAACTAAAGGGAGGAACCATGAGAATGAAGCAATAAAACAAAACAACAAAGGAAAAGGAGAGCTAATCTTGCAATCAGACTCTATACTTCTTTCTCTGGATGTGGTTAACAATTACCATTGTGACTATTTTGCAGATGTCTTAGATTTTTACATTGCTATGAAGAACCAAGTATATCAAAGTCAGTCACAGCCACAAAAGAATATCAAAGCCACAATATTGCTGTTACTGTATACAACATTCTCCTGTTTCTGCTCATTTCACTATGTATCAGTTCATGTAAATCTTTCCAGGTTTTTCTGAGGTCTGCCTGCTCACTGTAGTACTCACCATAGCATTCCATTATATTCATGTTCCACAAATTGTTCAGCCATTCCCTAATTTATGGACATCCCCTCAATTTACAATTCTTTGCCCCCAAAAAGAAAAATAAAAGCTGTCACACACATTTTTGTACATGTGGATCCTTTTCCATTCTGTTTTTTTAAGATACTATTTTCTTCAGTGATTTTTGTTCTTCCTTTACCAAGCTGTTGACAAATATTCCATGATCTTGTTTTATCACTCTCATTTATTTTCCTGATTTTTTCCTATATTTCTGTTATTTAATTTTGAGCTACTTCTTCAGCTCATCTTGGAATTCTTTTTTTTTTTTTTGCTTGAGACCAACTTACAATTTTCTTTGAATTTTTGCATGTGGTTGTTTTGACTTTGTCATCTTCTTCTAAGATTGTGACTAAATATTCCTTGTCAGCATAAGCACGTTCTATGATAAAGTTCTTTTTATTATTTGCTCATTTTAAGTCTATTTCTTATCTTTTAATTTTTTAATTAATTTATTTTGATTTATTAAGAATCACTTCCATATGCTTTTGAGCTTAAAATTTTTCTCCCCCTTCCTCTCCATCACCTTCCCCAAGATTGTGCACAATCTGATGTATACTATACATATACATTCCTATTAGACATATTTTCAATTTAATGTAATCAAAGTAATCCATTTTACTTTTCATAATGTTCTTTATCTCTTGCTTGGTCATGAATTTTTCTGTTCTCCATAAATCTGATAGGTGAACTATTCCTTGCTCTCCCAGTTTGCTTACAGTATCAGCCTTTATATCTAAGTCATCAACCCATTTTGACTTTATTCTGGAATATGGTGTGAGATTTTGATCAATTCATAGCTTCTGCCATACTGTTTTCCATTTTTCCCAGCTTTTTTTTTTCAAAGAGTGGGTTCTTATCCCAGAAGCTAGGATCTTTGGATTTATCAAATGATAGATAACTACAGTCATTGACTACTGTGTATTTCACACTTAACCTTTTCCACTGATCCACTACTCTGTTTCTTAGCAAGTACCAAGAAGTTTGGATGATTGCTGCTTTATAATAGAATTTAAGATCTGGAATGGCTACACCACCTTCCCCTGAATTTCTTTTCATTAATTCCCTCAATATTCTGGACCTTTTGTTTTTCCAAATGAATCTTATTATTTCTTGTCTTTTAACTTTATGTTAAATTTGAGTTCTGTTCCTAGGTTTGAGGGGCACTGAACCAAGATTCAGATTTCTTTTTGCGTTATGATTTCCCAAATTCATTCAATGTGGGAAATCTTTAAGCTTTCAGTTCTTTCAAAGTGGCATGATATAAGGAAAAGTGTGGTCACTGCTTTCTCCACTGCCCTGTAACTTTGATTCTGGTCCCTTCTACCCTTTAGCTTCTTGCTCTATTGTGATAGTTCCCTTTCTTTCCCTGGGACTGTGACCTGGGCAATACAGCAGAGTCTTGTAACTAGTGACAACAAAGGGTCCTCTGTAAACTCATTCTGATCAGTTGTTCCCCTCCCTTACTTTCTGTGGCCCAATAGCTCCAGAATCATCCTCTGTTGATTCATTCACCTTTAAGGTCTGCTGCTGGCTTGCCTGGGAATGTCCTGTGCTGAACTGTTGTCCACTCTAACCCCAGTGACACACACTTTCTTGATGACTCTTTGAGTCATCTTACAGCGAAAATTTGTTTCAACCTATCCTTTTGTTTTTTGTTATTCCAGAATTCATTTTGAAGTATTATTTTAAAGGGGTTTTTTGGAGGAGAATTTGTGAAAGCTTAGGTGAGTCTCTGCTTTTAATCAACCAAATTGGCTGTGTCAAGTGTGCTTGGATGTTTACAAAATCCTCACAATATTGTATATGACCATGGGGACTGGTTCAGGGAGTGTTATACTTTGCCAATCTGCAATAGTACAATATGCTGAAGTGGAGCTGGCTAAGGAAAAACCTCCATTTTAATTTATTTATAAGGGGTATTGGTGGTGCTCCAGTCTACTAAAACCTGCCTACACTACCATGGATTACTATATACATTCCAGGTGATAGTGCCAAGCCTTGATTTCTGCCTTCATTGAGAGCACTTCTTTTTCTCAGATGATAAGCTTCTTTCTAGCTGCAGCTAGATTTCATAAAACATGTATCTAGAACAAAAGGACTCAAGAGCAGTTCAGGCTTGGGAAAGAGTGGCCTCTAAGGTCAAGTTTAAGGCATCTTTATCCATAACAAAGGTTATGTTGTTTCATGTCATCACTGATACGTGTTGAAACTTTTTTAAAATTTTCTAAATATATTTTAATGAACCAAATTCTAATTAAAAAGGAAAGAAAAGCAGAAAAAAGTATGAGGCATATGCATTTAACTAAAAATTTTCAACAAAGCATCAACAGTAAATTACAAGTTTGATAAAATTATGACACAGTGGATAGAGCAGAGAGCCTGGAGTCAAGAAGACTTGAGTTCAAATCTGACCTCAGACATTATTAGCTATGTGACCCTGGGCAAATCACTTAACCCTATTTGCCTCAGTTTCCTCATCTTGCCTTAAGTCATGCAGCTTATAAGAATATGAAATCAGAACTCTTGAATATAACTTGGTGGTGCTATTCATGGTACAGCAAAGAGATTGTCATTTATAGAAGAAGCATTAGCATACAACTGAGCAAACCACCAGACCCCTAGAATTCTAAATTTGTGATACAGTCATATTATACTCTGTTCTATCAAGGAACTGGTGATGTCTCCCCACTGACCCTGGGATCGTGTGATTTGCTTAGTCTTTCTAGCTATTTCTAGCCCCTGAGCATCAGTACCTTCCTTATAGTTCTGTTGACAATAAACAAAGTGAAAACTGAATAGCTTTGAACCCCAGGAAATATTGACTTTATGCTAAACCAATGCTTCTCAAACTCTTTTGGTCTTGGTACACTTTTACATTACTAAAAATCACTGAGGTACTCCCATACAGCTTTTTTTTATGTGTGTCATATCTATCAATATTTGCCATATTAGATATTGAAAAGTCTTATTGTTACTATAAAAATTATGCTTAGCTTTCCATAAAGAATATTTGAATTCAAGTGTTATTTCTTATACTTACCAATTATGTAACTCTGGGTAGGTCATTTACTTAACCTCCTTGTAAGACAACTCAGCAAGACTTGTATATTAAACCACAGAAAGATGGAATTTTGCCTTAGTAAAAGGAATCACAGAAAAACAAAATCACACATGTTTAGCACTAGAAGGGATCTAAGTGTCCATCTATTCCAACCCATAGCTAAATGGAACCCACTCCTGCCCTACTAATATAGTCAAAAAGATTCCATTCAATCTCTGTAGGAATTCCTACTTTGGAAGATCACTGTATTGAGGGAACTGTTACATATGTCATAAGTTACTAATTTAGTAACATTCTCCAAAGCCAAATAAACAAACCAACAAAATATGACACTCCAAATAGAGATTTAACATGTATATTTTAATTTTAATTAATAAAAATAACAATAAATGTTTTATGACACTGTAAAATTAGCAAAGGGTTTTGCAGATATTAACTAATTTGAGCTTCACCACAACTTTTGTTTTTGAGCTACAAATTAACTAATTCAAGCTTCACCAAAACCCTTCACCATAATTCTGTGGTAGATAGAATAAAGATATTAATCATGACATTTTACAGAAGAGAAAACATATTTTCCCACAGTCACACAACTAGTAAGTATCAGAGACAGAATTTAAACCTGGCTCTTCATGATGCCAAGGTCTGTACTTCATCTACTAGGTAAACATATTAGACATTTTAGCAATATTAGACACATATTTATCTTCTGACTAAGACCGCCAATTTGAGTTGTCACTATTTAGAATTAGTCATTTTCTGAGATAGAGATCTAATGGCTAATTCAAGTTCTATTCAGTGTTGTATGCTTATTGATCAAGTGTTGGAGCTGACAGAGTACACCTGTCAAAAACCAGGCTCTATTCAATTTCCAAAAACATTTAAGTGATCTTACAATCATGTTTACAGTCACTGTAGTACTTCTACTTAGTTCCTTTTTTTGTCTTTTACATGACGGAATATAATTCAGAGTAATTTTGTTTATTATTGCTAAGTTCTTATGAGGGCTATGATCATTATGCCAACTGCTCATTTGTGAAACTGCCTAGAAAGTAAAACTTATTGTTAGGAAATAATGAAAGGACAAGATAAAATTTAATAGCTATATTCATGCATAACAAAACATGCAATAATTCAGGAAAAATTTTAAGCAAGCCCCACCCTCCCAATTAACCTGGTCTTCTGTAATTGAAATCTAATTAATGGAGATATTGATATTTTGGAATGCCAATGATTAAATTAAACCTGGTTAATGAAGGGAGAATACACATACACACATACCTACATGTGTGTATTTCTTTGTCTTCTCCAAATTCAGGTGCTTAATGAATGAGTTGAAAAATTTGTATTTTTTTTTTAATTCTTCAAAAGTGAAGTGAGTAAAGTACCATATGATTATCCAAAAGTTTCTCCTGGTTGTGTAAATACAGACACTTTTAGAAAGTGGATTAAAGGTGATAATCACATTCACTACAGTCACATCAATTAACCTATCCAGTCCCATCCAATTCAATTTATTTCAAGAAAATTAGCATTAGTTATATGTCTATGGTATTCCAGACACTGTGTTTCAGGGTATACATAACTTTCCATTGAAACAGATCATTCCCTCAACAAAATTACTTCCTAGTTCAAATCATCTAATTCAGTTCAATGAACATATTTGTTGATTTGAATCCAAGTTAAATGGAAATTGTGTCCTTCAAATAAGATCAAACAAACATATGAACACAATTTACTCTTGCAAAATGAAATATACTTTTCTTGAAAGCTTACCATATAGGAGAATCTATTAGGTATGACTGGATTGTTTTTAACTGAATTGCTGAATTAACTATTCAATTAGGTAAAGAAAAATCAATCCACTAGTTGCTGCAGAAGTTTCCTTTTCAAACACAAAAAACATGCTTTTTTAATTAAAAAAAAATACTTCTGTGACCTGGACATATCTCAGCCTGCAATAAAATCAAGAGTCCCTCCATGGATATGCTGGACAGTATAACTTCAAGGGCATAATACTTTTCTTAATTAGTCATGGAGTATGCTAATTTTAATAGAAAACAATGTACTTTATCAACCTCTGTCTTGGACTTAAATGTAGATTTGTTCAACCATTAAAACTATGTAGAAAGAAAAAGAAAATGAATACATCTGTTTTGTTTGCTGTGTCAGGAACAGCATTAAACATATGTCTACATGACAGGAAACAACTGTTTTGATATTAGACTGTTCTGTTCCCTGGAGAACATTTTATTAGTATACACACTATAGATGACTCTAGACTCTAGCTGTTTGATGACATGTGGTAGTTGTCATGAGATTGTGTGATTTTAATCAAACTGGTTTGTAGAGGTCATTTCATTCCAACAAAAGAAAATGAGGTTTTCAGTCAAACAGTGGTCATGCATACCTCTCAGTCCAACTCTATTATATTTGAATATTGAAATTTTCCTCAGAGCTCTCATTATACCTTTTATACAGTTCTAGGAATTATTATCTCTATTTTGTCATCCATTTATTTATTTCCATGTTTCCCTTTCTCTATTACAATATAAACATTTTAAAAGCCAGGGACCACATCTTTTTCATCTTTATTTCTCATTTAGTGTCTTTTGCATAGTTAACAAAAATCAGTGTTAAAAACACTGAGCTTAAGATCAGAAGACCTGAAAATAAGTCATTCTAACACTAATTGCAAATAGCAGTCTGGCCAAGAGCAAGTCATTTTACTAATCTGAGCTTGAATTTCTTCATTTATCATAAGAGTCAATGATACTTGTACTGTCTGCATCACTTGGTGGTTGCAAGGAAAATGCTTTGTAAAACTTAGGTTTCTTAACAAAATATGTTTAATCTTATTATTAGTAATCATAAAAAATTATGTATGTACATTTTGCTTCTCTTGATAGAACGTAAGTTCTTTGATGTGAGAATTTATTTTTTGTTTGTTTGTTTTTGTCCTTGCATCTCCTGCAGTGCTTTGTATACTACCAGGATTATAGTAGGTCCTTAACAAATACTTATTTATTGATTCAAAGTAGTAGGCCATCTATCATGGAACAAGTAAAAGAACATGCTGATGAGTACTGGGCTTTAGGGAGATTAGGATTGTAGAGGGAATGATAAATAAGTAGTTATATTATTATTCAAGAAACAAATGCAAGGATTCAAGAACTCATGGTTAAATCCAAACTAACAGAATTGAAGTATATGATAGTGATTTGAATTAGGAGGAACATGATAAAAATCTAATAATTTCTGAGATTTGAAATGTATCTCTGGTGAGATAATACAGGATCAGTATCCTTAAAATTCATGTGCTCGAGTTGTGGGAACAGGTATGTCCATGATTATTTTTTTTTCTTTTACTCTAAGTGCCTGTGGATTCTCTATAGCCATTCTTTATTCCTTCTATAGACAAGGGGCCTCAGAACTCATCACTTTATACAGGTCATTTCTTCTCCATGCTGATTCAAAAATTCTTCCCAAAGGCAAAATGATTATATCCAATCTCTTATCTATTGATAATAGTCCCTAATGTCTCTCCACTTTAAATAATCCTGTAAGGATGGCCTCCACACTAAAATGTAAAATGGTTACATTGCTGTTCATGTGCTCCCTGGTCCTATACTATGTTCCCTTAAATTACAACCTCAAAAGAATTTACTTATGACCAAGTTACACATTCAGAGTAGGGCATAGAAAGATTGAATGCATATTGATTCTCTAAGCCACTTATTTAAGGCCTTTTATGATTTTCCTGCTGTTGTAGGCCAGGAAGCTGCTGGAATTGAGAAGTGAATGGTTAACTTTAAATTTCTAGATACACAAATACTCACTCCCATAACATCAGTGAGGACTATTTCAAATAGAGAAGTAACAGTGCAGACTTAGGGTGGTTTTGACTAACTTTGCCCCTAAGTAGATTAAACTAGGACCAATCTGAGCCTCCTTTGGGAAACAGGAGAATATAAATAGTTTTTAGGACCTTATCAAATAGCTCCTAAGACTCCAGGGAACCTCCTTGCTCACTGCTTTCAACCTCATTGCTTATGGCTTGAATCTACTGTTATCCTCTCAACTATATTTAACTGCCCAGGGAACTTATTTACCTAGGGATATTTAAATACATATTTAACAAATGAATTTTTTGGTTTGAATCCTTGAGCTCTGATGGACCTATTGCACAAAATACAGAACTGAGAGCCAGGCACCTGCCTAAAGACTAGATTAATACCAGTGAATGAAGCACGTATTAAGATACAGTTCAGAGTTGAACTCCTAGAAGGGCAACTTAGAAAACTGAAAGGTCATAGGGCCAAGCTGAATTTTTCAGAATGGCTACACATTGTTCAATAATATCATTAGCTATCCAACTAATGTACCATTCTTTACCACACAAAAAAAAATCAAGTGTTTTGATTGAAAGTATGTAAAAATACATTTCTTTTAGCCTATTTCCAAAGTTAAACCTATCAGAATTAGACAAAACTAACAAAACAACTAGAAATGAAAGAAATGTTTTAGCAACCTACAATACAAGTTAACCTGAAGTGTTGACTTCCACTAATGAGCAATTCAGAGTTCCAAAGGAAATTGAATACTTTCCTTGCATTTGATAGTCATCTTTAATTTTCTATGATCATCTCTTATTCATGTTAGCATTTAATCATCCTGCTCTTATTTTCTGAGTGCCTGTTTTTAATATATACTATTTTCCTTTCAGATGGATTAGTTTGCTTAAATCTCATGGTGTTATTTCTTTCTTTGTAACAGAAGTTCCCTAGAGGACACTCAACTGCTATGCCTAATTGATCTAGCCATTTAAGAAAAAAGTAAGGCCACTATCACCCAATTTCTTCTCTTCCCCTCCTTTCACCCCACATAGTTCTAGTTGCAAAGAAACTAATCAACAATTCATAAAAAAATCAATGAGCCTGTTGAATTTCCAGAAAAGCAAATTGATTGAACTAGCCCGGTCATGATAGTTTTTGTGATTTTGTCAATGTAGAGAGATCCTGATGAAAAAAATTCCCACTATCAAATGAAAATCCACAGCTATTCTTCAACTTGCAGGCTTAAAGAGTTGTCTGAGATACTTAGAGTTTACATGAGTTTCCCAGGGTCACACAGTCATTATGTTTTATCCAGGTTATCCTGGTTCCAAGATCATGTCTCTGTACCGTATGTATGGCCTGAATTCTATTACTCATCAGGTAACAGACTAAAACAAAACAGAGATAAAGCAAAGCACAAGAGAGAGAGTTATAACACAATACAGTCATTTGTATGCTAAGATGTCATGCAACATGTGCTTTGGGTTATTTTTGAACCTCTGGAATCAGCACCAATGTCATTCATCAAGCCTCTAGTCTCCTCTCTTACAAGTGACATGGGTTTAAGAAATGGAAAAGAGGACAATATCCATATTCCTTTCACACATGTGTATATATGCATATACTCATTTATATGTGTCCCTAATTGTTTATATATTACATATAACACGTTCATTTGAATATGTATGCATCCAATTGTATTTTGTTTATATGTGTATTTATATACGTGTAGGTGTAGGTGCATATCTATATTCATATCAATATATATCAATATCTATATCCACATATAAATCTATATATAAATTCTTATTTGTGTGGATCTAGATACATCTGTATCTCAACCCATCCACATCTATAGGTATAGAAATATCCCTCTCTAATCTTGCTCTAGCTCTGTCTGTATCATTATCTTTCTCTGTCTATGTCAATTTTTATAACTATCTCTATATCTATCATCTATCTCTTCTCTAACCATATGTATCTATTTAATATAACTATATCTATAGCTACATTTATAACTATTTAAATCTATACTTATATCTAATCAATGTCTATAACTATACTAATCTACATCTACATCTATGTCTATGCCTCTATTTCATCTATATCCATCCCTTTCTATCTATCTATCTATCTATCTATCTATCTATCTATCTACCTACCTACCTACCTATCTATAAGTACTTAGCCATTTTTTATATTTCCTCTCCAACTCTCCTCTAAATGTCTCTTTTTACTAGTTCTTCTTTCTAAATACTCTAAATGTCCCCATTGAAAAATTAGGAATTGTTTTCACTTTCCTTGTTATCAAAGCAATACTACACAGGAAGCCCATCTATGGAGGCACCAGCTATAGTTTGTAGAACTGGCATTTGAGTCTAGCCTTATGAAAATTCTGGAAAACAATGGGGAAAATAGATTAAAAACTTTGTCACAATAAAGAGATGTAATTATGGAGTCTGATTTCTTCTATGCTGATTGTTTTCTCAAGATAATTCCCTCATGCCAGACCATGGCACGAGATATGTATTTTGATATTATAGAGAGAGACTGAAAGAAGAGATTGATTCAAACAGATCTTTGATGCTACTTCCTGGGCAATTTTGCACACTAATCTTTGATTTCTTTATCTATGAAATGAAAGGGCTAGACTTGATGACCCCTGGGATATCATTCACCTCATGTTTATGAAAATATCAGCAATAGCTCTACTCTTGATATTTCTTTCATTTCCTCTTACCTATGCCATGTAAGCAGCAGAGATTATATTCTCTCTTTGCCTTCATACTCACTATTCCTCATGCTTAGAATTCACTACTTTACTTATTCCAACTCCTATAGTTTCTAATGTCCTTTAATTCAAATGCCAATTTCTTCATTGTCTTTCCTGAACCCTCCACCTGCTAATAGTATGACCTCCCTTGACATCTGTTTTCTATATACCTCTATACATGCATAATATCACTTTCAAAGATGTTACAGCCTCTTTGAGGATAGGGACAATTTTATTTTTATTTGTTATATCCTTAGAGTCTCAGTGACTACTGTATAGTAGATCCTCAAACTTCTTACATAGGAAAGAGAGATAAGAAGGTTGTCTTAAATGAGCAATGCAAAAAAAAATAGAAGAAAAATAGAAAGGGAAAGATAAGAGATACAAGGAAATTAGAGATGTCAAGAGATTGTTTCATGCAGAAATGGTCACAATAAATGACAAAAATGGTAGGGACTTAGCAGAAGTAGAAATTGTTGAAAAGATGTGGTAAGAACGTACAGAAGAGCAATACAAGAAAGATTTTAGCATCATCAATAACCAATGTCATGATTAAGGATCTAGAGCCAAATAAACTGGATAATGAAGTCAAGTGAGTCATAGGAAGCATTGTTAATAAAGAGTGAAAGTATTCCAGTTGACCTATTTAAAATCCTAAAGTATGCTGTTAAAATTCTGCTGTCAAGACTCAAGCCAAGATGTCAGAGAAAAGGCAGAGAATAGTCTGAGCTCTCTGAAATTCTCCTTCTAACGTCTTTGAAATATTGCCTCAAAACAAATTTTAAGGTGGGGCAGAACCCACAAATGGACAAGATGAAATAATTATCAAGCCCAAGGAAATTTAGAAGGTCAGCACTAAGGTCTGTTGTGCCAGAGCGAAAGTGGTGCACAATCCAGTGCAGGCCATGTCAAAGCAGATGAGGCCCCATCAAACCAGGAGCAGGCCTTAAGAGAGACTGAATCAGCAGTGCAGTTGCTGCTGCTGGAGCTCTCATCCATAAGCAGCAAGGGATTTGGAAAACTGGTGAGAAAGAAATTATGGAGACCCACTTGCTAGCACTTGTTTCATTGCTCATACTCAGTTTTAGGTCACAGTCCTAAGTGGCAGTCCCAGGGAAGAAGGAGCACCACCAGACCAGAGTTTGCTGGTGCAGGAAATCAGGGGCTCTGGTCACAGTACCGGGGAAGAAAAGAGTGATTATGTTCATTCTCAGACCAGATCACAGGTCAAGAGAGTAGTAAGCACACATCTCCTTAGATCATACCACATTGGAAGAACTGAAATCTTTTAATCCCTCTGAACTAACTCTGAAAACAGCAGCCCAACAACAACAACAACAAAAAAAAAACCTTGAAGCTTGGGCAGCGTAGAGTTAAAAGTCAAGAAATGGGTTGGAAAATGAGCAAACAAAAACATTCTGACTGTAGAAAGTTACTATGGTGAGAAGAATGATCAAAACACACACCTAGAAGAATATAACAAAATCAAAATTCCTACATCCCAAGCCTCAAAGAAAAATATGATTTGGGCCCAAGTCACGGAAGAGGCAAAAAGGGCTTTAAAAATCAAGTAAAATTGGGAAAGAGGAAAAATTGGGAAGAGAAATGAGAGAGATGCAAGGAACTTATGAGAAATGAGTCAACAGCTTCTTAAAGGAGGCACAAAAATACTGAAGACTATACACCTTAAAAAAGGGAATAGTCCAAATGGTAAAAGAGGTACAAAAATCTGAAGAGGAAAAGAATTCCTTGAAAAGTATAATTGACCTAATGGAAAAAAAATGATATGAAAATTAATTGAGGAGGAGGAGCCAAAAGGACAGAGAGAAGTCAAGAAGTTGTGTGAACTCTCCCCAGTTTCCCTTGAAAACAAAATTCAATCAAGCCTCTAAATGAATTCTAGAGTGACAGCATCCACAAAAACATGGAGGAAAACAATTTTCAGCACAAGATAACTTAGAAGGACTTCAGGAAAGGTCTCTCACTAAAAGGGAAGTACAGCCTAGCACAGGCAGTGTCAGGACAAACCATCAGCAGACTCTTAGTCACAGCACAGATCAGCAACAAAGGCCTTAGAGTCTTGTTTCAGTAAGCTAGTGGTACAGTACACTGGCTATGAGGCATTCAGGCCCAGAGGAACAAACAAACTACTAGCCACAGAAACCAGGGTGGAATAGATAGGCCTAGACTGGGTCACCCTAGCACAGTAAGCAAGTTGCTAGCTCTAGAGGCACTGAGATAGAAACCAGTGACAAGAACCCTCGCCCTAGTGCAAGAAACTTCACACTATGTCCCAGGAACCACAGAAGCAGAGCTCAACTTTTTGAAAAAAAAAAAGAGCAAAACAAAAAAGAGACTTCTGGGAGCAAAGATGGTGGAATAAAAAAGTAAGTTGCTCTAATTCTTCCTTACTGCCTTCTAAAAACCCAGAAAATATCACCCCAGGAAAAACCCTGGAAAACATGAGCCAGCAGGAAGATATGGTGTAGCAGTCTTGTAGCACAGAAGTTTGGGGGATTAAAGGAAAAAAATCTCTCTTGCTCTGTTAGAAGTAGAGCAGTACAGGATGGGAGGCATCCCAGAAAACCAGTAGCAGGCCCTACCTCAGCAAACCAGGGGGAATATCCTGAGCCCCAGGGTGGTGGAATAGGCAAGCACCAACAACAGGACCCCCCAAGTGCCTCAGCACAGGCAGGGGGAACAGGTAGACTCCAGCTGTTAAAATCATTATGTGGGCCAGCAGGCAGACATCCTCCAGCAGCCAAACTTCCTGGTGCTTCAGCACAGCTGCAGGAGTCACTCCTCTAGGCAGGTAGGTGTCCTCCAGCAGCCAAACCTCCCAGGGATTCAGAACAACAACAAGAAGCACAACTCTAATTTCATCTTTCTGATGGTTCCTCCTACTGGTTTTAATTTTTACTTACAACTTCACTAATGTGAAAATATGCTTAATGGGTATGTAAATGTAAAGCCTATATCAGATTGTGCACTGTCTTGGGGAGGGTGGGGGGGAGGAAGAGGGAGAAAAATTTTCATCTTAAAAGCATATGGAAGTTATTGCTGATAAATCAAAATAAATTAGTAAAATAAAAAAAAAGAAGAAGCACAACTCTAGGAAGCACAACTCCAAGTGGGCAAGCATCCACCAGGAAACAAACCTTCTATAGCTTCAAATCAGGGTGAACCATTCATCCTCCAGGGCCCAGACACAATTCCCATCCTGAGATCTTCAGTGTTGTTGACTCCAGCTCAGCATCAGATAAGCTGCCAGACCCCTACAGCCTTCACCTGAGGCCCCAGTACCCAAAGCCAGTGACCAGATCCCTGGCCCCCAGAACAAGAAGCTTGCCCCCTGTGCTTCTGCAGGAGAGCTCAATATAAAAGCCAAGAAATAGGAAAACAAAAAAGCAGAAATGGACAATAACCATAGATTTTTACTATGGGGACAGGGAAGATCAAAAGAGAAATTCAGAAGAAGAAAACATTGTCAATATACCCACATCCAAAACCTCAAAGGGAAATATGAACTCACTCTAAAGGTCAAAAAGACTTCTTGAAAGAGCTCAAGAAGGAATTTAAAAGTCAAATAAGAGAGATAGAATAAAAATTGGGAAAAGAAATGGGAAGTATGCAAGAGAGAGTTAGATAATAGGTTGGAAAAGGAAGGACAAAAATTGACAGTAGAAAATAAATCCTTAAAAAACACAACTGGCCAAATGTGAAAAAAAGTGTATTGAAGAAAACAATTCCTAAAAAAAGTAGAGTTGTACAAATGGAAAAAGAAGCACAAAAACTCACTGAAGAGAAGACCTCTTTAAAAGGTAAATTGGGCTAAATGGAAAAGGAGGTACAAAAGCTAATTGAGGAAATCAATTTGTTAAAAAGTAAAACTCTTTGAGACACCAAGAATCAGTCAAATAAAATGAAAGGAATGAAAAAATAGGGGAAAAAAAGCATAGAATAACTCACTGGAAAAAACAAGTGACCTGGAAAGTAGATGCAGGAGAGATAATCTAAAAATTATTGGTCTACAAGAAAGCCATGATGAAAAAAAAAAAGAGCTTGTGGAGCATCTTTCAAGAAATCATCAAGGAAATCTGCCTGTGATACCAAATTCAAAGCATAAAATAGTCATCAAAAGAATCCACTGATCACCTCCTGAAAGAGATCTCAAATTGAAAATACCAAGGAATATTGTAGCCAAATTCAAAAATTATCATATCAAAGAGAAAATACTGTAAGCAGCCAGAATGAAACAATTTAAATATCTTGGAATGATATTCAGGATTATGCAGGACCCTGCAGATTCTACTTTAAAGGTTGAAGGACTTGGAATGTGATATTCTGTAATGTAAAAGAGTTTGGATCAAATACCAAGCTTCAATTACCCAGTGAAACTGAGCATAATCTTTCAGAGGAAGAGATGGATATTTGATGAAATAGGGGACTTCCAAATCTCCTGGGTGAAAAGACCAGAGTTCAAAGAAAATTTGATCTTCAAATACAAGACTCATGAGAGGTTTAAAAAGGTAAATAGGAAAGAAAAAAATACAACACGTTATTCAAGAAGGGCAAGCTGTATACATCCCTACGGTGGAAGATGATACTTGCAACTCTTGTGAAATGTATCTTTACTATGATATTTAGAAGCCATATACATGAAAAGAGGGCATGGGTATAAGTTGACTTTGATGTACTGATAAAAAATCTAATTAATTGGTAAAAAGGAACTGTACTGGGAGAAGATGAAAGGAGGAGGCAGAAAGGTGAAATTACATGGATAGGCACAAAGACCTTTTACAGTTGAGGGAAGGAAGGACAGGACATGAGCATTGTTTGAATCTTACTCTCATCAAATTTGGCTGAGAGAGGAAATAACATAACCAGGTAAGTATAGAAATCTAATATACTCTATAGAAAGTGGGAGGTGAAAAGGGAAAGGAAAGGGAAGAGTGGATAGAAAGGAGGGAAGAAATAAGAAAGAAAAAAGGAAAGAAAAGACAATGGTCTGACAGAAGGGAGGGCAGATTGAGGGAGGCAATTGTCAAAAGTAAAACTCTAGTGAGGAGGGAAAGGGAGAAAGGAGAGAGAAAATCATAAAGGAGGGGGATTGGATGGAGAGAATGACACAGATAGTAATCATAACTATGAATGTGAATGGGGCAAACTCTTCTACAAGCAGACAGAAGGGTGGATTAAAAAACATAAAACTGCAGTATGTTGCTTACAAGAAAGACATTGGAAACAGAGAGATATACACACAAAGTAAAGGTAAAAGGCTGGTATTGTGTATATATTCTGTTTCAGCTGAAGTAAAAGAAAAATAAAGGCAGCCACATTGATCTCAGACAAAGCAAAAGCAAAAATAAATCTAATTGAAAGACATAAGGTAGGAAACTACATCTAGCTAACAGGTATCATAAACAATGAAGTAATAGCATTACTAAACTGTAGGTACCATGTGATATAGCATCTTAGAGCAGAAGTTAATTAAGATAAATGAATAGATAGACAACAAAATTATACTAGTTGCTGACCTTAACCTCCTGCTCTCAGGACTAGACAAATCTAACCACAAAAGAAATAGGAACAAAGTTAAGGAGATGAATAGTATTTTAGAAAATTTGGAATTGGTAGACCTCTGGAGAAAATTGAATGGGGATAGAAAAAGAAATATACCAGCAGTGGTACATGGCACCTACACAAAAACTGCCATGTAGTACGGCATAAAACCCTCATAACCCAATGCAGAAAATCAGAAATATTGAATAAATTGTTTTCAGATCATGATGCAATAAAAATTACATGTAATAAAGGGCCATAGAAAGATAGATTAAAAATTGATTCAAAACTAAATAATCTATTTTTAAAGAATGAGTACATCAAACAATCAATCATAGCAATAATCAATCACTTCAACCAAGAGAATTACGATAGGGAGCTAACATAACTAAACTTATTGGATAGTGCAAAAGCAGTTCTTAGGGAAAATTTTATATCTCTAAATGCTTACATGAATAAAATAGAGAAAGAGGAGATCAATGAATTGGGCATAGAATGAAAAAAAAACAAAACTACAAAAAGAGCAAATTTAAATCCCCAATTAAACATTACATTAGAAATTCTGAAAACAAGGATAGATTAATGAAATTGAAATTAAGAATACTTCTGAACTAACAAGTAAAACTAATAGCTGGTTTAAAAAAACAATAAAATTGATAAACATTTAGTTAATTTGATTTTAAAAAAGAACAAAGGCAAATTACCAAAATCAAAAATGAAAGCCACCAATGAATAGAAAATTAAAACAATAATTAGGAACTATTTTACCCAACTGTATGCTAATAAATGTGACAATCTTAGTGAAATGGATGAACATTTACAAAAATATCAATTGTCCAGATTGACAGAAGAGAAAGTAAAATACTTAAATAGCTCCATCTCAGAAAAATAAATTGAAAAGCCATCAATGAGTTCCCTAGGGAAAAAAAATCTCCAAATATTAAAAGAACAATTAATTCTAATACTATATAAACTATTTGGGAAAATAGGCAAAAGGAGTCCTATGAAATTCCTTTTTTGTGATACAAATATGGTGCTGATATCAAAACCAGGAAGAGTGAAAACTGAGAAAGAAAATTATAGACCAATTTACCTAATGAATATGGATGAACAAATTTTATTTAAAAATATTAGGAAAGAGATCACAGCAATTTATCTCAAGGATAGTACACTATGACCAGGTAGTATTTATACCAGGAAAACAGGGCTAGTTTAATATTAGGAAAACTATCTGCATAATTGACTGTATCCACAACAAAACTACAAAAATTATATGGTTACCTCAATATATGCAGAAAAAGCTTTTGAGAAAATACAACACCCATTTCTATTAAAAACACTAGAGAACCTAAGAATAAATGTAGCTTTCATAAAAATGATAAGTAGAGTCTATCTAAACTAATCAGCAAACATAATACATAATGGAGATAAGTTTGAAATACTACCAATAAGTTTGGGGTGAAACAAGGTCATCCATTATCACCACTGTTATTGAATATTGTACTAGAAATGTTAGCTTTAGCAATAAGATAAGAAAAAGAAATTGAAGGAAGTAGAATAGGGAAAGAAGAAACAATGCTATCACTCTTTGCAGATGATATGATAGTATACTTAGAGAATCCTACAGAATCAATTAAAAAGCCTAGCAAAGTTGCAGGATATAGAAAAAAAACCTACATAAATCATTGGCATTTTTATATATTACCAACAAAACCCAACAGCAAGAGATAGAAAGATAAATTTCCCTTAAAATTACTGTAGACATAAAATATTTGGGAGTCTACCTGCCAAAAGAAACCCACTAACTACATGAACAGTTACAAAACACTTTTCGCACAAATAAAGTCAGAGCTTAATAATTAGAATAATGTCAGTTACTCAAGTGTAGGACAAGTTAATATAGTTAATGTCAATTCTACCTATATTAATTTAACTCTTCAGTGCTATACCAAGAAACTCTCAAAATATTACTTTATATAGCTAGAAAAAATAATGGCAAAATTTATCTTGAAGAACAAAAGGTCCAGCATATCAAGGGAATTAATGAAAAGAAATACAAAGGAAGGCGGCCTAGCCACACCAGGTGTTAAATTGTATTATAAAACAGCAATGATTAAAACTACTTAGTACTCACCAAGAAATGGAATGGTGGAACAGTGGAATAGGTTAGGTACTGAAGACAAAAGAGTCAATGACTACAGTTATCTACTATTTAATAAACCCAAAGACCCCAGCTTTTGTGATAAGAACTCACTATTTAACAAAAACTGCTAAGAACACTGGAAAATATTATGGCTGAAACTCCTCATAGACCAATATCTTACACCCTATACCAAGATAACATCAAAATGGATACATGATTTAGATATAAAGGCTAATATTATTAGCAAACTAAGAGAACAAGGAATAATTTGAATGTCAGATTTATGGCAAAGGGAAGAATTTGTCACCAAATAAGAGGTAGAGAACATTATGAAATGCAAAATGGATAATTTTGATTGCATTAAATTGATAAGGTTTTGCACAAATAGAGCTAATGCAACCAACATTAGAAAGGAAGTAGAAAGCTAGGAAACAAGTTTTACAGCCAGTGTCTAACATAAATGTCTCATTGGTAAAATATATAAAGAACTAAGTCAAATTTATAAGAAAGAAGACATTCCCTAATTTATAAATGGTCAAAGAACATGAACACACAGTTTTTAGATGAAGAAATTAAAGCTCTCCATAGTCATATGAAAAAATGCTCTAAATCACTACTAATTAGAGAAATGCAAGTCAAACCAACTATGAGGTACAACATCACATCTATCAGATTGGCTAACAAGACAGAACAGGAAAATGATAAATGTTGGAAAACATGTGGGAAAATTGGAACACTTGGTGTTCCATTTTTGGTGACATTGTAAACTTATCCAACCATTCTGGAGAACAATTAGGAACTATGTCCAAAGGGCTATAAAACTGTGCAATACCCAGCAATTGACCCAGCAATAATGCTTCTAAGTCTGTATCCCAAAGCGATCATAAATATTTGAAAAGGACAAATACACCCAAAAATATGTATATCAGTTCTTTTTGTGGTGGGCAGGAATTGGAATTTGAAGAGATGCCCATCATTTGGGGAATGACTGAACAAGTTATAGCATATAAATGTAATGAAATTCTAGTGTGCTATGAGAAATGATGAGCAGGCCAACTTCAGACACATCTGGAAAGACTTATATGAACTGATGCTGAGTGAAGTGAGCAGAATCAGCAGAACATTGTACACAGTAATAGCCACATTGTGTGATGACCAACTTTGATAGACAATTCTTCTCAGCAATACAAAGATCTAAGACAATTCCAAAATATTCATGATGGAAAATCCTGTCCACATCCAGAGAAAGAACTCTGGAGTCTGAATCCAAATTCAAGAATACTATTTGCTGTTTTTGTTGTTGTTGTTTTGTTTTGTGTCTTTCCCTCCCATTGTTTTTTTTTCTCTTTACAACGACTAATGAGAAAATATATTTAATATGCAAGTATACATAGAATGTATATCAGATTGCACACTGTCTTAGTGGAAAAGAGAAGGAAAGAGAGAAAAATTATAACAAAATTTTATGGTAGTGAATGTTGAAAACTAAAAAAAAAACAAATAAATATTTATTTTAAAAAGGAAAAAAAAATCTTGTCCATTGAAAGTCACTTTGGCAAAAGGAAAGATCAAAACACAAATTCAGAACACAACACTAATTGCAAAATGCCTATATGAACCCTCAGTGAGGAACATGAATTGGTCTCAAGCACAAAAAGTCCTCTTGAAAGAGCAAAAAAAAAAGGATTTTAAAAATAAAGAGAGGTAGAGGCAAAATTGGGAAAATAAATGAAGTCTATGCAAGCAAATTATGAAAAAAAAGAGTCAACAGCTTGGAAAAGGAAATTTAAAAATAAAATTGACTGTAGAACATAACTTCTTAAAAAAAAAATAGAACTGGTAATATGGGGTGAAAATGAACTGTTGAAGAAAAAGCAAACTTTAAAATTAGAATTGTCCAAATGGAAAAGGAGGCAAAAAAGCTAACTGAAGAAATAATGCATTAAAAATTAGGATCATGCAAATGTTAGCTAATGACTCCATGAGAAAACAAGAAACAATAAAACAAAATCAAAGCAATGAAAAAAGTAGAAAAAAGTGGGAAATGTCTCATTAGAAAAGTAACTGGGGGCAACTAGGTGGCTCAGTGAATAGAGTACTGGACCTGTATTCAGGAGAAGCTGAGTTCAAATCTGGCTTCAGACACATAACACTTATTAGCTGAGGAACCATGGGCAACTCATTTAAACCCACTGCCTACTAAACAAATAATAATAAGAAGAAAATATAAGTGGCCTGGAAAATAGATCCAGGAGACACAATTTAAAAATTATTGGACTACCTGAAGCCCATGATCTAAAAACAAGCCTGGAAATGATTTTTCAAGAAATTCTCAAAGAAAACTGTTTAGATAATCTAAAATGAGATGGTAAAACAGAAATTGAAAGACTCCACCTATCACCTCCTGAAAGAAATCTCAAATGAAAACTGCCTGCAATATTATAGCCAAAGTCTGGAGTTCCCAGACCAAAATCAAAGTATTGTACTTAGCCAGAAAGAAACCATTCAAGTATCATGAAGCTACAGTCAGGATAACACAAGATTTAGCAGCTTTTATGTTAAAGGATCAAAGGGCTTGGAATATCATATTCCACAAAGCATAGGATTTCATATTGCCACCGAGAATCATCTACCGAGAAAAACTGAGTATAATCATTGAGGGGAAAAATGGACATTAATGAGATAGAGGATTTTCAAGCACTCTTCATGAAAAGACCGTGGCTGAACAGAAAATTTGACTTCCAAATACAAGACTCAAAGAGAAGCATAAAAAGGTAACCTGAAAGGGTAAATTATAAGGGACTTAATAAAGTTAAACTGTTTACATTCCAACATAGGAAGATGATATTTGAAACTCCTAAGACCTTTCTCATTATTAAGATGGCTAGAAGTATATCTATAGACAGAAGGCACGAATGTGAGTTGAAAATGAAGAGATGATACTTTAAAAATAAAATTAAGGGATAAGACAGGAATGTACTGAGACAAAGAGAAAGGGAGAAGTAAAATGGTGTAACATCTTTTGTAAAAGAGGCAAGAAATATCTTTTACATTAGAGGGGAAGTGGGAGGGAAGTGAGAGGGGAATGAGTGAAACTTACTCCCATCAGAATTGGCTCAAAGAGGGAATAATGCACACACTCAGTTGGAAATAGAAATCTATCTTACTATACAGGAAAGTAGGAGGGGAAAGAAATAAGAAAAGGGTGGGTATAATAGAAAGGAGTTATGCCAGAAGAGGTAGTCAGAAGGAAAACACTTTTGTGGAGGAACAGGGTAAAAGGAGAGAGAGAATACAATAAATGGTGTGGGAATAGAATGGAAGGAAATGCAGTTAGCAATAGTAATTGTGAAAAAAAATGAAGGAAGTTTCTCAGATAAAAGCCTCATTTCTCAAACATATGGAGAATTGAGTCAAATTTATTTAAAAAAAATAAGATCCATTCCCCAATTGAATAATGATCAAAAGATATAGTCAGTTATAAGATAAAGTAATCAAAGCTATCAATAGCCATATGAAAAAGTACTCTAATTCACTATTGGTTGGAGAAATACAAATTAAACTAATTCTTAGGTAGTACATGATACCTATTAGATTGGCTAATAGAACCAAAAAGTCAAATGAGAAATGTTGGAGGAGATATGTGAGGAAAAAAAATGAGACATTACCTGTTGGTGAAGCTGTGAACTGATTCATCCATTTGGTAATTTTGAACTATGCCTAATGAGCTATGAAACCATTCATACCCTCTATACCCAGTAATACGAATACTAGATCTCTATCCCAAAAGATGTAAAAAAGTGGAAAAGACTAGTATGTACAAAAATATTTAGAGCAGATCTTTTCTGGTGGCAAAGAATTGGAAATTGAGGGGATGCTCATCAATTGGGGAATGGCTGAACAAATTGAATTGCATGATCATGATTTAATTCTATTGTGCTATAAAAAATAATGAGCAGGATGCTCTCATATAAACCTGAAAGGACTTACATGGGCTGATGCAAAATGAAATGTAATGTGTACAAAGTAATAGCAATATTGTAAGATGATTTGCTGTGAATGACAACTCTTCTTAGCAATGCAATGACCTCACAGAACTCTGAAGGAGTTATGATGAAAAATGCTATCCATCCCCCCACAAAAAACTGATGGTTTCTCAATACAGATACACACACACACACACACACACACACATATATGTACACACATATATACACATATGTATATATATGTATATATTTATGTATATGTGGAGATATATGCATATACATTTATATATATTTACTCTATATTTCTGGAGGTTTTCTTTTTCTGTTTTCTTCCACAACATGACTATTATGGAAATATTTTGCATGACTGCACATGTATAACCTAGATAGAATTGCTTGCCTTCTCAATGAGGGGGATGTAGAGGGAGAAAGGGAAAGATTTTGGAACTAAAATTTTTAAAAACACATGTTGAAAATGTTTTTACATGTAACTGAGGAAAAATAAAATACTGAATAAAAAGAATTAGTCAAACAAAATCAAAAGAATGAAAAAAATAGAAGAAAGGGTAAAATACCTGATCTGTAAAATGGACGCAAGAAAGATAGTTTGAGAATTATTGAACTACCAGAAAGCCATTATCAAAAAAAGAGCTTGGATGACATCGTTAAAGAAATTATCAAAAAAAAAAAAAACTGCCCTGATAATCCTAGAACTAGAAGGTACATTAATCATTGAAAAAATTTACCAATCACCTCCTTAAAAAGATCCCAAAACGAAAACTACAAACGATATTGTAGCCAAATTCCAGGCCTATCAGGTCAAGGAGAAAATACTGTAATCAGCCAGAAAGAAAGAATTCAACTGTCAAGGAGCGACATTCAGGCTTACACAGGACTTGGCAGCCTCTACACTAAAGGATTAGAGAGCTTGGGATATGATATTCTGGAAGAGAAAGGAATGTGGATTACAACCAAGAATAAATTACACAGTAAATTTGAGCATATTTTAATAGGCTGAAAGATCGACATTCAATGAAATAGGGGACTTTAAAAATTTCCTGATGAAACACCAGAGCTGAACAGAAAACTTGATCTTTAAATACAAGAGTCAAGAAACATATAAAATGGTAAGTAGGAAAGAAAAAAAATCATGATATTCAATAAGATTAAACTATTTATATCCCTACAAGAGAATATGATACTTGTATCTCTTATGAACTGTTTCTCTATCAAGGCACCTAGAAGGTGTATACTTAGACACAGGGTATGGGTGTAAGTTGAATTTTATATGATGATAAAAAGAAAATTAATTAAAGTGTGAAAAAGGATTGTACAGGGAGAAGAGGAAGGGGGAGGCAGAATGGAGTACATTATATCATATGAAGAGGCATAAAACACCTATTATAATAGAGAAAAAGAAGGGAGGGTGTTAGCATTGTTTGAACCTTCCTGTCAATGGATTAGGCTCAAATAGGAAATAACATATATACACAGTTGGGTGAAGAAATCTATCTTACCCCACATCAAAGTGCGAAGAGAAAGGGAAACGTAAAGCATTGCTGATAGAAGACAGGGTAGATTGAGGGAAGTAGTGGTTGAAAGAAAGGGGAGGGGAAGAGAGAAAAGTATGAACAGGGGGAACAAAAGATGGAGTGAAATACATATTTAGTTATAATAACTGTGAATGTGAATGGGATGAGCTCTCCAACAAAGTGGAAGCAGGTAGCAGAGTGGGTTAAAAAGCAGAATCTGACAATATGTTGTTTATGAGAAACACATTTGAAGCAGAGAGACACATACAGAGTAAAGACAAAAGGCTGGAAGAAAAAAAATATGCTTTAGCTGATGTAAAAAAGAAAAAAAAAGCAGGGGTAGCAAACGATCTCAGACAAAGCAAAAATAAAAACAAATCTAATTAAAAGAGACAAGGAAGGTAATTATATCTTGCTAAAAGGTACAACTAACAATGGAGTAATACCAACAATAACCATAAATGTGCCAAATGGTATAGCATCCAAATACTTAGAGGAGAAGTTAAATGAGTTTCAGGAAGAAATATAAAGCAAAACAATACTAGTCTTGGACCTCCCCCTCTGACCCCCACAGGACTAGAATAATCTATCCACAAAATAAATAAGAAAGAAGTTAATGAGGTTAATAGATTTTAGAAAAGTTAAATATGGTAAACCTCAGGAGAAAATTGAATGTGAATAGAAAAGAATATACCTTTTTCTTAGTGGGTTATAGAACCTACACAAAAGTTGACCATGTATTGTGGCATAAAAACCTCACAATTCAATGCAGATAGGCAGAAATATTAAATGCATCCTTTTCAGATCATGATGCAATAAAAATTACATGTAATAGATGGCCATGGAAAGGTAGATTAAAATTAATTAGAAACTAACTAATCGAATCCTAAAGAAGGAGTAGGTCAAAGAACAAATCATAGAAAAAAATAAACGATCTGATCAAAGAGAATGACAATGATGTGAAAACATACCAAAATTTATGGGATGCACCCAAAACACTATTTATGGGAAACTGTATATCTCTAAATACTCACATGGTTAAAATTCAGGAAAAACGGATTAATAAATTGGATGTGCAACTAAACAACAGCTAGAAAAAAGAACAAATTAGAAATCCCCAATTGAACATCCAATTACAAATTCTGAAAACTAAAGGAGAGATTAATAAAATTGGAAGCTAAAACAACAACAACAACAAATAGTTGAATTAATACATAAATTTAAGAGATGAATGTGAAAAAAATTAAAACTTTGTTTAATTTGGTTTTAAAAAGAAAGAAAAAAGCCAAATTACCAGTATCAAAAAAGGAAAAGGAAGATTTCATCACCAATGAAGAGGAAGTTGAAGCAATAATTAAGAGCTACTTTGCCAACTATATGCCAATAAATGTAGCAATCTAAGTGAAATGGATGAATATTTATAGAAATATAAATGGTTTTTATTAACAGAAGAGGAAATAAAATACTTAAATAAGCCCATTTAAAAAAAACAAAGAAAAGAAATAGAACATGTCATAAATGAACTCTCTAAGAAAAAATCTTCAGGGCCAGATGGATTTATAAGTGAATTCTACCAATCATTTAAATAACAATTAATTCCAATACTGTAAAAACTATTTATAAAAATAGGCAAAGAAGGTGTCTTACTAAAGTCCTTTTATGACACAAAGATGGAGCTGATACCTAAACCAGGAAAAGCCAAATCAGAGAAATGAAATTACAGACCAATTTCACTAATGAATAATGTAGCAAAAATTTAAATAAAAGATTAGCAAAGAGATTAAACAATTTATCACCAGGATAATACACTAAGACCAGGTAGGATTTATACCAGGAATGCAGGCTTGATTCAATATTAGGAAAACTGTCTGCATAATTGAACATATCAATAACAAAACTAATAGAAATTATATGATTATCTCAATAGATGTAGAAAAAGCTTTTGACAAAATATGGCATCCATTCCTTTCAAAAAATAGTAGAGAGCACCAAAATAAATGGAGCTTTCCTTAAAATAGTAAGTAGCATCTATCTAAAAACATCAGCAAGCATTATGTGTAATAGGGATAATCTAGAAGCCTTCGCATAAAGATCAAGGGTGAAATAAGGATGCCCATTATCACCACTATTTTTCACTATTGTACTAGATATGTTGACTTTAGAAATAAGAGAAATAAAAGAAATTGAAGGAATAAGAATAGGCAATGAAGAAACAAAGCTATTACTCTTTGTGGATGAAATGATGCTATACTAAGAGAATTCTAGAGAATCAACTAAAACACTTCTGAAATAATTAACAACTTCAACAAAGCTGCAGGATATAAGATAAACACACATAAACCATCAGTATTTCTATATATCATCAATAAAGTTCAGCAGCAAGAGATAGAAATAGAAATTCCATATAAAATGACTGTAGACAATATAAAATATTTGGGAGTCTACCTGCCAAGACAAACCCAGGAAGTATATGAACACAATTACAAAACAATTTTCACACAAATAAAGTCAGATCTCAACAATTTGAAAAACATCAATTGTTCACGGGTTGGCCAAGCGAAAGTAAGACAAAATGACAATTTTACCTATATTAATTTACTTATTCAGTGCCATACCAATTAAACTACCAAAGTATCTATTTTATAGAGCCAGAAAAATAATAACAAAATTCATCTGGAAAAACAGAGGTCAAGAATATCAAGGGAATTAACAAAAAAAATGTAAAGAATGGTGGCCTACCTGTACCAGATCTAAAACTATATTATGAAGTACCAGTTATCAAAACTTTGGTTTCTGGCTAAGGTGCATCAAGGGAATAGATTAAGTTCACAAAACACATTACTTAATGACTATAGTAATCTATTGTTCTAGAAACCGAAAGACAGCAGCTTCTGGGATAAAAACTCATTATTTGTCAAAACCTTCTGTTAAAACTGCAAAATAGTATGGTATAAACTAGGTACAGGCCAACATCTCATATCATATAACAAGACAAGGTCAACATGGCTACCTGATGAAATATGAAGGATGATATCATAAGCAAATTAGGCAAGCAAGGAATAGTTTACATGTCAGATCTATGGCAAAAAGAAGAATTTATGATAAAAAGGATGAGAAATGTTGTGAAATGCAAAGTGGAGAATTTTGATCAAAGTAAATTTAAAAAAGTTTTTTCACAACCAAAACCAACAGAAGCAATATTAGAAGGAAAGTAGAAAGATGGGAAACAATTTTTACAGTGAAGATCTCTGATAATGGCCTCATTTCTAAATATATAGAGAACTGAATCACATTTACAAGAATACAAGTCATTCCACAATTGATAAATGTTCAAAAGATATGAACAGGCAGTTTTCAGATGAAGAAATTAAAGCCATTTACAGTCATATGAAACAAAGCTCTAAATCACTATTGATTAGAGAAATGCAAATCAAAACAACTCTCAGGTACTACCTCAAACCTGTCAGATTGGCTAATATGATACAAAAGGAAAATGATAAAGGTTGGAAAAGATGAGGGAAAATTGGAACACTAATGCATTGTTAGTGGAATTGTGAACTGATCCAACCATTTTGGAGAGCAATTTGGAACTACGTCCAAAGACAATCTAACTGTGCATATACTTTGATCCAATGATACCACTTCTAGGTCTGTATACCAGAGAGATCATATAATATGGGACAGGATCCACATGTACAAAAGTATAACAGCTCTTTTGTGGTGGCCAAGAATTGGAAATTGAGGGAATGCTCATCATTTGGGGAATGGCTAAACAAGCTGTGGTATATGAATGCAATGGAAATTATTGTATATAAGAAATGGTAAGGTGGTTGATTTCAGAAAAAAAAAATGGACTTCACAAACTGATTCAGCATGAAGTGAGCAGAACCAGGATAACATTGTGTTTAGTAACAATAACACTGTGCAATGATCTGCTATGGTTGACTTAGCTCTTTTCAGCAATATAATGTTCCAAGATAATTCCAAATGACTCATTATGGAAAATGCTATCCACATCCATAGAAAGAACTATGAAAACTGAATGCAGATGGAAGGTTATTATTTTCATTTTTTGTGGCTTTTCTCTTTTACTCTTTTTTTTTTCTTTCACAACACGACTAATGTGGAAATATATTTCCAGGCTGGCACATGTATAACCTATTATCTGATTGCTTGCCATCTTAGGGAGTGGAGAAAGAAAGGAGGGAGTAAGAAAAATTTGGAACTTAAAATGTTATAAAATAAATGTTGACAACTACCTTTATAGGCAATCTGAAAAAATAAAATACTATTTATAAAAAAAGGCAAGGTCAAAAAATTTTTTAATTACAGAACAATTACATTCATTTAATACACCAGTAAGGTTAGGATTAAGATTCTGAATGTTAGGCTGCTGTAATATGTGAAGCAAGAATCACCAGAAATGCTGGCTGGTTTTTGAAGAGGCAGTGGAACTTGAAACCAAATTACCAGCATTCTCTGCATTATAAAGAAGGAGAGTTCCAGAAAAAAAAAATATACTTCACTACATTTACTACACTAAAACCTTTGACTTTGTGGATCACAACAAAACATGGCAAGTCTTCAGAGAGATGGGACTACAAGTTCATCTTACTCATCTCATTAGCAACCTTTATGCATAGCAAGAAGCAACAGTTAGACCCAAACCTGGAGTGACTGATCAGTTCAAAATTGGTAAAGGAGTAAACATGGCTGCATATTTTCACCTTGTTCATTTAGTGTATATGCCTAGTATATCATGTAAAATGCCAGGCTGGATGAATAACAAGTCAGAATTAAATTTGCCAGGAGAAATATCAACAATCCAGGGCAACTGGGTGGTGTAGTGGATAGAGCACCAACCCTGGAGTCAGTTAGTTCAAGTCTGGCTTCATACACATGACACTAGCTGTGTGACCATGAGCCAGTCATTTAACCCCATTGCCTAGCCAAAAAAAAATCAACAATTTCAGATGTGTAGACAATAACACTCTGATGGCAAAAAGTGAAGAAGAAATAAGAAGCCTCTTGATGAGGGTGAAAAAAGTGAGCATAAAAGCTGTCTTGAAGCTTTACATCAGAAACATATAAAAAAAAGTAAAACAACTGAGGTCATGGAAACTAGTCCCATAACTTCCTAGCAAATAAAGGAAGAAGACATGGAAGCACTTTCACATTTTATATTGCTGGTCTCAAAGGTCCCTGCAGACAGCAACTTCAACTACGAAATTAAAAGACAGTTGCTCATTAGAAGGAAAGCTCTGGCAAATTTGGACAGAAAATTAAAAAGCAGAGATATCACCTTGCTGGCAAAGGTCTATATAGTCAGAGCAATTTTTCCCCAGTAGTAATGTATGGCTATGAGATTGTAGTATAAGGAAGGCAGAGGTGCAAAACTGATGCTTTCAAATTCTGGTACTGGAAAAGACTTTTGAGAGTCCCTTGGACATTAAGGAGATTAAATTAATCAATAAATAAAGAAATTAATTCAGAGTACTCACTGGAAGGACAGATAGTAAAACAAAAGCTTAAATACTTTGACCACATAATGTGAAGACTGGACTTATTGGAAAACATTGATGTTGGGAAATATTGAAGGCAAAAGTAGAAGAGGATAGCAAGATAGCAAAGGATTAGATAAATGAGATGGATAGTGTCATGGAAGCAACAAAGAAAAGTTTAGACAGACTTCAGGAGATAGCAGAGAATGGAAGGGCCTCACATTCTGTGTTCCAAAGGGTCATAAAGAGTCGAACATGATTGAATGACTGAGTAATAACAGCAAAAAAAATATGCCTTGCTTATGATGATTCTTTAATTTGTTGTATTTGTATCTCCATTATGTAGCATAATGCCTCAAACATAATATGATCTTAAGAACTCCTTGTTCAGAAATCTACAAACATTTATTAATCATGTACTACTATATGTGAGATACGGTGCTAATACCAAGCACTGGGAAAACAAATGTAAGCAACAAAAAGAAAATGAAGAACAGCTTCTGCCCTCTAGGAACTTACATTCTAATGCAAGAAAACATCACATAAATGGAAGCTGAAAAGTTGGCCATAGAGACAAGGAAGCGCAATATAGAAGTCTGGATTTTAGCCAGGTGAGAAATGAAGAAATGATAGACCTTGGCATTCTTCTTATGTGAAGATTACAGAAGAAATCCTCCAATCAGAAGGAGTGGCTCTAGGGGCTGACAGTATTTCCAAGGTGTATATTCCAGTCCTGACATAATTTATCAAAATTTTCTGGTACATGATGGAGGAATATTAAGTACAGTCTGGTGAGAAATGAGAATATTATTCTATTAATTGACTGAATAATATATTCATGATGATTTGGTAATGGAAGTTGGCATGTTTATTTCTCACCCATTTTCTGATTAGAGTTTGTAAATACAAATTAATTGCTGGGTAACTTTTTTGTGAAAAGAAGCTCTAGGAATCCTCTAGTCCACTGGTATCGAATTCAAAGACAAAATATCCTCTAGGACTGCATATTGACTTAGAACACCACAAATTAACATCTATGTTGTATTAATTTTTTATGAATTTTGTTAAACATTTTACAATTAAATTTTAATCTGGTTCAAGCCTCACTAAGCAACCTGAGAACATTCATTTTGGAACCTCTACTAGTCTATAGTGTGCCACAATTTAACACATGGGATAACCAAGGCCCAATAAAAAGAAAGGGCAAACTATATAGAAGAACTCTGAACCCAAAATTCATGTACATTTTGGTTTATTATAAAACCTCTTAACTTATATCACTCACTGAATCACTGTTACTGCTATCCCCTACTTTCCCTCTGCTTCTGAACCCTTGTCAATCCAGGAAAACATGAATTTATTGGAATAAACTGAGGACAAGTTAGAAATTAAGAGGTGTGTTTTTTTTTCCCTAACAGCCAACTACATGCTAATTTACATATCTTCACTCTGCAATAACTTTTACACACCACTTTAGCATGCTATTTTTTTAGAGGTAAAAGGATCCTCAAAATTCTATGTTATAGATAAATTTTATTAAAATGGAACATGTTTCCTTTTTACGTTTTTAGATTATATTTTAAAAAATATTTACAAAAAGTAAATGTTTAGTGTACACAGTAGTCACAAATGATATATAACTGGACTTATGTAAGAAAAGAGAACACAAAAGGAGATAAAGCCATATAGTTTTAGACTTTGAAGCTACCTTATTACAGAAATCCCCTCATTCCACAACATACCTAACAGAAGGATCATTCAACCTTTGATAAGAAATTTCTATTAATTGGTAGCTCACAATGTCACAAGGGTACCTATTAGATTTTCCAGACAACTTAAATTATTAGACCATTTCCCCCTTCCTATCTTGTGCACTTATTGGTTCTAATACTAATCTCTGTAGTTTGTTATGAAAAGTCTGGTAGATTGGTGCTTCTAAAGCAGTTCATGAAAGGTGAATAGCACTGTGCTTACATTTATCCCATTCTTTGCAATGTTATTTGAATGCAATATTTATCTTATTTGAATATCACTGTCAATGATATATATTCTTTTTAAAACCTTCCTAGATCTTGGAGACAAATGATTAAATGGAAATACCTGTCCAGCATTGTTTAAACTGCTTCACCCAGCTTTCAGATATTATCTCTACTACCTAACCTATATTGTATTTAGTCTGGTTTATTAATTCATGTTTATTTCACTTTCCTTCAGAGGCTTTCACTGTTCTCCCATTCAGGCCTCATAACTGACACAATAACTTAAAAGCAGTGAAATGCTGGTAAAGTTTTAACAATTGACTGGGGGTTAAGAAAGGATTCATGACAAAAGTTTAAGTTTATTTTTCACTATTAATATATTCTCCATCACATTCATAAATATAGATAATAAAATAATAAATCTAATTTTTAGCACTTGATAGTTTCCATTTGATCGCATATGTTAATGTTAAATATTACATGATTAGCTCTTGGGAGCCAGTCTGAGCATCAGTGAGCACATTTTTCTCTACTTTAAGTCTGATATTCATACATAGTCAGTAAAGAAGACCTAAAGAGGGACCAGAAGTCACTGAGAAAAAAATGGGCCATGTCCTTTGACAACGACTATGATTACAGAAACACACTTACACTTATCTTTAGCAAGGCTGGAAATTAAGAATTCATCTGGAAGAAACTGATGTTTCTCCCTTTTGTTTTCTCTTTTCAGTGGGCAATGGTTTTTTGTTTTCATTTCCTTCAGTTAGATGTATCTGTATGACTAGAGGATGAAAGAGGAGACTCTTACTACTCTCTTTTTAGAATTATATACTTTTGGAGGACTTTGTGTTTTCAGAACCTTGTCTTTAATCTCTTAAACTCAAACATTTCTTGACAATCATCCATCAGAACTCAAATGTCCACTTTTTGTTTTAAATATCTATAATTATAGTTATTATTTTATCCTTAAAAGTAATTTCTAAATATCAGCATATTTATTTTTGAGCTACAACATGAACAAAACAATCTGTAAATATTTGAGTCTTCTACTTTTTGTAAATGTTTGGATGTAAATGAATCTTGTATATTTTAAAAAGCATGTCTGTGGTGATTCATCAGGCTAAAGTATATGAAAGTACATTAAAGCAGATATCAAGATCTTAGGATTTAAAAATCATGAACTATCTTTTTAATAGTGCTAGCTACACAATAAGATGATGAAACTTGTCCAATCCCAAATTATGCATGTTCTTTAAATAAACATCTAATTGTTTCTTGTGATAATTGTCAATTTTCCAAATTAAGATATCTGAATAAATCCAATACTTTTGATAGAGATCTTGGTCCAGTCAACAAGATGCAAGTTCAAATCCAGCTTAATGTAAGAGAATGGTAACAATGAAACAATATGTCAAAATCTAAGGAATGTTGTAAAAGCACTACTTAAGGGAAAATTTATGTCTCTAAGTGTTTACATGACTGAAGTAGAGAAAAAGCAGATCAATGAATTGGGCACAGAAGTAAAAAAAATCTAGATAAAGAACAAAGTAAAAAAAATTATCATACTGTAAATTCTGAAAATCAAAGGAGAGATTAATAAAATTGAAGAAAAAAGTGATTGAACTAATAAAAAAATTAGGATCTAATTTTATAAAAAATAATAAAATATATACCATTGATTAATTTGATTTAAAAAAGTAAAGAAAAAAAATCATGTCTTAAAAGCTAAAAACTATTTAGATCCTTTGACTATGAAATACTACTACTAGGCCTTTATCCCAGATATAGTGATGCAAAAGGAATATAAAATATCTACAGGTACAAAAAATACTTAAAGCAGTTGTTTTTCACATAGCAGCAAAGAATTGGAAATTGAGAGAATTTCCATCAGTTGTGGAGTGGATGAAATGGTTGTGTTACATGATAGTGAAAGAATAATATTATACTAAAAGAAATGATGATGAGAATAGTTTCAGGAAAAAAAAAATCTGGAAATATTTATATGAAATGATGCAAAGTGATGTGAGCAGAACCAAGAAAATATTGAAGACTGTAACAGCAATGTTGTACAAGGAACAACTGTAAATGATTTAGCTATTCTGACCAATACAGTGATCCAACACAATTCCAAACGTGCTATCTACCTTTAGAGAAAGAACCAATGTAGTCAAAATGCATATTGGAGCTTTTTGTTTTCACTTTTTTTTAAATTTTTTAGCAAAATGACTAATATGGTAATATGTTTCACATGATTTCATGTCTATAACTAATAACAGATTTGTTGCCTTCACAATGAGTAGGGGAGTTCTCAGAGGATGTAAGATATTCAGAACTCAAGATCTGCTTAAAATAAATGTTAAAATTATAAAATTATAAATTAAGAACCTAATACTTGTCATAATGAAGAAAAAAAGTATAAAACTCACCTACTTGACAAAGATTTTTTTGATAAAACTCTCATTTATTTTTTTCCTTTTTTTTGCATATTTTATTGTTTTGTCCCTCCTCTTCCCCTTCACCCCCACTGCTTCTTCCATCCTTTCCATCTACCCCTCCCTTTTCTTTCCCTTTTTCTCTCCTACTGCCCATAGGGCAAGTTAGATTTCCATACATAACTGATTATGTTATTCCCTTCTTGAGCCAAATCTGATGAGAGCAAGGTTCAAACAATGCTCACCCCCCTCCCTTCTTTCCTTCTGCTGTAATGGGATTTTCTGTCTTTTCCTGTAATGTAATTTACCCTTGCCTACTTCCTCCTTTCTCAGTACCTTTTTAAAGATCAGACTAATCCACTTACTTGGATCCATTTAACCCACTTGATTAGATTTGTGTTTTTTATCATTACATCAAAATCAACTGGTATCCACATCCTTTATGTATACTCCTTTAACATGGTGCAATAACAATACAGTTCTCAAGAGTTGCAAGTGTCATCTTCCCTTGTAGGGATGTAAACAGTCTGCCCTTATTATCAACATTTTGTATCTTTCTGTCCCATTTACCTTTTCATGTCTCTCTTGAATCTTGGATTTTGAGATCAAATTTTTTGTTGAGCTCTGGTCTTTTTATGAGGAAGGTTTGGAAGTCTCCTATTTCATTGAATATTCATCTTCTCCCTTGCAAAATCATGCTCACTTTTGCAGGGCAGATGATCCTTGGCTGCAATCCAAGCTCCTTTGCCTTATGGAATATCATGTTTCACGCCCTGCAGTCTTTTAATGTAGAAGCTCCAAGGTCCTGTGTAATCCTGGCTGTGGTTCCATGATACTTAAATTGTTTCTTTCTGGCTGCTTGCAGCACCTTCTCTTTCATGTGGTAATTTTGGAATTTTGCCATTATATTTCTTGGCTTATTAATTTGGAATCTCTTTCAGGTAGTGAGAGGTCTACTCTTTCTATAGTTATTTTACCTTCTGGTTCTAGGACTTCAGGGCAGTTTTCCTTTATGATTTCCTGAAAGATACTACCCAGGCTCTTTTTTTTTCATCATGATTTTCAGGTAGTCCAATGATTTTTAAATTGTCTGTCCTGGATCGATTTTCCAAGTTGGTTGTTTTATCTATGAGGTATTTTAAGTTTTCATCCATTTTTTCATTTTTTTTTTGCTTCTGTTTAAGTGATTCTTCCTCTCTATAGAGTCATTAGTTTCCATTTCACCAGTTCTAGTTTTTAACAGAGTGTTTTCTTCTATTAGTTTTTGTACTTCTTTCTTCATTTAGCCAATTGTATTTTTAAGGGATTTGTTTTCTTCAGTGTACTTTTTTTCCAGTTTGCCAATTGTGTTTTTTAGGGACTTGTTTTCTTCAGTGTACTTTTTTTTCCAATTGGCCAATTGTATTTTTTAAAGACTCTTCTACCTCTCTCATTAGACTTTTAAAATCCTACTTGAGCTCTTCTAAGGAGGCTTTTTGGTCTTCAGACCAGTTCATATTCCCTTTTGATGATGTAGATGTAGGTTTGTTGACAATGTTGTCTTCTTCAGAATTTCTGTCTTGATCTCCACTCTTCTCATATTATGAATCTATGCTATGTTTCTTTTTACTCATGGTTTCTTTATTCCCTGGCCTGTAAAGATATTGAGCTCTCCTTTTGGGGAACAGAGGGCACTGACCCAAGCCTCTTGTGCTGGGAGCCTAGGTCTCGGTCACTGGCTTTGTGTGCTGGGGCCTCTTATGTTGGCAATTGGAGGCTGTAGGTGTCTGGAAGCTTATCTCGTGTTGGGCTAGAATCAGCAAGGCTGGAACTTTCAGGCAATTCTAGGTTACCTGCTTTTCCTTTCCTTTAGCTTTCATCAACTCTTTTTAAATGGGTGCTGCGGGGGTGTTTATCTGCCTGAGGCCCCTTGTAATGTTGCCTCCCTCATTTTTCTAGTGCACTGGGAGATTCCTTTGTGGTAGAGTGCTAAGGCACTTGGTAATTTTCTGAGCTGGCCTCCCCTGTTTCCCCTGCTCTCACTGAGGCACTCTAATGTCCAGGTGTTGGTGTTTGCCTGCTCTACCACCTGGGCTTCAGGATCTCCTCCTGGTTGACAGTTGGAGGTGTTGGGTTGGAATCAGCAAGGATGGGACTTTAGGAAGCCTTTAGGTTGTTTTCTTCAGCTCCTTTCAGATGAATGCTGTAGGGTGCTTATCGGCCTGGAGCTCTTTGTAGTGCTGCTTCCCTTATTTTTGCTGAGTCCCTGGGAGACTGGTTTGCTGGCTTACTTCACTGCTGTTGCCTGTCTTTCTTCTAGTTCAGCTGTTCCAGATTTTTTTTTTTCTGGGCTGATATTTTCTGGGTTTTCAGAAGTTGATAGGGGAGAGTGAGAGCGACTACCTTTTCACTCCACCATGTTGGCTCCTGGAAGTGGAAGTCCTTGACAAATATTTAAATAGTGTGCCATTATATGTAAAGGACAAACAGTATATTCATTTTCATTCTGAAGGGACACTATGTGTTGAGAGATCTGGAGCAAAAATGAAAAAAGAAAGGGGAAGACTGATACAAAAAAAAAGAGAAAAAGAAAGAAAAATGAAGAGAAACAGAGACAGAGACATTATGAAAGATTCCACATAGCCTGACACTTAAATCTGGAGCTATTAATATGTGGATTCTATTTCCTCATTCCCCATCAGGTTTTCAACTCATTTTAGTAAACACTTGATCTGAACACAATAGAAATCAACTTATGTTTATATGGAGTTAAACTCATTGTAAGAGAACATAAAGCAAATACATTTGAAGAGAGCTGGAAATGCTAGAGAGTTAGTTATGCCAATTCAAGAAGAAATAATAAGAGATAGGAAAGGAAATAAATGGAGAAGGGATAAAGTCACCAGATTCCAGTAGTGGTGATAGGGAAAGCACAAAATTCTATCCAGGAAGACTGATGTTTAGGGTGGTCATTGAATCAGAAAAGGCTCCAATAATTCATGATAGTATTTAGTTTAGGTTGGTAGATACTTTTTATTTGCAATTCGCTGGACATCCTTCCTGAGTGAGTTTAGAAATTCTTAAGCAAAGCGCCCCCTATTTACATAACACGAATTATGATTCCCATTATTTTCTGCTTACTTATTCCAAATAGAAGAATTTACAGTTCCATGAGTACCATTGCTATTTCTCATAGATTGTATCCTTTTCTTTCTTTGTTCTAAATATCTGGAATATAATTTCTCCTTATAACCACCTGTTTGCTTCTCTGACTTCCTTCAAAACTGAGATAAATATGTTCCTTCTAAAAAAAGACCTAGGGTCTTCCCATTGAGATCACTTCTAAAATATTTACTTTGTAACCAATTTTTGCACACATAGTTATTGATATATTGTGTCCTCCATCAAAATGTTAGCTCATTGTCTATAGGGACTATTTATTTTTTGCCCTTTTTTTTTAATCCTCCCTACTTGACACAGTGCCTAACACAAAGTATGTTCTTAATAAATGCTTATTGATGCCAAATGTTTAGTTTCACATTATAGATTTCATAGTTTTCTTCAAAACATAACTGAAGTCCTACCTCTTGAATGAAGTCTTTTCCGATCAAACAGTTTTCAATTTCTCAATTATTTTGTATTAGCTTTGTATGTATTTTATATTACTTTGGTATGTTGCTTACTCATAGTTGAATTGTTGAAATTACTTGAGGAGGATAAAAAAAAAATTGTTCTCCCATTACTTTGTATCCCCGGTTCCAACATATAATGCTTAGAATGTGGTAGACTCTCAATAAATGCTTTTTGTTTCATTGAATTGGCTTAATATAAACTTCTGTGATAGAAAATAAAGTTCTGAATATACAAAAATGATGTGAACAAGGTTCTATGATATTCAGGGGAATAAAAGTTCATATTTTGGTGGAGAATGAAAGAAGGTTTCATGAAGAAAGTGATATTTGAGCTTGGCAAAGGAAGATTCTTAGTATTATCAAGAATGGAAGAGTACAAATATGCTGCCTGTATCCTGTATCAACTAACTTTAAGAGAAAAATAAGATGATATTTTGTACTTAACAAACTCTGCATCCACATCTCTACTTTGGCTTATAGGGTCTTCCGTATTCTAAATCTATTGAGTGCAAGTACTCTTTGTTTCCTCCAGGAAGGGAAGGGAAGGGAAGGGAAGGGAAGGGAAGGGAAGGGAAGGGAAGGGAAGAGAAAAGACTCCAGGTATTGACTAGGCATGACTAAAGAGTCTAACTACAAAATAAAGACAGTTTTGAGTTTCTAACATTTTCTCTAATTGATCTTATTAAATATATCAATTATGTGATCATAGAAGAAATTCTTAGCATAATTGTGAACATATAAATCTACTTTAAGTTGAGAGTGGTCAAATAGTAAGACTATTAGAATAAATTCCTAGTTTCAATTAAAAAAATGTATCAAAATTGACTCCACTACATGGAAAACAGGATTCTTTGCAAAAATCCTGAATCAAATGGCATTATTCGTGAGTAGATGATAGCAATTATTATCTCTTCTTTTGTTGATATTGTTATTGATGATGATGATTTTATTGTCTACTCATTGGAAAATTTGAAGAGCCAGATGGAAAAATAAAAGTAGAAAAATGTGGGAAGCTCTAACTTGCTCAATTAGATAAAAGGTAAAGAAGATAGTTGAAAAAAAAAAACAAAATTGTGTCCTTTTCACAGCCAACTTGGAAGAAAGAAAGCAATGGTAACAAAGAGACCCATGTCTTAAAATCTTTTCAATGACTACTGAACAAATCAGGCCACATGCTTAAAGCCATGCCTATTACTAAGATCCAAGTCTACTCATCTGCTCTTTCTTTAAAGGTCAAGTTATATTATATTGTCTCCTTTCAAGCACTGCCATTTTTTAAGTTTTACAAAAAATATTTTCCCCAGTGAGTTTTGAATTGAGGAGAATGCACCCAATTAACAAACAAAAATCCTTGTATTTCCTCCATTCTCAAAGAGGACCATGACATCATGGAAGGGAAGGGTGATTAAATTTTCCAAAAAAACTAGGAGGTATCTTTGTTATAGCTATTAACTATAATAATGACAAGGTGGCTGAACAGGAAGGCTTAATTACTAACAGGACATTAAATTAAGTAATAGGAGGATTTAAATAGCAATACAGGGTGGGAGGTAAAAATAAGTTGAATGGGCATTCCAAGAACAAGAACTAGAATAAATAAAGGTGTTGGAGGAAAGTATACATTGCATTTATGGGACCAGATTTTTAAAAGAACAATGTAATTTACTTTGAATGTAGCATAGGATAAATGAAGGATAGAAATAATATACTACTAGAAAAGAATGAAGCAGGTGATGAGACAACTGAAGTAGGCCATGATTTCAGACTGTATTTGCTGAGTAAGGAAAAACCAATGGAAGTTTTCAGGCAGCAAACTGAAGCAAGTAAATATGAAGGAAAATTAATCTGGACAACATGTTCTATGGATGTTGATTTTCTAGACCAGCCCTTAATGACTAGATATCCACATATTATCTTGGAAAACAATCTTGCTATGTTAAAAGTAAGAGAATAAATCTTCCCCTCAAATATAAATGAACCTGAGAAAGTTTTCTTGTTTTTCTCTACTTGGATGATTTGCTATGACGCAGAGCTGGAAAGGAAGAAATTGTGCTATTCTTATCTGATATCTAGAAGACTGTAAGTCTGAGAGCAGGAAGCACATATTCCTCATTTCTATATAACTTGCCAAACCTTGAATGCAGTTTCTTTTATATGATGTACTCAATCAAGGTTTGACAATGACTGAGTCATTCATTCGATGTTTTTGTCATCACATAAATATATGTACATGAATGAAAACAATAAATACCGAGCTCAGTTAAACAATTTTTCCATGTCCCTCTCAGTCATATTTCTTTTCTACTCCTTTATTTAATGGCTTGAGAAGTTCTTTGGTTTGTTTTTGTTCTAAGAAAACAGATATATGCATGCATATGTATGTATGTATAAATGCATATATATATATATATATATATATGTGTGTGTGTGTGTGTGTGTGTGTATGTATATGCTTGGGTGTATATATATGTGTGTGTACAAACACGTGTAAACCCATATCACACACATACACATATATGTATGTATGTATATATATATATGTGTGTGTGTGTGTATATATATATATATATATATATATATATATATATATATATATAGCATATAAAGGTAGACACACACACATATATATACATACATACATTTCTACATACACACACATTTGAGAAATTCCAATTAGAAAGGAGATTCAAAATGGTCAGTGAATTGACAGGGAACTAGACAAGATAAGTACACAACAATTACTTATTGGGCATCCCTTATAATGAATGTTAAAATAAGCCCTCTCCTGCCAACTAATGCAAAATATGTCAATGGAAATTTGCATTGTTTTTAATCAGTAGTCCCAACAATAGATTTTTTCTTATATTGCTTAAGTCATTGGCTCAGGATTCCTTGCCATAATGGTTAGAAATAAGCAATAGCCCTGGAGAAATGGAGGTTTATTGCAGAAGGTTTAGCACAGAAGGATTCTAATTCAAAGATAAATACTTTTTAACTAGGCTAAAATATATATGTTATGATCAGTATAATACTTGCAATAAATGTTCAAGGATGAGAAGTTATTGTTCAATATATATACACTGTGATAAGGAGAGGGTATAAAGGCTTTTTAAGGATCCATTACCATCAGAGTCAGTGCTGCAAAATGACATAATCATAGGTTTTTCAATAATTCAATGCACCTGAAAAAGAATGATTGACAATAGTACATCACCAGTATAAATGTACCTGAAAAGTGGCAGCAAATTGAGAACAAAATTTGGCTTTCCATCATAGTCAACTGTAAATCATAGAGCAATGGAATTTATTTTCAAGAAAACACAGTCCTTCTCTCTCTCTCTCTCTCTCTCTCTCTCTCTCTTCTCTCTCTCTCTCTCTCACTCACACACACACACACACACACACACACACACACACATCCCTTTTTCTATAGCAATAGGCCAGAACATGGTAGTAACAGGCAGACAAATTTTCTTGGTGTGATATTAACAAGCAATCATATAAATAAAATGCATCTGAGTAATTATCTCTTTTCCCTGGCTTTTGTTGGTGGGCTTCTTCTTATATAAAGTGCAACCTGAAACTTATCAAATAGTATTTTAAGAGTAGCAAGAAGTTTTAAGTTAATGGAAAGCTGTTCTTTGATAATTAGACTGAGTCTCTATCCTTTGTGCCTGGAATGGCATATCTTTGAGCATCATAGTATTATCCATTCCCATTATGATAGGATAATGGGATGTTAGTGCAAGAAGGATTAACTATTGGATAAATAAACATTTAGATACAGCATGGTTTAATGCACATTGAATTTGGAGTCAAATGTCATGAATCCAAATCCTGCTCTGCCACTTACTTCCTGTGGGACCTTGGACAAGTCATTTAATATCTTGGTAGAATAAATGGCCTTCTATGTTATTTACAACTGTAAATCTAAGTTTTTATTATCTATTTATTAAGCACCTGGAGAAGGAAATGGTGAATCTTTGCAGTATTTTTGCCAAGGAAATCCCCATGGACAGTTTGGCACACAGGGTGATGAAAAGTTGGACATGACAAGAATGGAAAAAAGAAAGATATGCAAAGAAAAGAAATCATTAGAAATCAGAATTATTCAAGTGGAAAAAGGAGGTACAAAAGCTCATTGAAGGAAATAATTCCTTAAAAATTAGAATTGGGCAAATGGAAGCTAATAAATTCACAAGGCACCAAGAAACAATAAAACAAATCAAAAGGATGAAAAATAGAAAAAAATGGGAAATATGTCATCAGAAAAATAACTAATTTACAAAATAGATTGAAGAGAGATAATTTAAGCATTATTGTAGTACCTGAAAGGTATAAAAAAGGGAGCTTAACATCATATTTCAAGAATTTTTTAAGCAAAAGGTCATCTCCAGTCTCCTGATCTATATCTTGCCACTGGACACAGATGGCTCTGGAGGAGAAAGTAAGGTTGGTGACCTTGCATAGCCCTCCCTCATTTAAATTCAATTACTTGGTAGTCAAGACATCATCTTCCTGATGTCATTGGTTCTCTTGGAGAAAGAAGGACAAGCAACCACATCTCAGCTCCCACTTCCCCCTCCACCCCTAGTCTCTACCACATACTCAACCAAAGTTGTAGGGAGATTCAGGTGGGCTGCCATGGGGAGACTTACTGCCTGGTTGGTGGTTACTGGGTTACTGGGTGGTAACTGCTCCTGTGGCATCCTTGAAAAAGGCAGAAAGAGAGGAACTGGTTTCCAGCCAAAGTCCCAAGAGGCACCATGCCTTGGAAGAACCTAATTAAGAGGTGGGAGGCACCAGTCACAAAGTCCTGCAGTGGTCCACCATGGAGAGAGGAAGCTTCCCAGCCAAAAGCACTCAGAGAAAACAGTTTCTTAGAGGTGGCATTTCCCCAGTCAGTAGCTTTCCCTGCTGTGACCTCCCACTTCCCACTGATCATCAGTGGAGGTAGAACACTGAGCCTGGACCTCTATTTATGTTTCCCCTTAAACCAAAAGGCCCTTGCCCACCGACCCTGATTATAGAGAGGGGATGATGGCCTACAGTTTGAAATAAAGGGCTGCCCTGCATATATTAGGGTAGGGGAGCTAGCCTAAAACAACTGTTTACTTCCTGAAGGAACCTGGCTCTTCTCTGCTCAGTTTTTCTGTTCTGCACTCAGGGATATAGCTTCTCAGTGGAGGAAAAGGAAACCAGTATGATCACTGGACTAGAAAGATTAGCTGTGAGACAAAGCAAATTGGGGAAAGGTGGCACAGTGGGACAACTAAGAGAAGACCCCAACAGCTGCCTTTTCCACAGGAGTCTCTGCCGGTTACCTCTGACTAAGGTTCAAAATTGAAGTCAGGGCTGCAAAAGGAGAGGCAAGGCAAGTGGGAAGAATCAAGAGGCTGCCAACATGCATGGTTCAGACCTTCCATCTGTTGGAGGCAGAAAGGAGTAAGCCTCAAATGTTATGAGGCTGCAGCTGCTGCTGCCTTTAAAAAAGAGAAGCAACTGTCTTTTGCTTTTCTCTGTATCCCCAGCATTTAGCACAAGGCTCAGACTGAGTAGGCACATAACAAATTAGTATAGACATTTCTGTTTTTTAAGCTTAGGTATGACTCATGTCGGTGCTCTATCCTAAAAGGAATTATTAGAATCCTTTCTAGAAAGACACTCACTTAAAGAAGTTCTATATATCAGTTGAGGATAGCTCTTTTTTTTTTCTACAACTAAATAAATGCTTAAAACACAAGACTCATAAGTACATAATGATAAATATTTAAAATACAGAACAATGTTTTCTCCCCCGTATACTGTAAGTCCCTTGAGTGTGGGAACTATTTTTTTTTTGCCTTTCTTTGTATTCCCAGCATTTACACAATCTCTGGCACATAGTAGGTTCCCACATAAGCACATATTGACTTGATATTGACTTCCTGGTAATTATACTAGCCCTCTATACACTACCTCTCATTATCTCTTAGATAAAATTAATTGATTTTTGGCTAAGACAAAATTTAATTAGAACCCTGGTAAATTCTGCTGAAAACTATATAATTCAAAGTATTATTTTTATTGTACAAATGCCAGCTGAGAGATAGATAACCAGAAAAATACAGGTCTGCTTTAAGCATCTGCATGATCAGTTTCTTCTTCCAATTCATAATATAAATAGCTGCTAGATTATTAATTAATCTTCCTTAAATACTGCTTTCATCATGTGATTTTTGTATTCAAGAGCTGACAATAATTATTCAGCACTTATGAAATTCAGCCATTGCTTCTTACCCTGGTATTTAAAGCCTTGTTTAATTTTCCTACATCCTTACTATTTATATTGACCTTCAGCATATATCTCCTTGCTACTGTCAATCTAGTCTCACTCTTCTCCCATAAGTAACATGGTTACTCTTTCTGTCTTGCTCTGCCTGAAATGAAATCTTCTGACATCTCTTCTCCAGGATTTAGAACCACTAGGTATCATCAAAATAATTTTATTCAAATCTTTCATTTTATAGCCCAGAAAATTGAAACAGAGAAAGCTAAAGCAGTTTATTTGAAAGATCAGTGGTTTTGGAGTCAGAAGACATGGCTTCAAATCTCACCTCTAACACATTTACCATCTGTGGGACAGAGTAGATACTACCAAACTTCTCTGAGAGCATTTTGTCACCTTTAAAGTGAAGATAATGGTAGTCTTGCTGCATTACAGAATTATTGCAAGAAAATTTTAAGAAAATGTAAGAAAGCATATTAATGTGAATTAGCATTATCATACCTCAAGGATATGCAAATAGCAGAGCCAGGCTTCAAATCCTAAATCTAAGCTTAGAAGTTCTCTCTTATACTCCATACTTCTAACCTATTGCTAAGAGTATCTGAAGTCTTATCCCCTTGAAACTTTCTTTCTGATCACCAAAAGATTATAATCACCAGTGATCTCTCCTTTTCTTGACTATGTGCTGTGTAGTCCACAAGTATGACATTTCCTTAATCACACATTTTAACATTTGAATATAATGCATTCAATACTTAGTTACCATCACGCATTTCAAATTTTCATGTTTCTAAATGCATCTTATTTCCCTCACAATATTATAAGATCCTTGAGACTAAGTGGAACTAAATCACCAAATGTGATATACTGTGTTTTGTATATCCCAGAATGCCAAGGTAGGAACATAGTAGTTGCAAAGTATTTACTGAATGGATGAATGAAGAAATGATAAAATTGTGATAAATTGTAATGATCTCATACTTACTAGCAAGTATAACCCATATGCCAGATGGGCTTTTGCCCCTGTCAGGATGGGACAAATGCAGTCTTTTGACATTCTCCCACCCAGAGTTTCTTCAAGGAACATAAAAATTTGTCTTGTTTGACTCTCTTTGAAAGCACTTTCTGCTTTTCTGCAAGCATTCAGACAAATAAGTCATACAAAATAGAATAGGCTTTATTGTCTTCATGAGGCAGTGAAGCTTAATGGATATACATCTAGCCTTAGAGCATAGAAGAGATGGGCTTACATTTTACTTTTCAACATATTGACTTTGTAAAGTGGGCTAATTCCCTTAACCTCTAATGTTCTAGAGCAGAATTATTAAATGTTACAGAGCCAAACTGGAAGCAATCCTCCAGGACTAGGGCAACAAGATATAAAGGTAATTGAGAAATACTTACCAAAATCTATGAAACATAGATAGTGTTAATTTGTGGTTTTCTAAATCAATAAACCACCCACAGGGATGTTTATACAAAGCTTAATGCCTCTCTTTTGCATTTTGTGTTTGGCATCACTGTTCTTGGCAACTCTAAGATTATAAATTGCAAAGAAGATACAAGACTGCATTAGAAGAGGAAGTTTCCTCACTTGGATCTGTCTTATATAAGGGATTTAATAAATGCTTATTGACTGATTGGTAAATGTTTATTGACTGAATTATGATGTCACAAGCCTAGGTCCCATGTTATTCATAGAACAGCGGATTTAAACCAGACTCTTACCTGAGCCTGCCTGCCAATCTTTCCTTCTGATGGGATCTCCATTACCCAATGGCCCACATGATTCATATGATTCACAGTAACCATGAAGGGAGAAATTTGGGTTACTCTTTGGTGCACTCAATGCTAGGCTAATTCCTATTCCCTTTAGGAATCTGAAAGCATTCTACAGTATTGGATGATGCTGATACATGTTACTTTCTCCTCAATCTTTTCCAGTAAAACTTCAGAATCCATATATAATTTCTTTCTCTATATATCTATCCAATGAACTGTCTCTCCTTCCATTTCTCTGACATCAGCCCCTAGACATTAGTGGTTCATTGAACAGGCCTTGTGGCAATACATAACCAATATGGTGGAATGATGTGAAACAGTGCAGTGAGCTCCCTTCCACAAATTCTTACTAACAATGTTTTAAAAAAATCACTAAATCAAATTATGATGGGAAAATTCAGAAAAAAAAATCACAAAATGACCTATGTAGCTTAGGTCAACATATGGAGATACATGTGGAGGTCAGTGGACACTGAGGACTGGGCAAAGCTAATATGTTGAAGCCTATGTAACACTTCAGCCCTCAGACAAATTCTATGCACCAAGGCAAGAAGACATCTCAGACACATACCAGGAAACAACCAAATCCATAGTGGAGCATTGATACAGGGATGAAAGTGAACTGACAGCTTTGTAACCAACTATTTAGTCATAGAACTACACCACCCATTTGTTGGCCAGAAATCTAGGGTGGTTTGACAACAGAACCAGAATACAAGGGTGGCATGTGGGTGGGGAGGCTTTGGGTTATGCATTAAGAAAGGAAGAACCTCAGAAACCAGTAATAGTAGTGATATGACTCAAACTGTAAGCACAGACCAGGATTTCATTTCTAGTATTTAACTTAACCTAAAATGGAATAACCAAGGCAGGAATCCAAGATAAAAGGGGAGCCTACACTTCTTTCACTTTGAATGATAATGTTACATGATAGTAGCAAAAATCAAGAAACTGCCAACTCTTGCAGTGCCCCAAAAGCACATCAGAAATTTGCAGACTTGTTGGAGGGGGGAGGAAGGAGAGAAGTATAGCAATCAATCTTTTCCCTCAGTCAAACCACTTTGAAAGCACTGAAATCTTTCCAGTCCCAAGACTGTCCCTAAGTTCCTAGAATAACACAACATTCAATATCCCAAGAAAGCAGTATCAGGACCAAACCAGACCTTCATCCCATAAATGTGGAAGATTCCGAGATTACATTAAATTCAAAGTCACAAAGTAGATTGAAACAATGACCAAACAAAAAAGAACACCATCATAATGCGCTCATATGGTATTGGGGTGGTGAAGAGACAGAATCAGAAGAGGGGAATGATTCTAAAACATGTAGAAAAGTTTCTCAGAGAAAAACACAGCATAGGTACAAACTGAAAGAAAATTTCTGGAAGAGACAAAACAATCATTTGGGCTTTTTAAGTTTAAAAATGGTTTTATAAATGGAATGAGAAAACTTTAGGGGGAAAAAAGGAAAGGAAATGAGAGACATAGGAAAAAAAACAATTGGAAAGGAAATTAACAACTTGACACAAAAGATGCAAAACTGTACCAAGCTTATCCCATAAAATTAGAATGGTCCAAATGGAAGGTAATAAATACATGAGGTACCCAGAAATATTAAAATTCAGTTAAAAGCCTGAAAAATGGAAGACAATGAATCTCATAGCAAAACCAATTAACTGGGAAAAAAGATCAAGGACAAAAACTTTAAGAATCATTGGACAACTGAATATCATGTGCAAAAGAGGAGCTTAGACATCCTATTTCAAGAAATTTTAAAAGAAAACTGCATATGTCTCTTAGAACTAGAAGGGAAAATGGAAATAAGAGAATTTGCTGCTTATATTTTAAAAGAAACTCCAAAATGATAACTCCCAGGGACATCACAACCAAAATCCAGAGCTCAAGTGAAAGAAAAAAAAATACTGCACACATCCAGAAACAAAGATTTCAAGCACCAAGGAGCCACAATCAGGATCACTCATGATTTATCAGCCACTATCTAAAGGAACAGAGAACTTGGAAGGAAAGAGGACATAGGCATACAGCAAGAATAACTTATCCACCAAAAATGAGTATAATATTATTCAGGAAAACATGAATGTTTAATGAAATAGAGAACTTTCAAGCATTCCTGATGAAAAATCAAAGTTGCCAGTAAACTTCAGAGTACAAACACAGGAATGGAGAGAAACACACAAAGTTAAGTATAAATGAACAATGATAAAGGACTTAAAAAAGATTAACTATTTAAATTTGAATACAGGGAGATGATATATGTCCCCTCTGAACTCTATTTTGTCAAAGTTTATAGAGATATCCCAATTAGAAAGGATCTAAGATTGTTTCTGTTGTATCTTCACAATTTTAAGAAAAGAAGAGAAAAAAGAGGAGTTGAGAAATACACTAGGAGATGCCTGAAAGGGAAGGGAAGGTTAGGGAACATTATCTCACATGCTCAAAGTGCATAAGTAGAAATCTATACAAACAAGATGGGGCGATGAGGGGAGCAGTTGATATCTGAATCTCACTCTCATCTGAAGTGATCAAAAAAATCAAAAAATACAGATACATTTGGGTATAGAAATGTATTTTATTCAGTAGGGAACTAGGAGAAAAATAGGACAAGGTGGGAGGAGGAATTAAGGGAGGGTAAATTAAAGGACAACAGCTAAGGGGCACAATGAATAAAACACTGGGCCTGGAATCAGGAATGCCTAAGTTCAAATCTGGCTTCAGGGCACTTTGGTATAAGCCACTTAACCCTGTTTGCTTCAGTTTCCTCATCTGTAAAACGAGCTGGAGAAGAAAATGGCAAACCACTACAATATCTTTGACAAAGAAATCCCAAATGGGGTCATGAAAAGTGGGATATAGCAAAAACAACAAAACAACAATTGAACAAAAACAAATTAAAGAAGGGATTAGTCCTAAGAAAGACAAAGTATGTGTGTGTGTGTGTGTGTGTGTGTGTGTATGTGCATGTGTGTGTTAGGTGGCAAAAATGAGATTCTGAAGGAGTATTCGTAATTGCAGAATGAGACAATTTTTTTAGACATGACCAATGTGATCATTTGTTTTAACTGAACATGAAGGTTGTTTTTTGTTGTTGTTGTTGTTGTTGTTTTGTTGTTTGGTTGGTTTTTTTCTCTTGTTTTGCCTTTGGATTTTGCTTATGTTTTCAATTTGGTGTTAAGGTGGTGGTAAAAAAAAACATGTCAGATTAAAGAAAATTAAATGCTTTTTAAAAAGGAAGAGGTTATATGGTGTCTTTCTTTGCCTATTAGGAAATAGGCAAATGATTCCTTTATCAGACTCTATCTTCCTTTTTAAACTATATTACTATTGTTTATTTGCCAATATATCTATCTCCACTGGCCATTGCTCCTTTTAAAAGGAATAATTAAAATTGGAAGGAGGGAGGGATGAGTTCAGCAAGCTTACTAACCCATCACTTGAATCTGACAATATAAGGAATGTACCATACCCATAATCACCCATCTCTATGTTCTTTTAACAGTCAAGCTGAAATACTAGGTCAGGTTTTTGATCCATACTATTGCTAAAACACCAATTCAGTGACCCTTACAGATGCTTCTAGGAGGAACTTATAAATTTGATTCGCTGCCATAACAAATAACAATGGTGGATAGAAAGGACATAGGAACAAGAATTCACGTTTTCCAGACAATTCATTTTATTTATTTATTTATTTTTCTAGAGGCAGAGTAGAGAGGCATACAATCCATTTCTATGTTTACAATTCTAACATTTCTTTAGTAAATTGGTATGTTCTCTGATGGGTATCCTAAGAGTTTTTGAACATGAGGGAAATCAGAACATTTTCCTTAGTTCTTTCAATGATTATTGTTCTCAATAAGTCATTTTTTTAAAGCAAACCTAGCTTTTATTTAATCTTAATCAAATTGAAATTAGATGATGAACACAAGGATTACATATCCAACTTTTGGTGGTTGAGATGACTAAAATGTTGTAATGAGTTAGGTCATTAGTCAGTTGCAAAACTTTTCGAACAAGCAAATAGCAATTCATCTCAGTGCAATGAGCCAAATGAGACCATTCAGGCAGTAACCATTAAGACACAGAACAGAGAAGCTGAAGCATACCAAACAGCAAATGAGATTGAATCATTAAAACTAAATTTTCTTCCCCCTGGATACCCTTGAATACTCTAATAATACTAAGAATTCCAGCTGACATTTGCAAGAGCCATTTACAGTTCAGATTTTAGATAGATTGTAGAAAACAATGGCTGCTACATGAACAGGTCTTATTAGGCACTCTCATTTGAAATGAGGGAGAGCTTAAAATGGACATCTTTGGCAACCTTTGAGGATCATATCCATGTATGACTAGATTCAGCATTTTGAAGCACATTAACATGTTTTTTTTTCTAAATTACTTGTAATTTGCATTTAAATTTGACACATATCAGAATTAAAACTTAATTTCAGGAATTGCACCTGTGTCTCCAGTCCACTGGCATTTCACATTATTTAATTTAGAAAATTCATTATGATAATTTTGTGAAATGTACATCAGAGTAAATTGGCATTTCTTTTGTTATGAATTATTTTGAATAGTATGTTCAACTATGAACAACACAATTTCATTTCAGAAAATTATCTGAATTTGTTTGGCCCTGTAATTGTGCACTGCTTTCTACATGTTATATTAGCTTAGTTTACAATAATAATTCTCACTTTTATTTCACTTCATTCTTGTTAGATACAATTTAAAAGATTTTTCTGGGCCCTACGTAACACTGTAGAAGTGTAACCTAGACCATTGTTAATCATTTGTATTGTAACTTAATCTACCATGATTTAACAAATAAGCAATCATTTTTTTCTTGGTAAAATCAATACTATCAGGGAAAACATACATAACTTGAAAAATAGTTTTATGATACATGACTAAGCCTGTCTACTAAAGATATTCATTAAGGTCATGTATTCTATTCTCCCAAGATTAAAAACCCCTACCTAAGGCTAATTTTCATTGACGATATTGAACGTTGACCTGCTTACTCCCTGCCCTCAAGTACTAGTTCCAATTCAAGATAGAATCTTAGAAGGCTGAGTTTTGAAGGATGCCATATAAACAAAGAGAGCATTCCAGGATCAGGGGATAACAAGTGCAAAGACGCAGAGAGGGGATGGAGTGTCAGTTTGAGTAACAGAGTATAGTTTTTCTACCTATAAAATGAGTTGGTATGACTAGCTGACCTCAGCTCCCTTCCAGTTCTAAATTTATGATCTTAAGACCCAATAAACAATCCTCAGAAAGTTTAATACAGTATTTTATTTTGTAATTCTTTAATACCCTAATGATGTAATGTTATAGCTATTTCTCTCATTGTCTTTAACCCTTATTTATGACTTAAATAATATATGGCCTATTTCTTATTTAAATACTAGCCTTTCCCTCATCTTGCCTACAGCTCTCAAATCACTATGTACCAAATAAGCATTTTCTGTATTTTATTTACCATAGGTTGGGTGGTTGTGTCTCTGTGTGTATATTTTTTTGCATTTCACTACAACAAAGAGGAGTCTGAAATGTGTGCATATCTTTCTTTAAAATTCTCCTATCTGATTCCAAACTCTTAGGTCCCATTTAAAAAGTTATAGCTCACTCAGTTTCATAACTGAGTTAGGTGAGTCAAAGGTTTGTCCCTCTTCCAAGTCTGTATCTCTCAGATCATGGCATCTCTGGCTTTCACAGCAACATTTATGTCACGTAAGACAAACTTAAAGGATCATAGGAGCATAATTTTATAGCTGAAAGAGACTTTAGATATGATCTAGTCGAACATGAAAATATTCCTTTGAGGAAACTGAGACCCAGAGAGGTTAAATGCCTTGTCCAGGGTCATAGTGTCAAATGATGAATTTCAAACCAGAAAAAAAAAATAAATAAAAAACAAGCAAAAAAAAATCTGTTGTGTTTTCTACTCCATCAAGATGCCATCTAGGACTTAAAGTTGCTTAAATTAGGAAACATGCTTTGCTCAAATGGTGAGGATATGAAAACTTAAATATACTTTTTAATATTGACTAGTATTCCTTACTACATTTAATTAGGATTAAAACTGGCATTACCACTCTAATAAAGAAATGGATGAGTTTTTCCAAGCATCAGTTCTCTAAATGTACTCTTTTTAAATTTCCCCTCTTTTTCTTAATTTCTCCTCTCTTTCTTTCTTTCTTTCTTTCTTTCTTTCTTTCTTTCTTTAGCAAAGGGATCACTGGCATGATTTGTGAATGTGATTAATTTAACATAACTTTCATTATTCTACTGTTTTTTGGGTATAGTCTTTGTTTTGCTATGGTAAAATTAAGTGCAAACCCTAGGATACTTTTGCTAACTTCTGCCTACAAAGTGTATAATGCTTCTGCTTGCCCCCCCAAATACCTCAACCTATGTGGTCTATCAGTTGGTTAATAAAGTTGTAAGCTTCAGGTATTGTGAGGTACTTTGTAGGTATATTCTTTAATTAAATGCCATCAACTTAACAATGAGGGAGGGGAAAAAATTCATTCCTATTTGAAGACGTCCTGAAACTTAGAGGTATTTTTTCCATATTTTGCTAATCTAGCTATGAATTTCTTATTATTCTGTTTTTTAAAAGAAAACAGTTATTTTATTAGGACTCAGCATTTAGACTATTTCCTACATAGGCTTTTATATTGTTTTCAACATTCACTTACACAAGTTTTTGAGTTCTAAATTTTCACCCTATCTCACCCCTCCCCCCACTGCAAGATGGAATGCATTCTGAATATCCCTTACCCTAGTCTGTCCTCTCTTCTATCTCTACCCCCTTCTCTTTTCCCCTTACCCTTCTATTTTCCTGTAGGGCAGGATAGACTTCTCTACCCCATTTCCTGTATTTCTTGTTTCCCAGTAGCATGTGAAAGTATTTTTTTAAACACATGTTTTTAAAACTTTAGGTTTCAAATTTTCTCTCTTCCTTCCTTCCCACCCACCCTCATTGAAAAGGAAGACAACTCAAGATAGGTTGTACATGTTCAGTTATGCAAAACACTTCCATAGTAGACATGTTGTGAAAAAGTAACTCTATTTCCCTTAATCCTATCCTGCCCTCCCATTCTATTCTTTCTTTTGACCCTGTCCCTCCTCAGAAGTATTTACTTCTGATTACCCCCTTTCCCAATCTGCCCTCCTCTCTCTCATTCCCCTGCTCTCTTGTCCCCTTCTCCCCCTATTTTCCTGTAGGGTAAGACAGATTTCCATACCCAATTGAATGTGTATGTTATTCTCTCCTTAAGACAAAATCCTATGAGAATAAGATTCATTCATTCTCTCTCACCTTCCCTGTTTCCCCTCCTCTGTAAGAGACATTTCTGTTTTTTTTTGTGTAAGACAATTTACCCCATTCTACCTCTCCCTTTCTTCTTCTCCAAGTATAATCCCTCTCATCCCTTAATTTATTTTCCAGATATGACCCCTTAATCTTCAACTCACCCTGCCCTCTATCTATATCTATCTATCTATCTATCTATCTATCATACATATATATATTTTTTTCTCCAACTACCCTAATACTGACAAAGCTCTCATGAGTTATAAATATCATCTTTCCATGTAGGAATGTAAACAGTTCAATCTTAATAAGTCTCTAATGATTTCTCTTTCATGTTTACCTCTTCATGTTCCACTTGAGTCCTGTATTTGAAAGTCAAATTTTCTATTCAGCTCTGGTCTTTTCATCAAGAATGCTTGAAAGTCCTCTATTTCACTGAATGACCATTTTTTTCCCCTGAAGGATTATACTCAGTTTTGCTGGGTAGGTGATTCTTGGTTGTAATCCTATCTCCTTTGCCCTCCTAATATTATATTCCATGCCATGCAGTCCTTTAATGTAGAAGCTGCTAAATCTTATGTTATCCTGATTGTGTTTCCACAGTACTTGAATTGTTTCCTTCTGGCAGCTTGTAATATTTTCTCCTTGACCTGGGAACTCTGGAATTTGGCTACAATATTCCTAGGAGTTTTCCTTTGGGGATCTCTTTCAGGAGGAGATCTGTGATTCTTTCAATTTCTCTTTTGCCATCTGTTTCTTATATATCAGGGCAGTTTTCCTTGATAATTTCTTGAAAGATGATGTCTAGGCTCTTTTTTTGATCATGACTTTCAGATAGTCCAATAATTTTTAAATTCTCTCTCCTGGATCTATTTTCCAGGTCAGTTGTTTTTCCAATGAGTATTCACATTTTCTATTTTTCATTTTTGGATTGTTTTACAATGTCTTGATTTCTCATAAAGTCACTATCTTCCAAACGCTCTATTCTAATTTTAAGGAAGTATTTTCTTAGTAATCTTTTGGACTTCCTTTTCCATTTGGCCAATTTTTTTTTTAGGGCATTTTTTCCTCATTGGCTTTTTGGACCTCTTTTGCCATTTGGGTTAGGCTATTTTTAAGGTGTTATTTTCTTCAATATTATTTTGGGTCTCCTTTAGCAAGCTGTTGACTTGTTTTTTGCGATTTTCTTGCATCACTCTCATTTCTCTTCCCAGTTTTTCCTCTACTTCCCTTACTTTCTTCTCAAAATCCCTTTTGAGCTCTTCCAAGGCCTGGGACTGCTTCATATTTTTCTTGGAGGCTTTGGATGTAGGAGCTTTGATTTTGTTGTCTTCTTCTGGTTGTATATTTTGATCTTTTTCACCAAAGTAAGATAATATAGTCTGACTCTTTTTGCGCTGCTTGCTTATGATCCTGGCCAATTACTTGAGTTTTAAACTCTCTATTAAGGTACAAATCTGTTTCCAATGTGGAGAATGTACTGTCCCAAGCTCTGGGGGTTTGTATAGCTTTTTTCAGAGATACTTGTAGGGACCTGTAAATTTTCAGTTCTTGCAAGGTGGTATGATAAGGGGCAAGGTGTTTACTCCTTTACTGGCCTGTGACTGCAAGCACTCTTTTCTGTCCTGTAAGTATGAGAAGGGGTTTCTTTCCACAGCCACTATAAGCTCTACCACACCAGCGCTCCTCCTCACCCTGGCACCACTGCCCAGAACTGTGACCTAGATCCAAACATGGGCAAAGCAAGAGATTCCTGCCTCAGCACTGGCAAAGAGACCCTTGCAATCCCTCTTTGATCAGCCTTTGGATTCCCCCTCAGTCTATGCTCTGGAAGATTGGAAAGCATCTGCCCCCCCCCGGCCACACTCTTGGGGAATGGAGCTATTACCCCACCTTCCTTTCTCAGCACCACAGAAACACTTTTCCCACTGACCTTCTAAGTTCTCTTTGGCATTCGTGGATTGAGGAGTCTGGAAGCTCCATAGCTGCCCACGATTCAGTCCTCTGAACCCTGCTCCAGGTTTGCTGTGCTTCCACAGTGTCCTCCCAGCCAGGGGCAATATAGCTTTCTGATCAACCATCCAGTTTGTCTTGGGCTGCAAATTTATTTCACTCTGTCTTTTTGTGTGTTCTGCTGCCTTAGAATTTGTTTAGAGCCATTTCTTATGAGTATTTGGATGGGTTTGGGGGAGAGCTCAAGCAAGTCACTGCTTTCACTCCGCCATCTTGACTCCACCAATCCCTACATAGGCTTTTAATAAAAGCTTATTTACGAAGATGCCCTGTATAGATTCTCAGTTCTCCTGAGTTCTGCCATTTTTGCTTGACCACTTAAGCCCATTAAAGATGAAAAGGGGGATGAAATATATAGGACTGTGTTATGATCCAGATGTTGATGATTTGTAAAGTAGCAGCCAAGTTTACTGTTTCCAGTTTTGTGTAAATGCTATATAACTTGTAAGGATCTAGGGGAAATGATAAAAGAAAAGAATGTAAGGAAGATTTGAAGAATGTATTTCTATATGAAAGAAAATAAATGTGCAGTAGTGCTGAGCAAGAAAAGTGACAACTGCTGGGATCATTCAAAGTACATTTGGATTTGATATAAGAGAAATATGTTTTTATAGATTATGTGCAAGGGTGGGCTATGACCTTGTTTCTTCCTTCACATATTTCTTCTTTTTTTGTTTTGTTTTGCAATTCTATCACAACAATATTTTCAATAATACCAAGATTTTGTTATTTTAAAATAGGCAGGTACAGTGATATAGGGCTGTCATTCTTTGGGGAGAAAAAAAAATCACTTGAAAATCAAAGATATTTATAGAAATGTGTCAGTTGGCTCGGTCTTCTCAATTCTAATTCAATAATAGCAACTTTCTTACCTCTTTAGTGCAACTATATTGATTTGGAGCAAATACGTTCTGCAGGAATAAATTTATTTTACTACAGATTAAATATTAGAACTATCATAAAGTCTACCAATTTTTAAATTTCTATATTTACTATGGAAATATGACTAGCATTTATGTTATTTATCCTAAATAGTTATGATTGCATATTAGTGTACTCTGTGAGCATATTTTATTAAGGAAAATATGTTTCTACATGTAAAAATATGTGCCAAAATTTGCCTAATGTGCTGATAATGAGTGCATATTCAATTTCTCTAAAATATTTAGTGGTTTGACTTAAAATAGATGACATTTGAACAGATTTCCCTTAATTTTTGAGTTTCTCATAAACACAATTACATTTTTAACTGGAAAAATATTTATATGATTTTGAAAAAAAATAAATTATTTTAAAAGCATGAAATGAATATAAAAATAATAGGATATTTTCTGTAATAAATATGGATCTAAATTAAGCAGCTGAATCCACACATTAATATTGATATATCACATAGCAATTAGCCAGTTGTTTTATTAACAAATTTTAAATATCATTTACATTTATGAAATACACTCTTTATGTATTAAAAGTTTTTAAAAATAAGAATTGAAACTTAGTTCTCAATTAAACTGAAAAAAAAAGTGGGGCATGTTAAGATGAAGTAAAAATAACCTCCAAGAATGATTATGTTACACAGTCAAAGGTTTACCTTTGCAAAGTGCTATTTAACAATAAATTTTTATTCAGTTGTTTCCATATGAACTGGTGGTGGAAAGAACAATAAGAAATGAAGAGTTTAGTTGTTATTAGGAAACAATGTAAAACAATGTTAGAGCAGTGACTATCATTAAAATATTACTGCTTCATAAGGAATGATGAATATGAAGAATTCCAAGAATTAGGAGTTGATATGTAAGAAGCAAGATAGAGAGGAGAAAGCAGAGTTAAATGAACAATATATGGAATGGAATGGAATACAAAATAATTTAAATTATCATATATTTATTATGTGTCAAACACTGTGGTAATTGAGGGGAATGTCTACTCTCCTTCCTTCCCCTATCTATCCCTTGACACTAAAGATTGTCCCTGATCACAAATTTGGAACTCATACTTTAATTGAGGAAAATTAAAGAAATTATTAGGAATTATTTTGCCCAATGATATGCAAATAATTCTTACAATCTAAGTGAAATAATTATATATTATATAATAATATAAATTTTCCCAAGTTAACAGGAGAATATTTATGTAACTGTTTCTTAGAAAAAAAAAAGAGGAAATAGAGCAAGCCAGTAATGAGCACCCTAAGCAGAAATCCCCAGGACCAAATGGATTTATAAGTGAATTCTACCAAAAAAAAAAAAAGAGAGAGAGAACAATTAATTCTAATAGCATATGAAGTGTTTGGAGAAATAGACAAAAGAGTCCCACAAATTCAATTTATGACATGAATATGGTTTTAATGCTTTAAACAAAGAGAGACAGAAAAAAAATAAAGTTATAGACAGACTTTACTATTAAACTGATGAAAAAAGTTAAATAAAGCACTAGAAAGGAGATTACAGCAATATGTCACAAAATCATATACTATGATCAAGTGGCATTTATGTCAGGAATTCAGGGCTGGTACACTATTAGAAAACTAGCACTATGACTGACCATATCAATAACAAAACCAGCAAAAGTCACACAACTATAGCAATAGATAGAGAAAAAAGTGACATACAGAATATGATGCCCATTCCTATTAAAAACAGTAAAAAGCAAAATAATTAATGGATCAAAGTAAGTATTATCACTTTAAAACCAAGAGCACACATTATCTGTTACAAGGATAAACTTGAAGCTTCCCAATAAGATCAGAGCTGAAGCAAGGATGCCCATTATCACCATTATTATTCACTATTCTAGCAGAAATGCTAACTACAGCAATACGAGAAGAAAAAAATTGAAGCAATAGAAATAAGTAAGGTAGAAACAAAGCTATCACTCTTTGTAGATGATTTGATTGCATATTTAGAGAATTCTAGACAAACAAAAAAACCCTAATTGAAACAATTAACTTCAGCAAAGTTGCAGATTATAAAATAAACCCACATAAATCATCAGCATTTCTATATACTACCAACAAAACCTAGCAGGAGAAAGTAGAAAGAGAAATTCCATTAAAAATAACTATAGATATTATAAAATACCTGGGATTCTACCTACCAAGAGAAACACAGGAACTCTATGAACACAATTACAAAATATTTCTTATACCAATAAAATCAGAACTAAACAATTTGAAAAATATGAAATGGTCATGGATAGTCAGAGCCAATACAATACAAATGATTATTCTACCAATTAATTCATTTATTAATTGCCATACTAATCACTAAAAATATATAGGGAGAGCTAGCAAAAATGACAAAATTCATCTGGAAGAACACAAAGTCAAAAAAATCAAGGCAATCAATGAGGAAAAAAAAGGGAAAATAAGATGGCCTAGCCATACAAGTTGCCAAACTATTTCAAATGATGATCATTAAAACAATCCGGTACAGGCTAAGAAATAGAATGATGGATCAGTGGAATAAATTAGATACACAATACACAGTAATAAACAACCTTAGTAAGCTAATGTTTGAGAAACCCAAAGCCTCAAGCTTTTGGGAGAAAAACTCATTATTTGACAAAAATTGCTGGGAAAACTGGAAAACCATATAGCAGAAACTTTGTATAGCTCAAGGTCTCACACTATAAACCAACATAAGATCAAAATGAGTACATGTTTTAGACATAAAGGGTGATACCATAAGCAAATTAGAACAACATGAAATAGTTTACCTGTAAGATATATGGATAAAGGAAGAATTTAGGACCAAACAAGATATAGGAAGCATTACAAAATGTTAAATGAATAATTTTGATTATAGAAAATTTCGAAAGTTTTGCACAAAGAAAACCAATGCAACAAAAATTAGAAGGAAAGTTGAAAACTGTGGGGCAGGGAAACTTTTTTCAGTACCTCTGATAAAGGTACCATTTCTCAAATATATAGAAAATCAGGTTAAATTTATAAAAATACGAGTCATTCTCCATTTTATAAATGTTCAAAGAATGTGAACAGGCAGTTCTTAAATGAAGACACCAAAGTTATCAGTAACCATATGAAAAACTGCTCTAAATCACTATTGATTAGAAATATTCATATTAAAGCTCCATGGCCTCACAGTCATCAGAGTTAATAACATGACAGAAAAGGAAAATGATAACTCTTACTAAGGATGTGGGAAAATTGGGACACTAATGCACTGTTAATAGACTTGTAAACTGACCCAAACCATTCTGGAAAGTAATTTGGAACTATTACAAAAGGGTTATCAAACTGTGTATACCCTTTGATCCAACAATGCTACTATAAGACAACGTAAACTCTTTGAGCACAGGAACTCTTTAGATTATGCCTGCTATTGTCAAGACACAGAGTAACATAGTTCCTTGCACATAGCAAATGCTTAATAAGTGCTTATTTAAATGAATAAAAAATACCACTACTAGGTTCATTTCAAAAAGATTTTTTAAAAAATGAAAAGAGCCTCTTTGTACAAAAATATTTATAGCAGCTTTTTTTTTGTGGTGGCTAAGAATTGGACGTTGAGAGGATACTCATCAATTGGAGAATAGCTGAACAAACTGTGGCATACTGCTTTAATGAAATATCATTGTGCTTTCAGATATAATAATTAGATTACTTCAGAAAAACTTGGAAACACTTGCATGACCTAATACAGAGTCAAGTGAGCAGAACAAGAGAATGTTGAAAACAGTAACAGCAATATTTACAAAGAACAACTGTGACTTTCAGCTATTCTCAGCAAAACAATCATCCAAAACAATATCAAAGGATTCACTATATAAAATGATATCCATCTCTAGAGAAAGAACTGATGGCATCTGAATACAGAACAAAGCATACTACTTTTCACTTTCTTTCGTTTTTGCAAATTTTCTTCCAAAAATGACTAATATGAATATGATTGACATGAGTGCATATATATAATCTATATCACATTGCTTACTGTCTCAGAGAGGGGTGAAGGGAAAGAGGATGGTATAAATTTTAGAATTCAAAATTTCTTAAATGTTTAAATTATTTTTTCATGTAATTTGAGAAAATAAAATATTATCAAAAATATTTATAGAGGCTCTTTTTGTAATGGTAAAAAACATTGGAAATTGTGGGATGCACATCAGCTGGGGAATGACTGAACAAATTGTGGTATATTATTGTGAAGGAATAATATTATGTTGTAAGAAATGACAAGTAGGACTTTTTTTTAGAAAAATATGGCAAGTGTTATATGAATTGATGCAAAGTGAAATGAGGAGAACAGGATGACATTGTCATCAATAACAACAATATTGTAATGATGATCAACTGTGAAAAACTTCACTACCCTGATCGAGACAACGATTCAAGGTAGTTCCAAAGGATACATGATGATTATTTGTATCCACCACCAGAGAGAGAACTTCTGAAGTTTAGATGCAGTTTGCGGCATATTTTTAAACTTTGTTTATCTTGAATTTTTTTTGCCTGTGATTTGTTTTGCAACATGGCTATTATAGAAATATGTTTTACATAACTTCATATGCATAATAAATACCTTATTGCTTTCTTTCTCAAAGCCCATTGGAGGGGTTGGAGGATGAGAATTTATATCTTAAAATTAAAAAAAATGAATGTTAAACAATTTTATATGTAATTGGGAAGTAATAAAATTATGTGTGTGTAGGTGCATGTGTGTTTGTATGTGTGTGTATATATGTGTGTGTAAGAAATATTGGCCAGAGTCAAAAAGTAAAGGGCCTTTTCAAAGTGAGTTTTTTTTTTCCATTTTATCCTTTGATTCTTCACAAGCAGGCAAAAGACATGATCAGACTTGTGCCTTGGGAAGATTGTTTTGGAAGTTTTGCAATAAATAGATTGGAGAATGATAAACCAATTAAAATGTTACATTAATTCAGGATTGCAATGATTAAGTTCAGAACTAGCATGATAATCATGTGAGTAGAAGGAAGGGTTGTAATACAAAGAATATTACAGAGGTAGTATCTAATGACTTTCTAACAATTGGATATCCCAGGGGGCTGACAGATCTGGTTTTGCAGCCCAGAATGATTGAAAGGATATTCATGCCCTCATTTTGTAATGCCCTTATTGAAGTTTGAGTCCCCAGAAGATTATTGGAACTTTAAGTTCTAAAATTAACTCTATAAGTCTATTCTAACTTTGCAGGTCATGAGCTCTCTCCAATGTGTTCTTTTAAAACAATCAGCCCATAGAAACAATTCCCTTTTTAAAAAGGTAGTAACATGACATGTTAAAGAAGAAGCTTTAAATCAAATTTATGTCACCCTAAGCATAGATCTTCTTTCTTTATAGTTTGTTTAACTTAAACCAAATTCTACATTTAGTGCAGTTTTACACTTAAAAAAGAAAAAAAGAATGAATTTTCATTGGGTGAAAGGACTGGAGAAAGAGAAAATAATTTTATTATTTTCCTATTGGGTAATGTCTTTCTTTTCCCTTATTTCTGTCTCCATAGTATTTTGCTTTCCTTTATACATATTGTATCTTCTCCTTTGCATATAAATTCCAGGCCTCTTTCATTCTTTGTCTCTGCATTGACTCCTAACACAATGACTTGAATTTATTAAATGCTTCAAAGATATTACTTGAATTGAATTAAATTAAATTGCATTGTACCCAGTGAAAGTATTGCTGTTCTTTTTTAGCATTATGTATTCAAGTGCCATATACCGATTTGCATTCAAACTGATCTGAAAAAAAAACTCTCTTCCCCTCTCATTTTTTTTGTCTCTTCTTTTTCTACTTTTCCCTTTGGTGAAGTAATGAAGGTCAAGGAACTTTAAGGTCAGGTTAATTTGAGGAGGAAAGTCTACTCCATTTTTTTAAATCAATTCTAGTCCTAATTACTGAAAATTTTAAAAGTAATACTCTTTGTGTATTTATGTGTGCTTATAAGTACATATGTAATTGCTTTGTATAATGTTATTTATACAATGCTTATTATTTATAATATGCATATATTCTTAATATTAAACATATTAGTAATTCTAAAAGTAGCATATTGCTTTTACTGAAAAAACCCTAAAGAATTCAAATTATACTAGCTGACAATTAGGATAAATGAAATGTAGCATTTCTCTAAATTTATATTGCATTAGCTATAATGTTAGCAAAGCAACTTTAATTAATAAGCAAAATTATTTGGAAAATTTTTAATTAATTACATCCAAAATTTCAAGTATTTAAAATCATATCACATATATTAACATTTCTACATATCAAAACTTTAGATGCGAACATTTAGAATATAACCTTGAATGAATCTAAGTTAAGTCAGTAACAAAAAATGGAAGTAACTAAAATGATGCATAGTAATCAGTGTAGATTATTACATGGAAAAATACTTCAAGTTTCCATGCTTTCTGTTGGTTAAATCAAATAAACTAATTTCACAAACAATTCAGATATAGTCATATAATTTTACAGTAAAAATAGAGGTATGCTTAGAGACAATATTGCCTAGTAAAGAAAGGATTTGGAGAACTGATAACTGACCTGTGCCCTGAAAAACAAAAACAGGGAAGGAGATAGGCAAGTTTTTAAAAAATGTGAAGGGGAAAGCAGGTGAGAATATTTTGATTGGGAAAAATGGTGTTAATAAAAGCACAACAGTGGAATGGGAATATTTTACAATGGGAGAAAATGAAATCAATTTAACTGGAGCAATGTGAAGAGTGGGATATGATTTGTAATCTCTCTGGGATTTAGTTTCTTTATATGTAAAAAATGATAATTGAATTTAATATTCTCTAAGATCCCTAAAAATGATAAAACTCAATAATCCTTAGCCTTAGATAGTTTTGCCATTCTGGTCACTCATTTTAAATGTGTTCTACTTTGTCATTGCCCCGTAATGCAGAAGTAAAACTGAAGACTATATTCTAGATATGGTCTAAACATATTGTATTATGGTAGAACGTGTATTCCTTTTCTGACACATCTTAGAGCAGTTTTTAGCTTTTGTGGCTACCACGTGATTCTAGAGGAATTTATTAATATGTATCATATACCTATGATATGTCCCAAAAATCTTCATGTAGTTCCAAGCTATTAAAACTGTAATTTAATGCAGTTGGGATTAGGGATTATTTTATATATCTCAAGTTGCTTAATAGATTGCTTTGCACTTAGTGAGGACTTAATAAATTATTTTGTTGACTAATTAATGTAATATAAAGGAAGAAAAGCAAGGTTAAGGAATCATTTTTAGGGAAATATCCACATTTAGTGAGTCATGGGGGACAGAGATGTCAGCAAGATGAAGGGAAAAATAGGATTCAAAGAAATAGGGGGTTAAAAAACAGGAAAAGACAGAAAACAATTACAGAGAAAAAAGTAGATGTCTGTATTGAGTATTACTCAGCATTCAAAGTTCATGAAAACTAAGAAAATTCATTGGGTTTAGACTTTTTGTGACATGGGGATAGAGTGGTTTCTATATGACCTTAAGTAACAAATGCATGTGGGAGGAAAAGTGGCAGGAAGTAGAGTCTACTATTTTGCTGCTTAAAAATATAGGGCATGAATAATACATTTTATTTTATTTTCTACAAGTTGAAGTATCATTATCAGTCATTCAATAAATATTTATTAAGAATCTTCTATGAACCAAGCACCTTGCTTAGTATCTAGGAGATAAAGAAAGGTAAAACATAATACCTTCCCACAAGGAACTCCCAGTGAGGGATTTCTCTCTCTTAATTCGTTGTCACCTCTTGTTAAATTTATCTTAGAGAGTTGCCAGAGTGTGTTGAGAGGGTAAGTGATTTACTCAGGATCAAACAGCCAGTATATGTTAGTAATGGAACTTGAACCCAGGTTTTTTCTAACTCCAACACTGGCTTTCTATCTTACACACAATTTTAATAACATAGTTTTTCAGGACTCATTCCTTCGATAAATAATGAATCTTAAAATATTTCTAGCCTATCCCTTTCCTTACATTTCTCCAGTGCCTTTTGAGTTTTAGCTATAGTACAGATATTTTATTTTCTGTCCTTGTCATATAATTCCTTCCCCTTTTTGTAAAGTGGATTGGAACTTATTCAAGGTTTAAATAATAGATATGGATAACTAATACTACTTGCAGGTTTTGTTTCAGGAAGTAGAGAAAAGAACAGTTGATTAATGCTCACCCATTGCAATAAAAATTATGATACTCTTCACAAAGAGATGCAATCTATCCATAGCATTCTTAATCTTCATCAAAATATCTACCTAGTTACAAGACGATATTATTGAGCCTTCTGTAGACTTATCTTTTTCCTTATAAAGATAAGATTGATGAATATAGATTAATCTTTAATAAACATACACACTGAGCAAGACACACGAAATTCATAAATATGTCTGTGTTGCTATTTGCCAATAATTTAAATAAACATTTTATCCATGGTTCATTCTCTATAAAAATGATTAAAGTTTTATTGTGTTTTAGTTCATAAATAACTTTTCTTAGAACATTTATTTAAGGAAGTGCATCTAATTTCCTCAAAAAGTAAAACTGAGACTGAAAATGGTTAAGAAACTTACTTATGGTCATCCAATTAATAAGTGTTGGATCCATTATTGAATATAAGTCTTCTAACTCCAAGTATAAGGTACTTTTCACTAGCATTTCAAGAATACATTTTCTACCTTTCTTTGGTTAGATTTAATTTTATATTATAGTATATATGATATGTGAATTACTCACAGTGTGTAATCCCACATTAAAATCATAGATTAAATGTTAATGTTTTAAAATGTATGATTTAAAATAAAATTTCCTATGGGGCCCAGGACAAAGTATTCTTTACAAAGATGCTATTTGCAAAGATCTGAATATTGTATCAAGGAATAGTACATAAGGAATGCTGGAAAACCAACATAAATCATTTAACTCATTTATCCAGCATAAATGAAAAGTAAGTTGTTAAACACAGTTCAATATTTCTGGTTAATGTAAGTAACTTAAATCTTCAAAAATTAAATTAGTGATTCAGATAATTCAATATTTCCATGCATGTGTAACTTCACTGATGTGGGTACAATGTCAAGTGGCATGGTTTATAAATTATCTTTGTTGTTTTATCTTGTATAATTCCTGTAATGTTACAATGTGCTAGGAGTCCCCTTATAAGTATTTTTTTTCCATTTTATGGCTACCAGTGCACCAATTAGACTCTCTGTATTTTATCCTTGCCTTTTTGTCTTTGGCCCACTTTCTTTTGCTATCATACATCTCCTTTCTGCCATTTCTTCTAAATATGTTAGTTACTATTGGAAATATACTAGAGTGAACCTATTTCTACCATCTGTCTTTTCATTCCCCGTGGAGTCACCTGCAACTTTCATTTTTTAGACACAAAGGTATTCCAACAATTAAAACTCTGAAATATCATTGGGAAAACATTGGCATAAAAGTGTTTTGTTTTGAGGAGTAAAATGCTGCATAATTTCTTAAATGCAATCACTCTCTTCCTTCTACTAAATTTTGGTGCTGGGTCTTTACATATGCATTGGTTGTCTTAGATAAATGCACTGATAGTCTAATTCTGTGTATTGATCATGACATATTCTTTCATTTGGTTTTCACTATATGGACAGCTCTCAATCACTTTTGAGTAACTTTGTGTCATATTGAAGGGAATCTGTAACATTCTGGAGTTTGATGCAATGAACATTTCAGAATAAATAAGAGCTCTTGGAAGATTTCATTTAAAAAAGAAAACCTATCTTCTATTTCAACCCTGTGTAGAGAATTTTGCAACAAATTCTTCCTCATCTCTTATGGGGACTCATTTTCTGTTCTATGATTCATTTAACAATTATAAGGTCAACTGAACAGGAATATATATATATAATTGTTCTAGCTTATCTCCAGGCTTTTATGAGGAAATGGAGCAGGATTTTGTAGAGGAATCTAAACACATATGCTTAAAAATCTTTACATATGTATGTAATAAATTTAAAAAATAATGTTAAATAATGTCCCCTTTGGTGAAATATATTTATCAAATTTTTAAATGCACTGTTTAAATTTAATTTCCAAAGTTTAAATATTAATTTGTAAAAGTTCTAATGTATACCTTGAATAGAGCTACTTCATTACAAAGCATGAAAACAAATTGATTAAGTTGGTCCCCTACTATGAAATTCAAACAAATTTAGGAATGGCATAACCAATAAACTATAAACAAGTAGAATAATTTTGTAAGCATCAATTAAATTGTTGTTATTGTTTATAATCAAAGCAATTGAAAAAAATACTTTTTGTTCTTCCTTGTGAAAAGATTCTGATCCAAAACAAGACAGCATATATATCCTTCATTCTTTTTTGAATCCATTTAACTTTTTAGCAATGATTAGATTGATGAGTAGAAAATGTATTTCATTTTCTTAAAATGGATAATGAATCTGGTATTGAAGCAACTATCTTTTCTGCTAACATATTTACAGAAAGTTTGTTTTTAAAACATGTATAATAATCTTATGAATTTTCTCTTACTGTACTCTTCACATTCACATTAAATGTACATGAGTGGAATAGGTATCACAAAAGTCTGCTTTGATGTGAGGGTTCACAAATATTTACCCCAGATCAATTATTTTACCCCAGGAAGGAAGTAGAATAGAATTTGCCCCAGGTCCCCATTTCGAGTTCTGAATGATTCCAAAGTCTTATTCTACTTATCTCCTCTCTTCCCAAAATTTCTCTCACCATGTTTGTTTGATTGTTTTTCCCATTGACAATAGCCCACTACCTCTCCTAAAATGTTCTGGAAAAAAAATAAATCAAACTAATTCATCTGAAACACCCTGGAGTTACAGTGTTAATGTTACAAACCTGATCAGTAAATCTTACTTCAACATAGCAATGGAGTTAATGTACACATTCAATAATAAAAGAAGAAATTTTGAAATTCATGAAATATTTATAAGGCTAAACCAGTTAAGACTTCTGTGAATTCATTTATATTCCCTGTTCTTTATGTACTTGTACTTTTAAATTTATCTTTGCATAACACGATTTTTTCCCCTTCATTTATCTTCTTTTCTTCAAGTACTGCATTGCCTTAGAGATGAAAGGAGCATGGAAGAAGAAAAGAAAGGGAAGTGGAGGGAAGAAAAAAAAATCACCAGTTTCCATTTCTTTGTAGTTGTAGTAATTGCTTTTTCATTAACTCCACAAGTGATGTATACATGCTTCAAGGAATTTATTCTTGATTAGAAGATTATATTTTCCTGTCCTTCACATTCAAAGATATGTTGTGTAAGATCAGTGGGAGTTCAGATAGTGTCTCACTTACTATTATGGCAATTGGATTTTTGTTTTACTACAACATGCTAGCATCAATAGTGTATTTTTACTACATTCACAATACCAATCTGGTAAATGTCCCCTTCCTGCTGGCAAACGCTTCTTTAAGAATTCGGCTCACCTCGTAAAACTCAGCTTAAATTCACGTAAGTAGATAGGTTTAGTCTAGTTCTCATGCATCTTCCTCAAAAAATTTTTTTATTCCTCCAAGTCTTTTGCTTAGTGTATCTGGGTGTCAGAGCACCATAAGCCTCATTAATGAACTAAACCACATTTTACTGACTAGCACTACTCAACAGATTTTTTCTTTAGTACAGAAAACTGTCTTATCATGCCTCACCCTTTCTTCTACGGACTTAGTAAAATTTGTTATGATATTTATTATACTAGCCCCCTTTCAACTGTATGTTTTTACCACATATGTTGAGGAAACTGCTTGTGAAATTATGCACCACTTGGTCCAACTCTCTTCTATATCACTAGCATGATGAGTGTAGCAGTGAAATATTTTGGATATTGGAGAATATCTTTTTCCTTTTCTGCAATACTGAATTTTGATGTTCTAATTTCTCTGTGATACTAAAAATGAGAAATATAGCTGAGGAACATATTACCTTAAGATGCCTATACATCTTTCTAATTAGCAATAGATTAAAAGATTTTATTTATATATATATATATATGCATATATATGTATGTATATATGTATATACACACACATACATATATATGTGTATATATATGTGTGTGTATATATATATATGTACACATACACACATATATGTATAGGCATATATATGTGTATGTGTGTGTGTATGTGTGTGTGTATACACACACACATACACACACACATACACACACACATATATATATATATACACATGTTAGGTCACATATGTGTTAGGGACCTCCTGCTGAGGAATGTATTCATCCAGTGCTGCTAACTTATTGTCTTTGAATCTTAGCTGCCTAAGGCACAGACAAGTTAAGTGATTTTCCCAGAGTCACACAGACTGTATGTTTCAGAGTAAGGACTTGAACCCAGGTCTTCCTAATTGAGAGGTCTGCTCTTTAGCTGCTGAGGTCTATATGTGGTACAGTGGAAAGACTGTCAAATTTGAAGTCAGGTCATATCTGGCTTCAGATACTTGCTGTTTGACACTATATAAGTGACTAAACCTGCCTCAATTTCCCAAACCAAAAAAATGGGGATAATTAAAATATCTACCTCCTAGTTTTGCTGGGATGATCGAATCAATAATTTCTAAAGTGCTTAGCACAGTACTTGGCACATAATAGGCAAAAATGAATGTTTTTTTTTTCCTTTCTCCTTCACCCATATCCATTATACTACGCTGCCTTTACTATCCTGATATACATTAAAGCAAGGGTGTTCTTGTACATATTGACAAGCTTGCAGTCTGGGAGATTTTCCTATACATCCTTTGGTTATGGTTATTTTCTGGACTTAAGGAAGAAAAATAAAATTAAATTTCAAAACGTATTTTTCTTTTTTAATTGGGACCTGTGACATAATTCCTATATAGAGTTCTAAAGCTGAACAGCAACCCCTCCATAATTGATATTGCTAGAAGGTTGCCTTGGACACCTTAAGGGTAAGAAACTTGCCCAGGATCAAATAGCTAGTGTTTGTTACCTACAGGACTTGAAGACAGGTCTTCCTCTTACCTGGAACCTACTAAAGTATAATATAATATTAACAACACAAAAGATACTGCTAGTTGATGGGCCTATCTCCCTCTTATTGGATACTTTATAATTGTAGAGCTCCTCTTAGAAAATCCATTTAGGAAAAGAGCCCAGGCCAGCCATTTCTTAATTTCTCACCCAGCTGTACTCCCTTGGATTTTGCTATTCTCACCCTTCTCCTACCCTTTTCAGCTTATTTTATATACTGTCTTCCTCTATTAGATTATAAGCTCATGGAGGGTATGGACCATAACTTTTTTTCTTAGTTTTTTTTCTCCCTATTTCCATAATTGTCACAATACCGGGAACATAGTAATGAAAAAAGAAAGACATCTCTTTTATTGACTGACTATTGACCAGTAGTCTGCTGCAAAGATAACAGTTTCCTCTTGGCTGTGATTCAGATAATGATTCACCACATGTAATATCAAACCAGAAACTGTGAAGCTCTGCTAAAAATATGACTAACAAACAAAAGTTATGGGTACATAGACCCTAGGCACCTTTCAGTGAACTGATCAAGAAAAAGATAGAGATACATATAAAAGTTGGCAAAAATTCATTAGGTGCACAGTGATTACAATTTGCTATTTTTAATTATTTTTGACAACTTGTCCCAATGAGGAAAAAGTTTTACAAGACTGTCCCACCTTCTAGAAGACTGGGAAATAATTTTTACAACCAGTCTCTCTGATAAGAGCCTCATTTCTAAAATATTTAAAGAATTATGAGAAGTTTATAAGAATACAAGCCATTCCCCAATTGATAAATGGTCAAAGGATATGAACAAACAGTTCTCATATGAAGAAATTAAAGCCATCTAGAGCCATATGAAAAAATGCTCTAAATCATTATTGATTACAGAAATGCAAATCAAAATAACTCTGAAGTACCACATTATACCTATCAGATTGGCCAACATGACAAAACAGGAAAATGATAAATGTTGGAGAAGATGTGGGAAAATTGGAACACTAATGCATTGTTGGTTGAGTCGTGAAATGATCCAACCATTTTGGAGACCATGCCCAAAGGACTATAAAAATGTGCATACCCTTTGATCCAGCAATGGCACTTCTAGGGCTATATCCCAAAGATATCATACAAAAGGGAAAAGAACCCACACGTACAAAAATATTCATAGCGGCTCTTTTTGTGTTGGCAAAGAATTGGAAATTGAGAGGAAGCCCATCAATTGGGGAATGGTTGAGAAAGTTGTGGTATATGAATGTAATGGAATACTACTCTGCTATAATAAATGATGAACAGGCCGACTTCAGAAAAACCTGGAAAGACTTGCATCTTCAGATGCTGAGTGAAGTGAACAGAACCAGGGGAACGTTGTACATAATAACAGCCATGTTGTGCAATGACTAATATTGATAAACTTATCCTTTCTCAGCATTACAGGTATCTAAGACATCTCCAGAGGCATACAAAGACAGAACTATGGAAGTTGAATTGCTATCTTTTTTTTTCTCTCCTGTTGAGTTTTGCTTCCTCTTTCTGATGGCTCCTCCTATTGGTTTTAATTTTTACTTACAACTTAATATGAAAATATGTGTAATAGGAACATAAATATATAGCATATGTTAGATTGTGTGCTGTCTTGGGCAGAGTGGGGGGAGGAAGGGGGAGAAAAAAATTAAACTCAAAAGCATATGGAAGTGATTATTGATAAATCAAAATAAATTAATAAAAATTTTAAAAAGACCATAAGTAAATAGAGTAATTATTCATTGAACAAAATTTTGAAAATATGTAATGAACCTATCAGTTCTTCGACCAAAAGAACACCAAGAAGAAGACTCTGTGTTTAAATTTATGGAAGCTGTTGAAAGGCATATGTCTTGATTCATTATATCCATTTCTTAGAGCAAAGGTATTTTCTTCAAAAAAAGTTATTACAATGCAAATTAGAAGTCCCCACAATATTATTACCTGCCCCAATAGTTAGTTTATAATTATTCTTAACAATAGAACAAGAGAAAGGAAAACATGTTGGGAATGAGTTGGCATATCTCTGGAGCAGTACTCTTTTGGTAAAGGCCTTCATGGACTCCCATTATATGATATTCCAGACATTATGAAAACAATATCGAGGAATAGAGAAATGAAAGTATACTGAAGACCATATTACAATGGCTGAATTCTGGTTGCTTCCCTATCATGCCAAGTTTTAGTCTGAATGCTGCTGTGTGGATACATGTATTCAAGTATTTCCTAAAATCAGAAGGCCAAATAATTCCCAATCTGAGAATATATTCCTTTTATCCTTCCTCTTACCCTCCTTGTCTTGTTCCTTTCTTTCCTTCCTTCATTTTTCCTCCCTTTTTTCCTTCTTTCTTTCTTCTCTCTCTCTGCTCTTTTTTCCCTTCCTTCCTCCCTCTCTTCATTTCTTCCTTCATTTCCTTTCATTTTTTTTCTTTCTTTCTTTCTCTCCTTTTTGTCCTCCCTTCATTCCTTCTTTCCTTCTTTCTTCTTGTTTAATTTTGTTTTCTTTCTTGCTTTCTCTCTTTTTTTTATTTTAAACATAAACGCAAAATACACAATAAGAAAAGAAAAAAAACAAGTTGTATGCTTAAATATTAAAACTTAAAGCAATAAATTTCCATTTCTAGAAAGCTTATATAATAAATATTACACATTGTGTTCCCAGTTGTCCATCTTTTCTTTTCTTTGTAAATTTTCTTTTGTTCTCTGCTCTGACCCTTTTACTTTTTTTCTTTTCTCCCCTTCCTCCCCCTACCTGAAGAATGCTATAATTAAGCATGGATACCTTTATATACACATATGCATATATGTATATACACATATAATACACATAAACATATAGAAACACATACCTATATAAACACATACACACAAAAATGTAGATATACAGACCTACACATATATATACACATGCATACACACACTTACATACACGTACATGTACTTAAAGATCCATAATCATACTCATATATAGACATATACATTCATATGCATTTATGTAATACCATACTATGTTTATTTGTCCTCTGTTTCCCTGAGGATGGATGACATCTTCCTTCATAAGTCCATGTTTTTCCATATTTTTTCCAAATCCACCAGCTCATCATTTCCCACACCTCAGCAATATCTCAACCTAATCCCAACTGCCTAGTTATTTAAAATAGTTCAAAAAAACATAGTGTAGTTTCCATATTTTTTCTTTTGATTAAATTTATTTTAGCCCTACAAATTTTCTTCCTCATAAGTTTTCTTTTGTTTTCTGCTATATACTTTTTACTTTGTTCATTTTTCTCCTTTTTTCTCCTCCCCTCAAATTAACATGTGCGTATACATATATATGTATATATATATATATATATATATATATATATATATATATATATATATATATATATATATATATATATATACATACATATACACACACACTATATATACACATATGCATATATGCATATACACACACATATATGGACACCAACACACAGATATACACATATTCATACATACTTAAATACATTTAAACATACATGTGGTTATATATTGATAATCATAGTTATATACAGACATATGCAATCATATGCATCTATGTTAGACCTTTCTATACTTATTTATCCTCTGTTTCTCTGAAGGTGGATAAACTTTTCTTCCTAAGTCTAAGGCTTTCCATAATTTTTCCAAGTTCACTAACTTGTCGTTTCCTACACCACAATACTATTCTCATCTTATACTGTCTAGTTGTTTTACATTTATGAATAGGGCTGACATACAGTGTAGTTTCCTTATTTTTCTCTCTTTATTAAATCTATTTTAGCCTTAAATTTGTCTGTGAGCATCATTACCACCCCTGCTCCTTTTTCCCCAATGAATTCTCCTGATCTTTATTTATGTTTGCTCATAACTCTTATTTACTACTCCTCCTGACTCCTATACATCACACCCACCTGCTAACTTGCTGTCTGTCCTATTACTTAACATACTCCCCCAAGGATCCCTCCCTTATTCTCCCATTTCTATTAAACGCTCTTCAATAGCCCCATTTGACTTATTCCCTCACCCTCCCCTCTAAAGATTCATCTCTTATTCTCTCCCTCCCTCCCTATCCCCTTAGTGTTTTATTTCTTTCTGAATTAGAAGACTTTTATGTTCTTCTAGATATATATGTATTGTTCCTACTTGAACATCTTCCAGATGAAAGTAGGGCTCTAGAATTATGATCCTCCTCCCTCTTCTAATTCCCCTGTGTTGGTTCCCTCCTGCACCTCATTTATCTAACACAATTAGTCTTTTCAGTTTTTCCTAAATGTTTTTACTTTTTAAAATCATATCATACTGAGGACTGCCCCAATATTTGTAATGAACTACCCAATTACTAATAGTAGTCTTAAATACACATTTTACATACATTAAAGGGAAACAGTCTATTCGTATTGAGTCCCTTATAATTAGTATTTGGTATCTATCTCATATTTCTTTTGGCTCTTGTATGTCAAATCTTCTATCAAGTTCAGGCTTCTTTTTTAACAAAGTCCCGAAAGTCTGACAATTTGTTTTGTTTTTATTCAATATTATGCTTAGCTTTTCTGGGTATGTTATTTTTAATTGCAACCCCATTTCTTTTCCTCTTCTATATATAGCATTCCAAGACCTGTGGTTTTCAGTGTTGCTGTTGATAGGTCTTATGTGATTTAAACTGTGTCACCACATTAAGCTGTTGTTTTAATTTTTGTTTTTTTTTTCTTGTTGCTTATAATAGTTTTTTCTTGAGCAAGGGTTTCAGAATTTGAATATCATATTCCTGTGGGTTTTCCTTGTAGGATCTGTATTAGTTGGTGATCAGTGAATTTTTTTTTCTAGTTCCACCTTCCACTCTTGGTCTAATGTTTCATGACAATGCACTTTAATTATTTCTTGTATTACTGTATCAATATTTTTTTTATCATAGCTTTCATGTAGTCTGAGTATTCTTAAGTTTTCTTTTCTTGATCTGTCCTCCAGATCAGCAGTTTTTCTTATGAGATGTTTCATATTCTTTTCTACTTTTCATTCTTTGTTTTTTTTTTTTATTATTTTTTGATGTCTTATAACTTCACTAGCTTACCTTTACCCAGTTCTGATTTTCAAGGAGTCATTTTTTTCTCTTAAGATTCTGGATTTCTTTTTCTAATTGGTTTACTTTCTTTTCATAATCTTTTTGTTTTTTCTTGGTGTGTTCTTTTTTTTTTTTTAGTTTTTTTTCCCCACTATCTCTATCATTTGATTTTTAAAGGTTTTTTTTAATTTCTTCTATGAATTGTTTTTGAGCAGGTGATCATTTGATGTGACTTTTGGGGGTTAGAAGAGGGTTTCTTTGCTTCAGTGTCCTCTTCTGAAGATGAACCCCTATCTTCTGTATTCCCATAGCAATTGTCTATGGTGGAATTCTTTCCCCTTTGCCTGTTCATTTTTTTTTTCATTTGCAGCAGTTTAGTTTTTTAATCACCTCTAGTCCTGGGTCATGGGGGAGAGGTGCTCTGGTCTCAGATTCTCATGCAGTTCTTTCTTTTGGCCTGGACCTGAAACCAAGACCTCCAGCCTCCTTCAAGTGCCCACAGCCAGCAGAGTCCCTGACCACTGCTTCTGTATTCACAAAATGTGTGTTGTTTCCTTCTCATCTGACTGGCTTCTCTGCCATATCACTGGGTATGGCATTCTTTGTCAGCAGAGGTTCCCTTAGCTCAGATGCCCAACTCCACTCACTTTCTTGGGAGTAAAAGTTGGAACTAAGGCAGCTCCCCAACCCAGGTAATCCCAGGGCTTGTCACTTGTTCTTTAAAGGGAACTAGCCAGGAGGTGTTTACTTTTCGTAGGGACTAAACTTTGCCCTTGGATTTTGTTTTGGGTCTTCTCCAATTGTAACAGGAGGGCCACTATTCTGCTCCAACTCTTCTTTATTTTTAGCCATTCTATGTTCATCCTGAGGTGCTATTTTACCTCATTGTGGGGGAAATCTAGGGAGCTTGGAATTTTCTGACCTATTCCACCATCTTCCTAGAATCTTGTCCATTTCTCTCTTTCAAAGTCAATTTATTTAACATGTAACAGAAAAGACTGGGACATAATGGGACATTCTTAGCTCATTTGGTTTTATTCATACAATGTTCTAAAGTCCTGTACTTTCCAAAGGCAGATGAGAAAGAAGCTGTTGTTAATTTTTTTAAAAGAAATTACTACTAAACAGATAAATTTCAGTTTTCCAAAAATTATGAGTCGAGTTTTTAAATCAGGCCACATGTATTCTTAATTAACTTTGTTGTCATCACCATCACCATCAAACTGTTGAAAAGTTACTCTGTGGAGACCAATACCTTTCAACAGAGTACTTGTAATGCAACTGACATTTTACAGTTTCATTGCATTTTATATCTCTTGTGATCTGCCAGTGATGGGTAGATAAGTGTCATTATTCCTCTTTTACAAGTTCAGATACTGAGTCTTGAAAAGTGAATTGATTTGATTGTGAGGGAAGGTGAATGACACAGAGAAGCTAAGAATGTATATGCATGAAAATCATTTTTAAGCTTCACATTCCTTTCATTCTGTTATTAAATAAAATACTAATTGAAGGGCAGCATACCATAATGACTTCCACAGATGATTTTTTTAACTCAAAATTCTGTATATATCCAAACAGAATTACTGTCATCCTTATTTTGATCTTCAAATCGAATAATATGTGTGTGTTCCTATTCTGTTACTTGAAAAATCAAGTTTCTCTTTCCCAGAAGATTACCAGAAAGAAATTGCCAACAAACCAGTTACAAACATTTAGTTCCTAAAACTGTTCTGCCTAAATGATACAGGATTTTAAATGGAATAGCAGTTTGGAGATTTATTCTAACTGACATTTCCTTTTCTTTTTTTTTTAAATAGTTTTTTTTATCTTCTTTCAAAAAAGAAATATGCCTATGTTTTCCCTACTTTGCTATTTAATGATAACCTTTCCTTTCTTTAGCATGTTTTTTTTTAATTTACAAGTACATGGTTACAATCTGTGTTCTAATGAGAGATTGAACAAAAATACTGTAGAATACAGATTTTTTACCTTTATCTAAATATTCAGTAATTCCCCACTCCTCGCAGAAGTGAGTTGCTGATCAATATATTGTAACGGGCACAAGATCAATGCAGTAAAAAAATCACAGAATTTCTGTGCGACTTTCTAAATACCTTACTCCATTGAATCACAATAGTGGCTTCTGTAGCTCGCATGGATTCATAGACTCTTTAAGTCTTACAGATCAAAGAGAACATAGGGGTCATTTGGTTCAAGGCTCTTAAGTAGTATAATATAGAGTGCTGGAATCAGGAAGATCTGAGTTCAAACCTAGTCTCAGATACTAATTAGCTGTCTGACTTTGGGCAAGTCACTTGGAGAAATTAACTCAGTTTCTTAAACTGTAAAATGATGATCATAATATCTACCTGCCAAGGCTGTTGTGAAGTTCAAACGTATTAATATTTGCAAAAAAAAAAAAGTGAAACATGTTTCCAGCCCAAGATGATCTGGATGGTTGAGTGGAAAGGTCTATTGCTCTAGGCTGAGAGAGGAATTCAGTTCATGTCTGGCAAGCAGGAAAAACAGGCATCAGTGAAGCTAGAGCAGGCCTCAAGAGGACTGAATCATGGGAAGCTGTATGGGTTTCCAGATTTCTCAACAAAAAACACCAAAGACAACTTAGAAGGTTTGTAGGAAAAGTCTGTGACTGTGGTGAAAGAGAAGCTCAGTCTGAGTACAATCTTACATGCAGCCTCATGTTTGTGGCTATTTAGGCAGCTTCAAGCCCACAGACTGAGGGGGAATTGAGTGGTTGATCAGAGGGGGATTGCAAGGATCTCTTTGCTGGTGCTAAGGCAGAATTCTCTTGCTTTGCCTGTGCTTGTATCTGGGTCACAGGTTTGGGTGGCAGTCCTGGGGCAAGGAGGAATGCTGATGTGGTGGATCTTGTAATGGCAGTAAAGAGAAAATCCTCCCAGTTCCAGGGCAGAAAAGAGTGCTTGTGGTCATTCATAGACCAGAGCACAGGCCAGGAAAGGAGTAAACACCTTGTCCTTTATCATACCACCCTGGAAAAAACTGAAAAGTTACAGGCGTCTAGAAGTATTTCTGAAAACAGTTGAACAAAACCCCTGAAGCTTAGGAGAGTACATTCTCCACACTGGAAGCAGACCCCTACCTTAACAAAGAGTTTAAAACTCAACTAAATGGCTAGGAACATGAGCAAACTGTGCAAAAAAAAAAAAAGTCAGACCATAGAATATTTCTTTGTTAACAAAGAAGACCAAAACATACAACCAGAAGAAGAAAACAAAGTCAAAGTTTCTACATCCAAAGCCTCCAAGAAAAATATGAATCAGTCCCAGGCCATGAATAGCTCAAAAAGGATTTTGAGAAGAAAGTAAGGGAAGTAGAAGAAAATTTGGGGAGAGAAATGAGAGTGATGCAAGAAAATCATGAAAAACAAGTGAATAGCTTGCTAAAGGAGACCCCAAAAAATGCTGGAGAAAATAATACCTTAAATAATAGCCTAACCAAATGGCAAAAGAGTTCCAAAAAACAATGAGGAGAAGAATTCCTTCAAAAGTGTAATTGGCCAAATGCAAAGGAAATCCAAAAACTCACTAAAGAAAATATTTCCTTAAAAGTTAGAATTGATCAAATCTGGACTCAGGCCAAACATATGACACTTAACTAGATGTGTGACCCTGGGCAAGTCACTTAACCCCAATTGCCAAAAAAAAAAAAATCAGAATTGAGCCAATGGAAACTAATGACTTTATGAGAAATCAAGACATTGTAAAACAAAACCAAAAGAATAAAAAAAATAGAAAATAATGTGAAATATCTCATTGGAAAACAATTGACCTGGAAAATAAATCCAGGAGAGATAATTTAAAAATTGCTCTACTATCTGAAAGCCATGATAAAAACAAAACAAAAACCCTAGACATCATCTTTCAAGAAATTAGCAATGAAAAATGCTCTGGTATTCTATAACCAGAGGGTAAAATGGAAGTTGAAAGAATCCACTGATGACCTCCCAAAATAGATCTGCAAAGGAAAATTACTAGGAATATTGCAGCCAAATTCCAGAGTCCCAGGTCAAAGAGAAAATATTGGAAGCAGCCAGAAAGAAACAATTCAAGTATTGTTTGAAACACAATCAGAATGACACAAGATTTAGCAGCTTCTATATTAAGGGACCAGAGGGCATGGAACATAATATTCCAGAGGTAAAGGAGTTAGGATTACAACCAAGAATCACCTACCCAGCAAAACTGAGTACTATCCTTCAGGGGATAAAATGGAAATTCAATGAAATAGAGGACTTTCAAACATTCTTGCTGAAAAGACCAGAGCTGAGTAGAAAATTTGACTTTCACATAGAAGACTCAAGAGAAGCATGAAGAGGTAAACAGGAAAGAAAAATCATAAGGTACTTATTAAGGTTGATCTGTTTATATTCCTCCATGGAAAGATGATATTTGTAACTCATGAGACCTTTGCCAGTATCAGGGTATTTAGGGGAGAAAATATATGTGTATAGGTAGATAGGTAGATAGATAGATAGATAGATAGATAGATAGATAGATAGACAGACAGACAGACAGACAGACAGACAGACAGATAGATAGATAGATAGATAGATAGATAGATAGATAGATAGATAGATAGCATAAGGTGAATTGAAGATGAAGGAGTGATATCTGGAGAATAAAATTAAGAGGTGAGAGAGTATCATAGTGGGAGAAGGAGAAAGGCAGAGGCAGAATGGGGTAAACTATCTCATGTAAAACAGACAAAACAGACAAGAAAAGTCTTTTGCAATGGAGGGGAAACTGGGGAAGGTGAAAGAGAATGAGTGGATCTTATTCTCATCAGATTTGGCTTAAGGAAGGAATAACACTCAATTGGGTAATGGAAATATATCTTACCTAACAGGAAAATAGTGGGGCAGGGGATAGGAGAGCAGGGGGATGATAGAGGGGTGGACAGGTTTCAGGAGGGGTTTAATCAGAAGCAAGCACTTCTAAGGAGTGGACAGTGTCAAAAGAATAGAATAAATGGAGGGTGAAATAGGAAAAAGGAAAATACAATTAGCTTTTCACAACATGATTACTATGGAAGTGTTTTGCATGACTACACATGTATAACCTGTATTGTGTTGCTTGCCTTCTCAATGAGGGTGGGTGGGGAGGGAGGGAGAAAATTTGGAACACATAGTTTTAAAAACAGATGTTAAAAATTGTTTTCACATGCAACTGTTAAATAAGATATAAATAATGAAATCTATCCTGCCCTAAAGGAAAATAGAAGGGAATAAGAGAAGGTGGGGGGTAGATAGAAGGAAGGGCAGATTGGGGACAGGGGCATTAAGAATACATACTATATTGTACAGGGGTAAGGACAAGATGGGGAGAAACTTTGGAACTCAAAATCTTGTGGAAGTAAATGTTGCAAGCTAAAAATAAATAAACTAATAAAATCAGAAAAGAAATAGAGAATATGAGAAATGGGAGAAAATTTGTCCTAACTATTCACTGTAAAATTAAAAATGGATTTTCATTCTATTTTGCTAAGACATAATCAAGCTGGATTTGATTTTCCCTTTCACAGTTCCTTCCCTTGGTAAACTTCACTCACCACCCACATCCCAAAGAAGCTTGCCTAAAGATCAAGTGTTTGTCTTTTAATTAGCTACACCTTTGTAACCCCACCCATTACTCACTTTCAATAAACTTGATTAACCTAAAAGGTCAAATTTCATCAATTTAAACCATTATAGCAACTCCCATCACCTCCAGGCTAATCCTGACTAGAATCACTTGTCTTGGCTATGATAAAGGGGATTTCAGAAGGGAAGGTGCGAATTATATAATCTCAGTGCTGTTACTAAAAGACAATCAGAGGAAGAGATACTTATTTAGCTGGAAATTTTACTCTGTCATCTTCCTAATTGTGATAAAAGACCTGGTCAGCCCTTACTCAAGGCATTTGATCATCAAGCAGCAAGGTCATTTTCCTAATTTATTGCCTACTGCTAGCTTAACTAACAAATTTTTCTTGATCACAACTTTGTTCTGAGAATTTCAATAGCAACATCTCTAAATATCAGTCGGAGAAAAAAAGAACGTCAATTCAACAGGCATTTATTAAGTATTTACTATGTACTATGCACTTTCCTAGGTGGTGGATAAAGAGAAAAATTAGAATTTCCTTCCCCTTAGGAAGATTACTACTGGAAAAGTGGAAGGGAAGTCAAAGAACCATTCACAATAATTACCAGGAATTGAGTAAGATATATAAACCAATCCATACTCCGGTGAGGTGTCAGGTTTTAATCTAAGTCTCAATTTAGATTTTTTTATTAAATATGTGATTGATAACACATTTAATTCTGAAAAGGTGGGCTCAGCTTTGCTCACTTAATTTTGTAGAACCCGAATAGGTCATACTTTCTTCCTTTGAACAGTTCTATGAGCCCTAAAAATAATTCAAGAGAGGAAATGTTATCCATGTTTTAGGAGGCCCATAAAAAAGCAGTTTCTGTTGCTTATAGGTCGCAGATTTAATAATGTGAATTACAGGTACATTGTAGTAAGTCATTCTCATGAGAATCTTTTTTTAATTGGTTTGCTGAAAGAGTATTCTTCTCTCTTTTAGAAATAATAAAAACGAACACGTGTTTTTTCCTCACACAATTTAAAACAGTAGCTTGTTTTCAATCCCAAGTTACTGGTTCTTACAATTTAAACATGTAGCTCCCTGGCCCTGCTTCCCTTATGGCTTTCTGGGGTCAGCAGTAATGAAGAGAGAAACTAGATTTATCTAAGTATATTGTTGAGCCAACATAGCTCCAGCTAAAATGCTATGGGAAGTGAATTACCTGTGGAGACATATGTCAAGATTTTTAGCCAGGAATAAAAGATTTTGAATTCACAGGTATATACCTCTATCTTCTTGTCCCCATGATAATCTCTGACATCACTTCTCCCTCTCCCCTCCATAAATGTCCCAGAAACATAAACCTGCATGTCCTTTCTCTAGTATTATTTGTCCAAATTATTGGAGGGATACCATTAACTGTGCTGCTGGCAAGAATATATAAAATGAGAAGACAGCAAAGGTTGCCAGCACTACCAAACCAGGTCAATCCTGCTCTTTTGGGTATTGCCTCAAGTAGATTTTTATGTCAAGCAGGGAAATATTTTTGACCTGAGCTTCATTGGCATAAGAAGCTCCCACCTAGGAATTTCCTCTACTCTTGTAAAATGTCGCTTCTCTGCCACCTCTAGTATTACAGATTTGGCTAGGGTCCTGAAAAGTCAACTGACCTGCTATGGATCATAAAGGCAGTACGTACAGAAAGAGAGACTTGAGCCCATATTTTCTTAACTCAATTATTCTCTCTCTTCATCCCTAGTGCCATGCTGCCTCTCATGAATTCAGACACAGAGCACATCCCCCAGGATGATTTGAAGGGACTAATGTCCAGAAATAGAATGAAAATTGGAAAAGTGTTCAAAAGGCAGAAAATCTAAATCTCTGAGATTAGATTGACTTTTGAGAGATTAAGGTGAAATTGTCTGCCTGATTGGGTCTGACTGAAATTGTCCTGATATGTGGAATTTGGCCCTTTATGGGGAGAGGGTACATAGTAACTGAAATTCAGGTTAAAGTATGTTTTTTTAATGTTTATTTAATTTGGTTTTTGTTTGTTTGTTTGTTGAATTCTTCTGATCATGAATTTTTTGGGGGGGAGGTCAGGTGATAGTGTTAAGTGACTTGCTCAAGGTAATAGCTAGTAAGTGTTATGTGTCTGAGGCCAGATTTGATCTCAGTTCCTCCTGACTCCAGGACCAGTGCTCTATCCACTGAACTACCTAGCTGCCCATAAGGTATGATTTTTGCCAGTGTAGATTATATATGTATACCTAGACTGTCTAAATAAGCATTTGCAAACTACACCTTGTGGTCTAAATTTGGCTCTGCCTGTTTTTTGTCAGAGCACAAGGTAAGATTTTTACCAGTACCACCAAATATATACATATGCATATATAAATAAAATTTTGCCTCCTTTGCCAAAAATGCTAGTCACACAAAATGCCATCACAAATAGAGAACAGACAATAAATCCATTCATTGAAGTGACAGTGATTAAAAATCCCAGAATCTGTACAGATTAGGATATATAAAATAATAAAGAACATGAATAAGCTCTCCTACTGGTACTGAGGTATCTCAGTTCAGATAGTTCTTTGAATCAAGAGATTGGACTTCTGTGATTGGATTGCACTTGCACTACAGTAATATAATTAATAGCATAGTAGAAAAAAGTCTCTATAATCTTGCCTAGAGACACATTTTATATATAAGAACTGGTAACTTCTTTAATGTCCCCTTGTACTGCCATTCCAGTGTTCTCTTGAAGAATAGTCTTTGTCCTTTTTATATCTGTTAACTCTTGGGGAGCCATCACCTCAAGGGCACACCTCTTTCCTATTGTACTTATTGTAATAGCATTCTTACAATACACATTTTAACATTATTATTTTTACTAAGATACCTAAGCCCATATTTTTTACTAATATGGGAAATGTTCTTACCATGAACTGCAGATCATCAATTGCTCTCTCAGAATCACAGACATTTTAGAGGTCATCTGAATTACCAAGTGTCTCACTTCCCTTTTTGTTAAAAGTGGTACTTAAAACTGGTCTTCTTAACTCTAAGGCTAGACCTCTGCCTGGTAAGACATACTTTCTTTCCTTAACACTATAGATTTTTAAAATAAAACTAACCAATTTATCTGCCTAGCCATAATAATAACTCAGCAAACCAACTTGTCATTTACCTTACTATGAGTGACTATGGCAATGACATGACCATTTTATTTCTAATATGTTCATTATCCTTCTGAATGCAACCAGAATGACATATTAAAATCTTATAGTATATTACAACCTCTCTAAATTATACTTAATCTATAAAATGAGGTGAAAATATATATATCTGAATCATCTCAGAAGGTTATTCTCAGGGTCAGATAAAAATACACATATGGCACGTCAATACAGTAATGTGTTCAAAGTTTTGGTTATTCACAGGTTGGCCAGCAATAATTAAATGGGAAATTTTGGAGATTTGTCATGTACTGCAGAAAATCATAGCTGAAGAAAACTAAAGAGGAAAAGAAAAAAAATAGTAAGTCATAAATGATTAAATACTATGTCAATCTTTTGTATTATTTTATAATTTATTACCCTAAGTATACATACATTAATGCATTATAAATAGTAAAATTTTGCTAAAAGTTTCAGTGTTCTAATTATGGACTATGTACTTCCTTTGGGAATACATTTTATTTCTCTTTCTACCATCCAGACTCAGTCATGCTATTTTCTCCTTCAGTGATCTTTGTGTATCTCACAGTTTTTGTAGAAGAGGGAAATCTGAATCAGTTGCTGCAGCTAGCCACACAGCATCTGTGAAGACAATGCATAATATTCAAGACACTAATAACTCTTGCATAGAAATTACAACTCTTTATGGTTTCAATGTTTCTTTTTTACTTTTTGGTGTTAAATATGATCAGAATTATTAAAAATAAAAGTTTGGGGTAGGGCCTAGAGTTATTCATGGTTTGTCTCATTTATGGAGGTCCTATGCCTCTAACCACTGTGAATGTTGAAAGACAATTGTATTTCCAATAGAAAAAAGGAGCACATATAACAGGAACGCTATAAACTCTTGCACATTTTTCATTAACACTAGAAAACAACCTAAAAATTACTAAGGTGGACTCTTAACTTTGTTTCCTTATTGCTCTTTCAACTGGCCTCTTACTGATTACTCTCTTGTTTTATATTTTCAAAAATGAGATTTTCTTTGTGTATTCTAAAGTTAAGTAGATTTTGTTCCTTGATGACAGGGACTATATATTTATCTTTGTATTTCCCCCATAAAATATCACAATGACTAAAAGAGTAAGTTAGTTTTAGGTCATAAAATATCTTAAATGACATTATAAGTAGGTCAGACTTAATTTGTTACTCAATAGATGTCCATTAGAGGTTTTCATGGTTATGAATAACATGATTCCTGGTATCATATAGAGGTAAAATCAACAGCCAAAGTACTGGCTTTGAGAGTTGCAAACTGTTTGAATTTAAATATATGCTCTCTGAGTCTCAGTTTTCTTATGTGTAAAATGAGAATAATAATTTCTGTACTGCCTAGCTCTGGAAGGTCTTATGAGGATCAAATGAGATAATGTATGCAAAGTGGCATACCCATTTGTGTTATTATCATCAGAGCCGCAGTTCAGCAAGATTAATCTGCCAATAGTATGTCGGATGAACAAGACTGAAGAAAGAGTTGAGGTGGGATAAAAGTTGGAAACTTATTTTGAAAGCCCAGGGATGGGATACCGAATTAGAACGATAGAAGTGAGAAGGTAAATGAGGGCTCAGATTCAAGGGGTTTTTCATAAGCTGAATTAGAAAAAAAATGCAATCAAATGGCTTCAGTCAGTGAGAGAGAAGGAAGAGTTGAAAATGACTTTGAGATTTCAAGCCTGGGTGACTGGGAGAATGGTGGGGCCATTAACAGAAATGGGAATGTCAGAAAGAGGAGCAAGTTTGATGAGGAAGAAAATAAATTCAGTTTTAGACATGCTGAAATTGAATTGCCTGTCAGAATGACTTTCTAGTGTAAAGCAAGGAGGCATAAGAGCCAGACACACAGGCTTGAGAACTTCATGTCTTTGGAGAGAAGATTGCCTACAATTAGCAACTATTGTTCCTTTTCTTAAGTGTCTCTACTTAAGGGAAAAAGGATGTAGGCATTTGAGGTTAGTATTATGTTTATTATAGAAGGGCAGAAAGATTCAGGAGTGCTATCCCAGGGATAAAATTATAAATATAAGGATCAATGTGTCTTACTCCCCCAAAGGGTAAGAGAAGATTCAATAGAGACTGAATTTTAGAAAAATCAGCCTAAATCCTAACTTTAATAACAATTTTAAAACATTATTAGAAGGCACAAGAACCAAGATGAGAGTAATAGAAAGCAATGTAGTCAGTTCCCATCTCCACAAATTCTTCCAGACAGACCTAGAAAATGTACCAGATTGAATGCTGACAGAGAAAGCCAGGAAAAAAAAAATCACAGGAAGTTCTTGTCAAGCTCAGGTCAGCAAAAGGAGATAGTCAGAGAAACTGAGGGATTCTAGGGGCAGGTTGGGCCAAAGCATGGAGCATTCTAGTTCCTGGGAAAAGACTGTGCACCGAGGCTCAAGGAAGTGCCAGAAAGAGTAACCCTGAGGGACAGCTGGCAGCTAGACGGCACAGTAGATAAAGCATCGGCCCTGGATTCAGGAGGATCTGAGCTCCAATCCAGCCTCAGACACATAACACTTAGTAGCTGTGTGACCTTGAGTAACTCACTTAACCCCATTGCCTAGCCAAAAAAAAAAAAAAGGAAAAAGAGTGACCCTGAAAACATACAAAGGCATGAACTGGCAGCTTTGTTGTCTACTACCCAATCTCAGATCACAGAATCAGAGAGGACTGAGAAGAGGACTTGGGGTGCTAATGGAGACAGGAAAAAGTTTGGGAGCCCTCAGCAGCAGCAGCAGCAGCAGCAGCAGCAGCAGCAGTGTGGCTTAGACTTCAGTCACAGAGGAGGATCTCACTTCCAGCATCTATCCCAGTCTACAGATGAATAACTAGGGCAGAAATTTCAGACAAAATAGCTTACAGTTTTACCAGACATTTAGAGCTTTCTGGCTCAATGATAAGGGAAAAGTCCAACAGTAGTCTACTCTTACACAGACTTAAACCCAAGTCAATATCTTGCAGAGATCAGACTCGGGAGTTGGTAAAAATCTGAATTTTCACTGGATCAGTACACTCTGGTAGCATCAGAAGCTATCCCTGAGATCCTGGAATAACACAATATTCAGTACCAGAAATAAAGTAGCAAAAAGACTAGCTGAGATGCTCCCTCCATAAGTGTGGAAAAGGCCAGCCTTAATATCAAGTCCAACTCAGGAAGAAGGGCAGAAGAATGAGAAAAACAAAATCATAATGAACTGCTATGGTGTCAGGGACACTCAAGACAAAAACACTGAAAACAGGAATACCATCAAAATATATGCAAGAAATGCCTCAGAAAAACACCAAATGAGTGTAAAGTCAACTAAAATACTTAGAAGAGATGAAATACGAGTTTAAAGTCAGTTTTTTTAAATAAATGAATTGATAGTATATGAAGGAGAAAATGAAAAAGAAATGGAAGCTATGAAAGAAAGTGTTGGAAAAGAATTAAGACTTTGGCATAAGAGAGACAAAACCTTTCCTGAGCTTTTCTCTGAAAATGTAAGCCAATGGCTCCATGAAGGAAAAAAAGAAATATTAAAACACAAGAAAAAGAACAAAAACATATATCAAAGAAGAAACAACTTGGGGCAGAGCCAAGATGGCAGAGTGAAAGCAGTGGCTTGCTTGAACTCTCCCCCAAACCCCTCCAAATACCTATTAAAAATGTCTCTAAACAAATTCTAAAGCAGCAGAATCCACAAAAAGACAGAGTGAAACAAATTACCAGCCCAAGACAACCTGGATGGTTGATCAGGGAGGCATATCGCTCTTTCCTAGGAGAGGAGCACAGTTCAGTGTGGGCCCACAGGCCATTGCGAACCTGGAGCAGGCCTCAGAACTAAATCTCTGGCAGCTGTGGTGGTTTCCAGACTTCTCAACCAATGGATGTCAAAGACAGCTTAGAAGGTCAGTGGGAAAATCTGTTTCAGTGCTGAGAGAGATGTGATGTGGTCTCAGCTCCAGTTCCTGAGTGAGCATGGGCCTGAGCTTGGGGCCCAGAGACTGAAGGGGAATCAGGTTTCTGATCAAAGGGGGATCACAGGGATCTCTTTGCCAGTGCTGAGGCAAGAATCTCTTGCTTTGCCTGTGCTTGGATCTGGGTCGCAGTTCTGAGGAGCAGTCCTGGGGCAAGGAGGAGCACTAATATAGCAGAGCTTGTTGTGGCTGCAGATAGAAAATCTTCCTCACAGTTCCAAGACAGAAAAGAGTGCTTGTGGTCACTCATAGGCCACAACACAGGCCAGGAAAGGAACAAAACCTTTCCCCTTATCATACCACCTTGAAAGAACTGAAAATTTACAGGTCCCTAGAAATATCTCTGAAAACAGCTGTACAAACCGCTGAAGTTTGGTTCAGTACATTCTCCACATTGGAAACAGAACTCTAATAGAGTTTATAACTCAAGTAATTGTCTGGGATCATGAGCAAACCTCCCAAGATGTGTCAGACCATAGAATCTTTTTTAGGTAACAAGGAAGATCAAAGCATGCAACCAGAAGAAGACAACAAAGTCAAAGCTCCCACAGCCAAAGCCTCCAAGAAAAATATGAATCAGTCCCAGGTCTTGGAAGAGCTCAAAAAGGATTTTGAGAAGCAAGTAAGAGAAGTAGAGGAAAAACTGGGAATAGAAATGAGAGTGATACAAGTAAATCATGAAAAACAAGTCCACAGCTTGCTAAAGGAGACCCCCCCAAAAAAAATACTGAAGAAAATAACACTTTAGAAAACAGCCTAACACAAATGGCAAAAGACATCCAAAAAGTCAATGAGGAAAAGAATGCCCTAAAAAGCAAAATTGGCCAAATAGAAAAGGATGCCCAAAAGCTTAGTGAAGAAAATTCTTCCTTAAAATTTAGAATAGAGCAATTGGAAGTTAGGGACTTTATGAGAAATCAAGACACTGTAAAACAAACACAAAAGAATGAAAACATAGAAAACAATGTCAAACATCTCAAAAAAAACTATTGACTTGGAAAATAGATCCAGGAGAGAAAATTTTTAAATTATTGGATTATCTGAAAGCCATGAACAAAAAAAGGAGCCTAGATACCAACTTTCAAGAAATTATCCAGGAAAATTGCCCTGATGTTTTAGAACCAGTGGGTAAAGTAAAAATTGAAAGAATCCACCAATCTCCTCTTGAAAGAAATACTCAAAGGAAAACTCCTAGGAATATTGTATCCAAATTCTGGACTTCCCAGGTAAAAAAGAATGTACTGAAAGCAGCCAGAAAGAAACAATTCAAGTATTGTGGAAACACAATCAAGATAACACACAATTTAGCAGCTTCTACATTAAGGGGCATCAGGACATGGAATATAATATTCTGGAGGGAAAAGGAGATAAGATTACAACCAAGGATTACCTACCCAGCAAAACTGAGTATACTCCTTCAGGGGAAAAAAATGGTGATTCAGTGAAATAGAGGACTTTCAGGCATTCTTGATGAAAAGACCATAGATGAATAGAAAATTTGACCTTCAAATACAAGACTCAAGTAGAACATGAAGAGGTAAACAGGAAAGAGGAAACATAAGAGACTTATTAAGGTTGAACTGTTTACATTCCTGCATGGAAAGATGGTGTTTATAACTCACGAGACCTTTGTCAGTATTAGGGTAGTTGGAAGGAAAACAATTATATGCATGTACATATTCATACATACATACATATACATATATATACACACACATATATACATACATATATATACATATATACACATGCATATACATATATGTGTATATGTGTATATATATGCATGTATATATATACATATATGTGTATATGTGTATATATATGCATGTATATACAGATATTGAGAGAAAGAGAGAGAGAGAGAGAGAGAGAGAGAGAGAGAGAGAGAGAGAGAGAGAGAGAGAGAGAGAGAGAGAGAGAGAAGGCACAGGGTGAGTTGAAGATTAAGGGGTCATAGCTGCAGAATAAAACTAAGGGGTGAGAGAGGATTATACTGAGACAAGGAGAAAAGGAGAGGTAGAATGGGGTAAATTATCTCACAAAAAAGAGAAGAGAAAAGGCTCTTACAATGGAGGGGAAACAGGGGAAGGTGAGAGAGAATGAGTGAATCTTATTCTCATAGGATTTGGCTTAAGGAGGGAATAACATAAACACTCGATTGGGTGTGAAAATCTGTTTTACCCTACAGGAAGTAGGGGGAGAGGGGACAAGAGAGCAAGGGAAGGATAGAGCGGATGGCAGATTGTGAAAGGGAAAAATCAGAAGCAAACACATCTGAGGAGGGACAGAAAGAATAGAATAAATGGGGGAAGGTGGGATAGAAATAAGGCAAATAGAGTTAGTTTTTCACAACAAGACTACTATGGAAGTGTTTTGCATAACTGCAGGTGTATAACCTATATTGAGTCGCTTGCCTTTTCAATTAGGGTGGGTGTGTAGGGAGGAAGGAAGAAAATTTGGAACCCAAAGTTTTAAAAACACATGTTTAAAAAAATGTTTTCACATGCAACTGGGAAATCAGAAATACAGGAAATGGCATATAGAAATCTATCCTGCCCTACCAGAAGGTAGAAGGGGAAGGGGATAAGAGAGGGGGGGAGAGATAGAAGGGAGGGCAGACTAGGGGAAAGGCTATTCAGAATGCATGCCATCTTGTGGTGGGGGGAAGGGTAAGATGAAAATTTGAAACTCAAAATCTTGTGGAATTAATTATTGAAAACTAAATATACATAAATTTAAGAAGAAGAAAAAAGAAACAACTGCCCTGGAAAATAGATTGAGGAGAAAAACATTAATACTTATTGGACTATCTGAACATTATAACAAAAACAAAAAGCCTATACATCATATTTCAAGAAATCTTACCCCAAAAAATGCCCAGATCTCTTACAAGCAGAGAAGAAAGCAGAAGTAGAAATTATCTACTGTCATCTCCAGCAAGAGACCTCATATTTCAAATTCCCAGGAACATCAAGAACAAAATCTAGAGACTCCAGGTAAAAAAAAAAAATACTTTAAGCAGCCAGAAAGAATTCAAGTTACAAAGAAATAGAGAGTTAGGATCATACAGAACCTGGATTCAAAATCCATCTCTGATGTTGATTGCACATGTGAATTTTGCACAAATCACCTACCATCTTTGGGTCTCATTTTGCTCCTACATAAAAAGAGGACATTTGACTAGATGGACTGTTGTACTACTGACTGTTGAACTAACGTAATTTATTCTAGAACTATGATCCTGTAATCCTCTTCTTAAGTAGCTAACATCTTATCAGGGAGAGAATATGCATGTAACACATACATACGCACACACACATGGAAAAAAAAGGGAGATTAAAGTTGTAGCCAAGTGATAGGGAAATCTTATCTTTCAGAGATTATTGTAAGATTTACAAAATGACCACCATAAGAAAAGCTTATATCTCACTATTGTTTTTTGGAGATAGTAGAGAGGTTAAAATTTTTCTATGAAAAAAAAAGTTCTTGCAACTAAAATTAGAAAATTTTTATAGACTTTGAATTTGATACAAGGATTGGTATAGGGTAAAGTGAGAGGTAAAAGGTTAAAAGTAGTTGAACAATTAGGGATCAGAAAGGTTTAAAAATTTAATATTACACAGAAAACTTGTGTTGGAAAATAAAGGACATTTCTTTGAGAGACATTGAAATTATTAGACAAAGTGAGCACCCAGAAGTAGTATACACACAAAAATATATTGATTACATTCTAGCAGGCAGTAAATGACTTAATACTGATTTGAGAGTAATTACAGAATTAATCATCTTTGCACAGATGATTGACTTGTTCCAATAAAATCAAAATAAATCAGAAGCTGTAAGTAGGAATAAAAAATATGAAAAAAATGTTGCAGAAATTGAATTGAGGTGAATCTTATCTATTCAAATGTGCTATAAATGATGAATAATGGAATTTCAATAAGAGGAAGGACATGGAAAAAGACAATAAAAAGTTCACACAGAAAAATTAACTGTTATACGATTGTCATAACAAGCAAACAAAAAAAAAGAAAGAGCTTTATGAAAGGATGAATTGGTCAGAAAATTTGATCTGTTTGCAAAATGGAGAAACACTGAAGCTGAAGAAAATTTCACTTTAGACATTTATTAATAATACAATTTTAAATTGTTATTTGGTATTTCATTTTTCCCCACATAAATCTAAAAATAATTTTTAACATTCATTTTTAAAACTTTGAGTTCCAAATTCTTTCCCTTCTTCCCACCCCATCCCTCACATTGAGAAGGCAAGGAATTAGATATAGGTTATACATGTGTAGTCATGAAAAACACTGTCATAAAAGTCATGTTGTGAATATTAATATCTTATTTAGAAGCACACTGAAACATTGTGAACAATATCACTTCATAAGACAGAAATAATAGAAGGCCGAATCAGTTTAAGGAAAGTCTGGTAAGAAAATGAATTAAGCAAAAACTTCCAATGCAAGGATGAAAATGGAAGGATGATAAATATAAAAATAAAACAACAAGATAAAAAAACCTGAAAAAATAACAACTTTTTACTACCAATTATATTTAGTCACTGCACTTACACTCTCCCATCACTGTTGCAAATATGACTATAAAGGAGATAGTAGTAGCTGGGAAAGGAAGGAAAATGGGGAAAGCAGCTATGATCATGGGCTTATAATGCAAATGAAGGCTAGGGACACAATCATGAAGGCACTGGGGAATGAGTTCTAAAAAGAGTTAAAGATACCAAAAGTAGAAGAATAAATCTTAACACTTTAATACTGAAAACAGATAACCTATCACCAACTAGTGATGAGTGACCTTTATAACTTTATACTTTTATTTCTATCTTCATGAACAGGGCCCTTGGATAGCAACTATCGTATGAGATGTAAAATAGAGCACTGCTGAAACAATTTTATTAAAGCTCAAGTGTGACTGTCATACCCTTGCTCCATAATCTTCGGTTACTTCCAGTTTTATCCTGAATCAAATATAAAATCCTCTGTTGGACATTTAAAACCTTTACAACCTGACTCCTTCCTAACTCTCAAATATTCTCATATTTTATGCCCTTAAACATAAGCTACTGTCCAGCAATACAGCCTTTTTTGCTATTCCTGGGGTGTCTCTCCTTCTCCAGTCTCAATATGTTTTGAATGGCTGTTCTGCATGCCTGGGATGCTGTCCCTCCAGATCTCTCCCTTCTGAATTCCTGACTTGCTTAAGGTTTCAGCTCAAATCCTACCTTTATCAGGGGATATTTCCCAGGTCTCCTTAATTCAGGTGCCTTCATTCTGTGATTACCTTCAATTTGCCCTCTATATATCTTCAAAGGACATATAGTCCATCCTGAAATTTTGTTAGGGTAGTGTTTGTAGAAAACGTTGTGAAGTAAGAAAAAATGTGAATGTTGATACATTGAAGCCATGGGAAACAGGGTTTTAAGTTCCCACAATCATCAAAACCTGCAAACTTTTGCTAGAGATTGCTTAAAATACATTTTTCTGCATATAATCCTTTATAACAAAGCATTAATTTTGATAATACCCTGTTTTCCTTACACTGTAACCATGAAATAATCCATAAAATACAGTATAAAAATAAAATTAGTAATACGCAAAACATTTTTCTTGCTAATAATTCCCTAGAATTCTATAACCTTTTGCACAAACATCTCAAATTTAAAAAAATGATTTCGGTTGATACCCATCTTTCATAACATATGAAATCTACATTACCATAAATACTGTACAACAAATAGAATTCTTACATTTAAAACATTTGACCAGAATCTTCCCTTCTAATATGTCAGATGGCAGTGTGACCATGTTGTCTTGTACTTTGGTAACCCTCAAAAAAACAAGGGAAAGATTGCTGGGAATTTATTTAGGAGAAAATGTGTTGATGGTGAGTTCTTAACATCACCTCCAGCACAGCAGCTGGGAAATGGTGTTGGAGATCTGGAAGGGATGAGCCATCTTATTTTCTCACAATCTTATCTGCTTTTCTATATTTTCAATTCTGTTATCCCACACTTGAGAGGTAAATTTAGCACTTTCTGGAGATGATTCATCAACACCTTTATGAATACTTTCCTCCCTTTTTGTGTATAAAAGGAATTGTTGATTTGTTAACACCAATCTTGCCGTGGACAGCAGCTGCAGACATGCTAGCATGAAATTTATCTAACAATTTTACTTTTTCATTAAATCAAACCACTGACTTTGTATGCTTTGTCTTGTAGCCCAAAGGACTTGCAATATGCTTTGTGGGCATAACTGAAACACAAAACTTGAGTTTTAAAGAAAACTGAGTATATGCAACAAATCCAAAGGGAGCACTTTACTCTAAAAAGGTCAGGTGAATAAGACCAGTAAGTGCCTAGTAAGATACCAGGCACTACACAAACTTGTTGGAATCATCTCCTCTCTCTCTCTCTCTCTCTCTCTCTCTCTCTCTCCTCTCTCTCTCTCTCTCCCTTCTTCTCCCTCTCTCCCACTCTCTGTTCCTCTTTCCCTCTCCCCTTTCCTCTCTTTCTCTCTCTTTCTGTTTCTCTCTCTCTCCCTACTTTGAATAAGCAGGAATGTGTGCACTTACTCAGGAACATAAAACTAAGCTTACATATAAAATCATAGGAATGAATGCTTGAAGTCTCAAAAGTTAAACACATGAAAGCTGAAGATTGACTGTGACTGTTAGAATAGTGTCTCCTTCATTAAAATCTGAGCCACTCAAGAACAAGTATTTTTTTGGCCTTCTTTGTATCCACGGTGCTCATCTCAGCAACTAGTACATAGACTGTATGTGATAAATACTTGTTTATTAGCTTACTGGAATATATTTGATAAATGTGTCTGCCCTAATTATGGAAGAGATTCTACAAAGAGTTCAAGTTGAGAATGCTGCTGAGGTACTCCTATTTGCAGGTTTGTATCAATTTACTGTTTGTATCAATTCTTAGAATGTTTCAGAACCTACTACATGCAAATTATACCTGAACAAAACATATAGACGTAACTATCCATAGAAGGAAAGTGTTTGAAGAATGCTATTTGCATAGATTATAATATGTAGATGGATGGACAACTTGCACTGCTTTAGCTATCTAGATAGCTCTCTATAATCTAGCAGAATGATTAGAGAATTAACCAGGAAGACCTTGATTCTAATCTTACTTATGAAACATTTTCCCTGTCTGACATTAGGCAAGCCAATTATATTTTTAGTGCTCTGATCAACTCTGTAGGTTGTAAATAATAACAACAACAACAACAACAACTTTCTGGATTGGTAGAGTGGGTTTCCTTACCCAGGAGTTCCCTTTAACAATGAAATCAGTTCCAGTAGCTATTTATCCTTCTTCCTTTCTCTTTATATACACATATTGATCAACAAACAAATATTTATTAAGTGCCTGGTAGCATGGTACTGAATGATATATGGTGATACTTAATATTATGTAGAACATATATATTTGAAGAATGCATATATGTATGTATGACTATCATTGCCATCTGTTTTAATGTGTATGTATATATATATATAAACATACATATCATATAATTGTTAGTATGTGTATATATCTGTGTATATGTGCATATGTATGCATATGTATACATTTAAAGTTTTCAAAGCACTTCACAAATGATTTATTCTTATGAATATCTGGTAGATACATACTATTATTTTCTCCATTTTTCAGATGAGGAAAATAAGGCAGACAGAGGTTAAATGACTTATCAAGTGTCACCTAGCTAATAAGTGATTGAGGCAGGATTTTTTTCAAGTCTTTCTGAAATTAAGGAGGAAAATGGGTTGAACTGATTTCAAGCAATTGAAAATTTCCTTTAAAGATCCCCAAAACTTCTTCCAGAAATGAAAGGGCACCTTTTAAATGTGAATACATGTGGGTGTTTAGGTTTATTATAGAAAATCATGGAATACTACTTTATGAACTATTCTAAATGACTATCACAGAAAGGGAAATGGAGAGCTTAACATGATGAGCGATGTTAGGCTATGACATATAACTGATAAATCAAATGCCACTTATTAAATACCTATGCTGTGCTATGCACTGTGCTAGACAATGGAAATACAGAGGAATAAATGACATTAAGGAGATATTTTAAATTGGGCCAGATAAAGTCCATGTATATTTATTTCCAATGCCATTTATATGCCACATGAATTTAAAAGTATTGGAGAAGTTGGAGACATTATCAGCTGTGGGATAAGGAAAGGTTTCATTTAAACAGTAATGTGTGAACTGAGTTTTGAAGCTATCCTAAGAGGTAGGATTGAAAAATGATTGGATTTGCCTGCAATTTTCTTGTGCAAAATCACAAAGATATGCAAAGATTGTCATATTTTAGCAACTTGAAGAGGCAAGTTTGACTACATGAAAGAGTACATAGGAAAGTAATCTATAATAATGCTGGAATGATAGGTTGGAGATATTTTGAGAAGAACTTTACATACCAAACAGAGGAGAGTGTATGTGATTATAGAGGTATTAGAAAGATATTGGAGTTTTTTGAGCATATCACTGGCATGATCAGACTTGTGCTTTAGGAAAATCATCTTGTCAGTTGAATCTAGGCTAGCTAGTAGAGGAAGGAGAAAAAACTTGAAGCAGGGAAATCATTTTAGAGGCTCTTATAAAATGACAGGAAGGAGATGATAAATAGAAAATCTAGCATGTGGTGAAAGTAAAGAGAAGAAATAGAATATGAGGGATCACTTGGAGGTAGCAATGAAAAGATTTGAAAAATAATTCAGTATGTGGGATGAGAGATAATAAGAAACAGAGTATAACATGAGTGTTCCAAGCCTGTATGAGCAGAAAGGTGTTGATTCCCTTAGCTGAAATAGCAACATTAGAAAGAGATATAGGTTTGAGGGATGAAGATAATTGGACCTGTTTTGGTGTTATTAAGTTTGAGATGCGTACACTATATCCTGCTGCAGTTCTCGAATAAACCATTGGTAAAACACTACTAGAGAAGCCAGCAGAGACCAAGGCTATATATTTAGAACTTAGAGTTATTTGCACAGATACAGTTCAATCTATGAGAGATGATGAGTTCACAAAGAATTCACTAAGAGAAGAGGACCAAATACAAAGTATTAGGGGAAGGAATATGGATGATGACTCAGCAAAAAAAAAAAAGGCATTTCAAAGAGCTGCAGTTAAAAAAATACTAATAATCTGGGAAATGAGTGATAAAAAAAATGGACTGACCAACTTGTTAAAATAATGAAAATATTGGTGGACAGATGTGTTCCAGTGACTTATTTAGAATATTAGGCGGAAACAAGAAATGACCATAGCATACCAAATGGATCTGAAATGAACTTCTGGAAGAATATGGACAAAAGCATGACAGGGTAGGCAGGCAATGATCTGCATTTTTAGGGGAAATGATACATAATGTAGATTACTAATCCACTTTTGTTATCTGTTAGATTCAATTTATATAATGTACCAGGGAAATTAAATGATAATATTTAATATTTTACCTTCATTTTTAATTTATCAGCTCTTTTTCAAGCTATGTACAACTTTGTAAAACTGTCCAAGTCTGTTCTGTCCTCACTTATCTTTATATATATATATATATATGTGTGTGTGTGTGTGTGTGTGTGTATATATGTACATATGTATATATACGTGTGTGTGTGTATATATATATATATATATATATATATATATATATATATATATATATTATATATATATATATATATATATGTATTTTAAATTTAAAAGCTCAGATTTTGGTAATTATACTTACCTTTAATTCTTTTGTTAGGTTCTTCAATCATTTCCAGTGATAATCCATTCCCTTCTCTGGAGTTCAACTTGTAGTTACTTGCCAGTCCAGTCTCTTTTTTATTCTGAAGATTCATCTTCCATTTTCCAATATATTTGTTCACTGTATTAAAAACATCAATTATTAACAACATCATCATCAGTTTTATTTTTTATTCCCTTTACATCAGTCTTTCAGCTAGGTTTTGTTTGTTATTTTGTTCCCTCAACTTTGGGTGTTTCCTAGTAAGGACAGCTTTTTCATTTTTTTTTCCACATTCTTCCTTTTGTTATTATTGTACTTAGGATTACTTCTTAATGTTTTCAGATGATGGAAGAGAGATTAGTTCATCAAAGAACTTTTAGTCAGTCATCTTGATAGAATATCTCTTTTTAACTCTTGTTTTCCTATAGTTATTCACAGCCACATTCTTCAGTAATTTTCATAATGGCCCATATGCTTTTACAGGAACAGCAGTTTTGGAAAGAAGTTGTGTGAATAATGTCCACTCCAAAGTAACCTGAGAAGAAAAACCTTCAGCATGAAGCCCGAGTGGTGACATCAAAGTGGACCATGGTGGTTGACTTGAAGGCATTAAGAATAAATCAATAAAGAGAGAATTGTGGATGTGGGGGTGCCCTGTACCATACAGGAGTGTATTTTCAGATATACTGTGACTATTCCCTGCAAATTATAAGTAACATATGCAGATAAAAATGTCAAATATTTATTTAGAAAAAGAAGTCTTAAACTTGGGGCAGGAAGCAAACGTTAATACATCATGGAAATAGTCATAACCATTGAAATTATGGGGATAAATGAAATTACCAAGAGAAATAGCAGATGGAAAGTAAAAGAATGTTGAGGACAGTGCAATGAGGAACCCATACTACATTCAGGGATATCAGGAAGAAGGCAAGTAAGTGAAGGAGACAATGGAATTATAAAAACCTAAATAGAAAGAAGTGGAAGAGGCTTCTGAAAAAATTCTTGTTGTGAAGTAGACACAAGATTGTGAAGTAAAAGTAGGAACTCCTCTGAGCTCTCCCCTAAAGTCCTCCAAGTACCTTTAAAAAAAATGACTCTATACAAACTCTAAAAAACAGATACCACAAAAAGATGGAGTGAAACAAATTTCCAGACCAAGACAAGTTAAAAGGTTGTCAGGAAAGATGTGGCATACCTTGAGGAGAGTACTGAATCTCAGTACATTCCATGTTAGTGCAAACCAGCCTTGGAAACCCAGAATAGGCCACTGGGTAACTGAATCACTGGTAGCAGTGGTGGTTTCCTGACCTCTCAACACACAGATGCCAAAGACAGTTTAGAAGATCAACAGGAAAAGCCTATTGTACCTGCATGATAGTGGACACAGTCCAGAGCAGGCTGTGCCAGCACATCCAGAAAATTAAGAGTAGACCTTGTGAGTGACTGAATCAGCCACAGCATTAGCTGCTTCCAGTGCTTTCAGCCCACAGATGGTAAGGGGGTTGACCAACTGGTCAGAAGGAGATTACAGGTATATTTTTTTACTAGCACTGATGCAGGACTCTCTTCCTTTGTCCATACTCAGATCTGAGTCACAGTACTGGGGCAGTCCCAGGGCTAGAAGGATCATTAGCATACCAGATATTTTAGCCATAGTTCTAGGGCAGAAAAGAATGATTGCAGTCACACATATACCAGATTACAGGCCAGGGGAAGAGTAAACACTTCTCCTTAGATCATACCAACTTGAAAGAACTGAAAACTTACAGGTCCCTAGAAGTATCTCTGAAAACAGCTACACAAAACTCCTGAAGCTTGGGACAGTGCAAACTCCACCTTGGAAGCAGAGCCCTATTTTAACAAAAAGTCAAATAATAGGCTAGGAAAATGAGCAAACAATGGGAAAAAAACCCTCCAATTATAGAAAGTTGTTATGGTGACAAAGATCAAAACACACACTCAGATGAAGACACCAAAGTCAAAGCTTTTATATACAAAGACCCCAAGAAAAATAAGAATTTGTCTCAGGTCATAGAACATCTCAAAAAGGATTTTGCAAATCAAGTAAGAGAGGTAGAGTAAAAATTAGGAAGAGAAATGAGAGTGATATAAGAAAATCATGAGAAAAGAGTCAACAACTTGGTAAAATAAACACACACACACACACACACACACACACACACACAAAGAAAATACTGAAGAAAATAACACCTTAAAAAACAGACTAGGCCAAATGGTAAAAGAGGTCCAAAGTGTCAACAAAAACAAGAATGTCTTAAAAAGCAGAATTAGCCAAAGGGAAAAGAAGGCCCAAAAGCTCACTGAAGAAAATAATTCCTTAAATTAGAATTGAGCGAATGGAAGCTAATGACTTTATGAGAAATCAAGAAACAACCAAATAAAACCGAAAGAATGAAAAAAATAGAAGACAATGTGAAATGTTTCATTGAAAAAACAATTGACCTAGAAAATGGATCTGGGGAACTTGATTTTAAAATTATTGGACTACCTGAAAGCCATGATCAACAAAAAAAAAAGCTTACACATCATTTTCAAAAAATCATCAAGGAAATCTGCCCTGATACACTAGAAACAGAAGGTAAAAATGAAATTAAAAGAATCCACTGACCACCTCTGGAAAGAGATCTCAAAATGAAAACTCCCAGTAGTATTAGAGTCAAATGCCATAGTTCCCAGGTCAAGGAGAAAATATTGCAAGCACCCTGAAAGAAAAAATCAAAGTATTGTGGAGACACAGTCCAGGATACTGTAAGATTTAGGAGTTTCTATATTAAAGGATCAAAAGGCTTGGAATGTGATATTCTAGAGGGCAAAGGAGCTAGGATTACAACCAAGAAGCACCTAGTCAGTAAAAGTGAATATAGTAAAAATGGAAATTCAGTGGGACAGAGGACTTTCAAACATTCCTGGTGAAAAAAATTGGAGCTGAATAGAAAATTTGACTTCAAATGCAAGACTCAAGAAAGCATAAAAAGGTAAACAAGAAAGGGAAAACATAAGGAACTTAATAAGATGAAACTTTATATTCTTACATGGGAAGATATTTATAACTCATAAGATTTTTCTCATTATTATGGTAGTTAGAAGGAATATATGTAGAGGGCAGAGGTGTGAATTTAATATGAAGGGATAGAATCTAAAAATAAGATTAAGGGGTGAGAGAGGAATGTACTGGGAGAAAGAGAAAGGGAGAGGTAGAATAGAGGAAATTATTTCTCATGAAAGAAGCAAGAAAAAGCTTTTATGGTGGAGAGGAAGAGGGGGGATTTGTGGGGAATCAGAGTTAGCTCAAAAAAGGAATAATATACACACATAATTGGCTGTAGTAATCTTTCTTACCCTGCAGAAAAGTAGTAGGAAAATCAATGAGAAGGGAGGAGGTGATAGAAGGGAGGGCAGATTGGGGAAGGGGGTAGACAGAAGCAAAACACATTTGAGGAGGTACAGGGTGAAAGGAGAGAAAGAACAGAATAAATGGGATGGAAGAACAGAATTGAAGGAAATACAATTAGCAGTAGTAACTCTGACTAAAACTTTTGAAGCAAGTTTCTCTGATAAAGGCCTCATTTCTCAAACATGTAGAGAACTGAGTCAAGTTTATAAAACTAAGAGCCATTCTCCAATTTATAAACGAACAAAAGATATGATTAGTTTTCAGATGAAATAATCAAAGCTATCTACAACCATATAAAAAAATTCCAAATCAGTATTAATAGGAGAAATGCAAATTAAAACAATTCTTAGATACTACTTCATACCTATTAGATTGCCTAATATGACAGGAAAACAAAATCAAAAATCTTTGAGGGAATGTGGGAAAAATTAAACATCAATGCATTGTTGGTGCAGTTGTGAACTGATTCAATCATTCTGTAGAGCATTTTGGAATTATTCCCAAAAGGCTACAAAGCCATGCATACCCTTGGATCAAGCAATACCGCTACTAGGTCTGTATTCCAAAAAGGAAAATGATCTGCATGTACAAAAATATCTGTAGCATGTCTTTTCTGGGGGCAAAGAATTATAATGTGAGGTGATGCCCATCAGTTGGGGAATGGCTGACAAAGTTGTGGTATGTGATTATCATGGAATTCTATTGCACTATAAGAAATGATGAGCAGAACACTCTCAGAAAAACCTGGAAAGACTTGCATGGGCTAATGCAAAATGAAATATATTGGGTACAAAGTAACAAGAATATTGTAAGATGATCAGCTGTGAATGACTTAGCTATTCTAGCAAAACAGGGATCCAAGACAACTCTGATGGACTTATGATGAAAAATGCTATCCATCCCCAGAGAAACAATTGATGGTATCTGAATAGAGACTGAAGCATACTTTTTTTTTTGCCTTCTTGATTTTACTGAGGTTTTTTTTTTTTTGTCTGTGTTTTCTTTCACATTACTATTATGGATATGCTTTTCAAAACTATAAATGCATAACCTATATCAAATTGCTTGCTTTCTCAGTGAGGAGGTGTTTCGAAGGAGGAGGAGGGAGAATTTGGAACTCCAAGTTTTGAAAACAAATGTTAAAAATTGTTTTTACATGTAACTGTGGAAAAAATAAATTACTAAATAAAAGCTAAAATAATAAGAAAGAAATAGAAGGCTTCAAAGGCACATAAGATAAGAAAGGTAAGAACTTAGTGAAAAAAATCAATAAATAAATTGCATTAGTGATTTCAAAGATTACCACAAAAAAGTAAGGGCCAATGGATACATCAATTATGAAATAATTTGTCACCTTTGCTAAAGCACTTCAAATAGGGTGTTGGCATTAAAGTGAAATTGCAGGGGATTAAAGAGTTTATATACTGAAAAAACAAAAAGAATACTCTTTCGGGAAACTTATGGTAAAAGAAAGTAAAAATGGAATAGTAGCTTGATGCGTATCAGTACTAATGACAGTTTTGGTTTTCAGATTAAGCAACATTGAAATGTGGGTAGACTGATCAAACTAGTGGAGAATTTGAGATTGAAGATGCAAAGAATGGAGATAATTGAAAGAAAAATTTACTGGAGAAAGTGACAGAACATCAAGGTCACAGGTGTAATAAAGTTAGACTTAGAAAAAATCGGGAGACATACCTATTTCTTTGAGATTAAAAAAAATGGGTGAAAGAATGATTTTTCTCTCAAAATTTAGTTACACTTAACCCTGTAATTTGTACATATGAGGACTAAATGAAATTTCAATGAGAAGGGGCGGAGCCCAGATGGCGAAGTGAAAACAGCAACTTGCTTAAACTCTCCCCCAACCCCCACCAAATACCAATAAAAATGGCTCTAAACAAATTCTAAGGCAGCTTAACCCAGAAAAAGACAGAGTGAAACAAATTTCCAGCCCAAGAAAGCCTAGATGATTGATCAGAAAGGTATATCTCGTGGGACTGCGAACGGAGCTCAGTGAGGTGTGGGCACACAGGCCTCAGCTAACCTGGAGCAAGCCTCAGAGGACCTAATCATGGGCAGCTGTGGTGGTTTCCAGACTTCTCAATCCACAAATGCCAAAGACAACTTAGAAGGTCAATGGGAAATGTCTGTTTCTGCGGTGCTGAGAGAGGAAGGCAGGGTATCAGCTCCATTCCCCAAAATCGTGGCCCTAGGGTGGGCAGCTGCTTCCCAAGCTTCTGGCCCTCAGACTGAGGGGGAATTGAGTGGCTGATTGGAGGGGTATTGCAGGAATCTCTCTGCTGGTGCTGAGGCAGGAATCTCTTGCTTTGTCTGTGCTTGGATCTGGGTCACAGTTCTGGACGGGGGTTCTGGGGTGAGGAGTTGCACTGGCATGGTGGAGCTTGTAGTAGCTGTGGACAGGAAACCTTCATCACAGTTCCAGGGCAGAAAGTAGTGCTTCTGGTCACTAAGAGACCACAGCACAGTTCAGAAAAGGAATAAACACCTCACCCCTTATCATACCACCTTACGAGAACTGAAAATTTATGTGTCCCTACAAGTATCTTTGAAAACAGCTATGTAAAACCCTGAAGCTCGTGACAGTACATATTCCCTGTTGGAAGCAGACTCTTACCTTAACAAAGAGTTTAAAACTCAAGTAATTGGCCAGGATCATGACCAAGCACTGCAAAAAGAATCAGACTATATTATCTTACTTTGGTGAAGAAGAAGATCAAAATATACAACCAGAAGAAGACAACAAAGTCAGAGCTCCTACATCCAAAGCCTCCAAGAAAAATATGAATCAGTCCCAGGCCTTGGAAGAGCTCAAAAGGGATTTTGAGAAGCAAGTAAGGGAAGTAGAGGAAAAACTGGGAAGAGAAATGAGAATGAGCAAGAAAATCAAGAAAAACAAGTCAACAGCTTGCTAAAGGAGACCCAAAAAATACTGAAGAAAATAACACCTTAAAAAATACCCTAACCCAAAAGGCAAAGAAGGTCCAAAAAGCCCATGAGGAAAAGAATGCCCTAAAAAGAAAAATTGGCCAAATGTGAAAGGAAGTCAAAAAGATTCCTGAAGAAAATACTTCCTTAAAAATTAGAGTAGAGCAATTGGAGTCTAGTGACTTTATAAGAAATCAAGAAATTGTAAAACAAATCCAAAAGAATGAAAAAAATAGAAGAGAATGTGAAATATCTCATTGGAAAAACAACTGATCTGGAAAATAGATCCAGGAGAGGAATTAAAAAATTATTGGACTATCTGAAACTCATGATCAAAAAAAGAGCCTAGACATCATGTTTCAAAAAAAATTATCAAGGAAAACTGACCTGATATAGTAGAACCAGAGGACACAACAGAAATTGAAAGAATCCACTGATCTCTTCCTGAAAAAGGTCCTCAGAGGAAAACTCCTAGGAATATTGTAGCCAAATTGCAGAGTTCTCAGCTCAAGGAGAATGTACTGAAACCAGCCAGAAAGAAACAATTAAAGTACTTTGGAAACTCAATCAAGATAACAAATGATTTAGCAGCTTCTACATTAAAGGACTGCAAGGCATGGAATATAATATTCCAGAGGGCAAAGGAGATAGGATTATATCCAAGAATCACCTACCCAGCAAAACTGAGTATAATCCTTCAGGGGAAAAAATGGTCATTCAGTGAAACAGAGGACTTTCAAGCATTCTTGATGAAAAGACGAGAGCTGAATAAAAATCTGACTTTCAAATTCAAGACTCAATGGAACATGAAGAGGTAAACAGGAAAAAGAAATCATAAGAGACTTATTGAGGTGGAACTGTTTACATTCCTGCATGGAAAGATAATAACTCATGTGACCTTTGTCAGTATTAGGGTAGTTGGAGGAAAAAAAATTATGTGTATGTATAGGTAGATAGATAGATAGATAGATAGATAGATAGATAGATAGATAGATAGGTAGAAATATAGATAGAGGGCACAAGGTGAGTTGAAGATTAAGTGGTCTTATCCAGAGAATAAAATTAAGGGATGACAGAGGATTATATTTGGAGAAGAAGAAAGGGAGAGGTAGAATGGGGTAAATTATCTCACAGAAAAAAAACACAAAGAAAAACCTCTTATAGTGGAGGGGAAATAGGGGAAGGTGAGAGGGAATGAGTGAATCTTATTACCTTAAGATTTAGCTTAATGAGGGAATAACATACACATTCAATTGGGTAAGGAAATTTGTCTTACCCTATGGGAAAATAGGGGGAGAAGGGAACAAGAGAACAGGGGTGTGATAGAGATGAGGGCAGATTGGGAAAGGGGGTAATCAGAAGCAAATACTTCTGAAGAGGGACAGGGTCAAAAGAAAGAATAGAATAAATGGGCAGGCAGGATAGGATTAAGGACATAGAGTTAGTTTTTCACAACATGTCTACTATGGAAGTGTGCTTACCTTTTCAATGAGTGCAGGTGGAGAGGGAGGAAGGCAGAAGATTTGAAACCTAAAGTTTTAATAACATATGTTTAAAAAACTGTTTTCACATGCTACTGCGAAATAAGAAATGCGGGAAATAGGGTACAGAAGTCTGTCCTGCCCTGCAGGAAAATAGAAGGGGAAGGGGATAAGAGAAGCAGGGAAGAGATAGAAGAGAGGACAGACTAGGGGAAGGGATATTCAGAATTCATGCCATCTTGGGGTGTGGTGAGGGGTGAGATGGGGTGAAAATTTGGGACTCAAAATCTTGTGGAAGTAAATATTGAAAATTGAAAATAAGTAAATTTATAAAAAAATAAAGAAAAAATAAAATAAATAAATAAAAATAAAATTTCAGTGACTGAAAAAAATTGAATATTCCTACTTACATGTGACTCATCTGAAAATATTTACAAATTTTTAATTTTGAAACCATAATGCTTCTTATATAATATGGATCAGTACATAAGTATTCAAATGAACTTTTTGATTTTTTGTCTTTACAATTAGCTTCGTCTTACTTTTTGTAATTCTGTTAATTTTATCCTGATTCAGAATTATTGATGAACTCAGAATATTATGTGTTTCCTATTTCACATGAATGTTGTATGGATTCATATAAGGTACATGAAATGTCATCTAAATGTTAAATTATGTTACCTAACATTTTCAATAAATGGGACAATTATCCTTGTGGCATCTCTATAAAGCCCAAAGATATTAAGTCAGCCATTTAACAAATGAAGGCACCTTGAGGTTCCATGACATCCAAAATTCACACAATAAATTAGTAAAATAAATCAAGACTAAATCTCAGAAGACCTTGCTCCTTTTCCCCATACACTCCCAAAACATGAGGGTTAGACTCAGTTCTTGAGCAACTTTGTGTCAAATCTAATGAAGCAAAATCTGATTTAGGATGCAATACTTTGGATAAATCATTTCTTAGCTACATCATTATATAACTCCTTGTTCCAGATGAGCAGATTTTCCACATTAAGTTTGTAGTCCACATTGCAAATTTGCATTAATGATGGTGACCTACATGATAATACTCATAGCACAGGTCAGAACTAGCATTAAAAAAGAAAATGGCACTGAGTATAATAGTGGTAAACATATTGGATAATGGTACACAGTAGTAAAGAGAATGTTATGAAAAGAGAGTGAATGCTTTTTGGCTCTGCAATCTGGTTTATGGGGCTGTAAATGAATCACTCAAGAATATTTGAAGGACACTGAAGAATGATAAGCATTGCATTTCTTGTCAGTGTGCTGACAAGTAGAGAATTGTGTAGTTTAGGAATGTCAGTCAAGAAAAACTATGGCTTACTAGAAGGAACTAAAACCATCTATTGCTGAGTACAGGTTGAAATAAGCGTAATTTATGTTATTTCTTAATTCTTTAGTTCTATAAAAGACAGGCCAATCTATTTTCTTTTTCTCTGGGTTCCCAGTTTAAATGGGAGCCAAAAGGTACATTTTGTCTCACTTGGCTTGCCTTAGGGAATACATTGTAAGGCAGCATTGTGCTGAGATTAAAGTGTTTCCTATTCTGGCTATGTCTCCAGGGTCAATTTCCACTTTGAAATGAATTTAAAGTAGAGGTTATGGTTTTAACTACGTATGAAACAGTAAATATAGACACAGTGAAAATTAATTGAACTGAATTAGAATATTTGAGAGTCAATGTACATTGACTTGCCCAGGGTCACAGAGCTAGTAAGTGTTATGTGTCTGAGGTCAGATTTGAACTCAGGTCCTCCTGAATCCCTGGCCGATGTTCTATCCAACACACCACCTAGCTGCCCCATATACATTTTTTTAAAAAAAGTTTTGTTTTGTTATGTTTTTTTTTAAACTAACTCTAGGTACTAGTACAGGAAACTTGACAAATGTGTGCATGAAGTGCTGTGTAAAGGGTTCAGAAAAGCTCTGTGTTAAACCCATCACTGATAATTACAAGCAAGTCACGAGCTCTATATGTCTCAAGTGATTCTACAAGTCTTTTTTCTTTACTAAGTTGTAATCTTCCTTAGTGGTGGTAATTGTCACACTGAGTGGTCCCCTTTGCTGACAGAAATATTAGATCTTTGAATATTTATATACACAGCCAAAACCTTCAACTGTTACAATTTAAAGTCATTATATTTAGTGGTAATCTTTTCCTGAATCAGCAGTTAATAAATAAAATTGTAAACTGACTTCTGAAACCAAAACTAGTACAACCACTGGTCAAATCTCTCCTCACCCTGATAAAAGAGAAAAAATAAAAGATAAAAATTTACACGGACTGGGTTTGATGTGGGAGACTACCCATAAAATGGTCACTATAGTCACTTTCCTTGGCTCATTGATCTAATAAAATCTCATATTACCAAGATGTATCTCATGTCTACATTTTCCCAATCATTGGTAACAGGGTTCCCAGCTTCATGAAATTTAAGCTGGCAAATGCAAGTGGGGTGTGAGGTAATCTTTATTTCACTCGAGCAAAAATGCTTAAGACAAAAAGATTCATAGGAGCCCATTAAACACATAAAGAAAACAGACAAAGCATTTCCTTACTTAACTGCCATCAAAAAATAACTAAACCTGGTGTGTTTTGGGGGCAACTCTTTGATATTCAAATGAATCCCTCTGTCCTAGACAACCCTCAGTAATTCTTCCAAGAGTCATAAAATTATTTTGTGGTTTGAACTGACTTCCTCTACCGAAGAAGAATATACTTTAGGTAGCTACTGAACAAGCAATCTTCCTATGCTGTCTTAATCACTCATTCATTCATTTTGTTCCAAAAGTAAGAGACTGTGCAGGAATTATGTAGGTGATGGCTCTTCAAGGAGTGTGTTGCATATAAACCCCCAGTTAAATTAAGATATATTTGTAGAGTACAAAGCACATAGTAAGCACTTATTTAATCCTTGCTTGCTCCTTCCAACACCAAAGTGCCTTATACACAAACTGTTTTAGTTATTTTTTTGAGTTATTAGTACAATATTATTGCCTCACATACTTCATAATGAACTAGTAGAACCTTTTTATTATCATTTTTCACATGTTTTACCACCAAAATATTTAGGAGGACACTGAAAAGTAATTCTGCAGGGATTTTTAAAAGTGAATTTCCTGGATTATTCAAATAATGTTTGTTGTTGTTGTTGTTGTTTTCCTCAGTGGATATCTATGGTATGCTATGTGAAGGAGAAAGAGTTAGAGGATCTGGAAAGGTATCAGGGTTCAAATTCTCACTCTGCCACTATCTATGTGACCTTGTGCAATTCACTTAACCTTTATGGGTTTCAGTTTCCTTGACACATAATGAGGTAGTTAGACTAGATGATCATAATGTTTCTGTGATTCTTGAAACGTAAAGTTTGACAAGCCTTGATGATAGTTATCAGAAAATTGTGAATACGTTTTTGTTTTGTTTTTATTATTTTAATCTGAAATAATGTGTTTTCTTTTTTCTTTTGCAATAATTTTATGATGAGTGTTTTCCTTCCTCTCACAAAAGACTAAATATTTTTGAATGATCTTGAAATGAAAATTAAGTTTTTTATGCAAGAAAAATAATGTTGGAAAATAGAATAATCCACATAAATCCACATAAAATAGTAACAAAATTATTACCTATAATGAATAAAAATAGTGTTAAAGGTATATGGACTACCAAGATAATGCCCATTCTTGCATCATCCTCTTTTTATTTTTTAGATTTCTCTGCTTTTATTGATTATACATATTTTCATTTGGTCAAATGGAATATTTATCTTAAATAAAATATTGTACTTGTGTTGGAACTTTGAAAAATGAAAGGTAGATGCTAAAATAAAAAATCATTTCATATATCAATGAACTTGATGTTAAAACCTCTCAAAATTTTAGAAAGGAATTAAAACAGATTATGTTTGATCTCTTAATAAGGAAAGGAATAATCTCTATGAGTTACCACCACTTCATTAAGAACAGGCTGTGCTAGACTAAACTCCCCTCCTTTTCTGGCAAGATAATTCGAAAGAAATAGAACACTTGGATTTTAACAATATATTTGACAAAATTTCTAATGATAGCATTCTAATGATGTAAAAGTTAACAGTATCCTAAAAACTAAGAGGTAAAAAAAAAATTGAGGGTTGTTTTGCCAGTACCTCGTGAGGCCCCTCCTAAATCTGAGAGCATTCTAGAGTGTCTTTGCCTTGAGATAACATAACAGCCCCCATCCCCGACCCTGGATCATAAAAATTCCTTGTCTACCTTATCCTGTGTCATAAAATTTCCCCCATCTTCTTTATCCTGAATCTTCTATCCTGTCATCCATCTTCCTCATTTTGTGTTGTGACAATCCCCCCTTATCTTGTAAGATAAAATAGATCCCTGTCCCTCTGTCAGTTGCTAGTCCTCTTTGCAGGCCTAGCCTGCTGCTTTTGCAGCAGTAAAGCTCCCAGTGGTTACAGAGAAGGTCTCAGTGAATTCTTTCACACCTGAACCAGCTCTCCCAACTCTACACCTCAACACTAATCCTCCAATATCTTCCCACGATTTTCTTCTACTTACTTCTATTTGTCCTTTTTTCTTGAAGAAGACCATGACATGGGGAGGTTATGCAATGGCATGCAAGTGAATTGGATTTAAGTAAGGGAGGGCTGTGTAAAGCCACCAGCCTCACTTTCTCCTCTGGAACCTTCTGGGTCCAGTGGCCAGATGTAGATCAAGACAACTGCAGATGGCCCAGAATGCAGTGGGTGCTTGGACTTTTCAAGCTAAGGTCTTTAAAAAGCCAACAGAAACCATGAAATCATAGTTTTAGGGTTCTAAACCTTTTACCTTCAAATCTTCCTTCCTTGGGCTCTATTGTCTAGATGACTACTCAACCTGGCCGATATTTTAAGGTAAGTACTGAACCTGCTTCACTTCACTTCCTACTTCCACCTCCAGTTATGGAACTATGATCATTTCAACTCTACATTATTCCTAGGAGGTGTACCTAGGCATCTATGTGCCCCACTCATCATTCCTTTTACCTTTAGAAACAAAATGCCTCAATTTATTCCATAGGTAGCACTCCACTATGTGTGTTGCCTTCCCTCATTAACATGTAAGTTGCTTCAGGGTAGAGATTGTCTTTGATTTTGTATTTCTATCTCTAGTACTTACCACAATACTTGGCATATTGTAAATGCTTAGTACTTTTTCCCTTTCATTTATTCACACCTCTTTAGAAAGCTGTGATCCTGAAAATAAGAGGGGAGAATTCAGAGCTGGTTAAATATTGTGATGCAAAGATCAGAGATTAATGTATAAATATCACAAAGCAAGTATATATCTCTTCTCCTTGACCCTATTCTGATGAACACTGTTATTAATGCCTTACAAAAAATGACACAGCATTAGTAAATTTACAGAAGACTCAATGATGGGAAGCATATATAGGATGACAGTCAAAGTCTGAAGCATACCCAAGATAGGATCAATAAGAATGCACCTGCCTTCTTGGAAGGAGGGGATTATCAATAGGAATAATTTATTACCGTGGCTCAGACCATGACAAGGAAGGCAGGAAACTATTTTGAGGCAAAATAGTAAGAAGTAATATAAAGGCTAGAAGCAAAGTGAGGCATGGAAGACTATGAAGAGCATTCTATTTAATTTACTTATGTATTTTTACAGATGTTTTGCTTTAAAATAGTGATATATTAGAGAGAAGGAAGGTATGTGTGTGCGTGTGTTTGCCTGTCTACCTTTTTGCCTCTGTTTTTGATTTCTTTTTTCTTATTTTTAGTCTGTTATACAAGGAAGAGAGTGTAAAAATTCTAAGTAGATAAATTCAGTATTTTCCTTATTTGTAATGCATACACTTTTACAATTTTGTTTCTCATTCATACTAGATTAAAATTATCCCCTAACCACAGATATTAATATTAATCACAGATTTGAAATGCTGCATTTAGCAACATATAGAAATAGCCAAAGAAAACTTCCCAGACTTTCAATAATGATTAAACATATATTTTTAAAATATTCCATCGTATAATAGATATTAGATCTTCTGCAAAAGGTTCCTTAAAAGTAATAATCTCTTAACCAATCTTTGAATCAGTAAAGAAAAAAAAATCTTCTTTCCTCTTTGGGTAGGCTAAATAATATGAATGTGCAATAGAGCATACAATGTCAGATGGTTGTTGTTGCTGCAAAGAAAAACTCATAGGGGAAGAGAGGAAAGGACATACTTGGAAATTATTCACACTCAACAATCAAAAGTCCACATAGAAGAAACATATAAAATGTACATATTTTATTATCAATATGGATAAAATAGCATTTACTTTTATGGTGGAATATTTATAAAATAATTTGTATTTGTTTTTAATATACTTTCTAGAGAAATACCTAGTTCTGTAATTCAATGAACTCATAATTAATTTTCTTTATTAGCAAGAGAATTTTAACTACCTCCACTTCAAATACCCACTGACATATATATATATATATATATATATATATATATATATATATATATATATATATAACGTGTGCACGTGTGTATGTGTATAACAGATTACAGGTCCTGTTTTTAATATTTTCACTGTAAGAAAAATTAATCTACTTCATTTACAAGGGGGAGTTGAGTGAATCAGGCAGACACCAAAGGTAGATGAGCAGCCCTGGAAAGAGTTCAATAAATCCTCACAACAGAGGTACTAGTCACCTTGAACACCCCATACACCTCAATAATGTAATAGAGATCACTTTGACTTGGTGAAATGAGGATCTGGGTTTAAATAACCCACTTACTAATTATGGTATCCTGACTGTCACAGCTTCTTTGAGCTTCAGGTGCTCAATTTGTAAGTGAAGTAGATTAATTTTAAGGATTCTTCCAGTTCTAAATCTAATTCATGTTTGAATGGGTGTCACTTTCATAGATTGCTTTACCTTGCATCATAGCTAATGCAGATTTCTTGGGAGCAGAACATTATATATATATATATATATATATATATATATATGTTATTTTTCTGGGAAAATCATGTTGCTGTGTAAAGGAAGTGCCTTGCAAGAGAATGTGGAGTGTGTTTGATTGTTCTATAATAGATTGTTTGTATAACAAGGAGATACAAACACATTAGTCATATAGATAAGACTGTTTGTGTCTCCAAAACGAACTGACCATTTCATCTATACCCTCTTTACTCTGTTCACAACTGGAAGAGTTCCACAAATCATTTTTTTAAATACCATTTTCCAAGTATGCATAAACAATATTTTTAACATTTTTTAATTGACTTCCAAATTTACTCCCTCTCTCCCTTGTTTCCTCCCTGAGTTGGTAAACAGTAGGATATAAGTTAGATACGTGCAATCACACAAAACATATTTCCATATTAGTCATGTTGTGAAAGAAGACATAGACAAAAAAAAATTGACTAAACACCAAAACAAAGTGAAAAATAATATGCTTTGATATGCATTTAGATTCCACCAGTTCTTTCTCTGGATGTGGATGACATTATGCTTTTCATTTTACTTTGGTTGAACAATCAGACCCAACGTCTAGCCATTTATCATTTGATGTCATCTTGAAAGGAGAGCCTCAGTTATATTTCCACAAAGATCTATGCTTCATCTTGTACTATTTAACTTTTTAAAGAAAGAACTTGAATAAAGGAGTTGTAGAAATACATTAAGATCTTTTTGTATATGTTGTTTGTTTTTCAGCCATTTCAGCTGTGTCCAACTCTTCATGACACCATACGAATGTTTGAAAAAAAATTGTAATTCAGCATGAGACAGTAATATGATGGCAGCCAAAAGAACTAATCCTCTTTGTTTTTATTTGTGGTTGGCTCTGTGGTTTCATTTGTACCCTAAAAGAGGAAATTCCTTCTGGTATCAAGATCTTTACTTGTTCCGCAAATTATAGAATTGTCCTGGACTTTGAGAAGTTAAGTGATTTCTCTAGGGTCATAAAGGCATCATGAATCAGAAGAAAGATTTGAACCCAGATAAAACTCAGAAGAAAACTCTGACTAATATACCACAATGCCTCTCTGTTTGAACTTAGCCAGCATTCTAAGAGGCATAGTGTTCAAAATAAAGGAATTCATAAACCCAGTTTAATCTCACATTGTCATCTGTAATCTGACATCTCTTGTATTAAATTATGGGGTGGCATATTTTGTAATGCTAATGGTTCTAATATTTATATAGACCTGTCAACAGACAGATAAAGAAATGATAGAAATATGTGTGTGAGTGTGTACACACACATACACATATGTAGGTGTGGACAAACACATGTACACACATACATACATAGCTATGTACATGTGCATAAATATATGAGTGTGTATGTATATAAATACATATCCACATATATACATATATGTCTTTAAATGTAGGTATACATATTCAGAGAGAGAGTTCTGCTTCCGTGAGCCAAGATGGTTGAGTGAAAAGTTAGTCGCTCTCACTCTTCACTATCAACCGCTGAAAACCTAGAAAATATCACACCAGAAAAAATGCCCGGAACAGCTGAAAGACAGGGAGGGGCAGTACAGCAGATCACCAAATGGGTCTCCCAGTGCCTCAACAAAAATAGGGGAAGCAGCACTGCAGGGGGCCCCAGGTGGGTAAGCATCCTGCATCATTCATCAGGAAGGAGCAGAAGAAAGCAATCTGAAGTCTTCATAAAGCCCCAGCCGTTCTGATTCCAGACCAGCACCAGGTAAGCTGTCAGAACCCTAGGAAGAGATCCTGAACCCCAGGTGGTGGAGCGGGCAAGCACCAGCATCTGGACCTCTGGGTGCCTTGGTGAGGGCAGGGGAATAGGGGAAGCCAGCTCAGAAAACCACCAAGTGCCTCGGCACTCTACCACAAAGAAATCTCCTAGTGCATTATCAGAAACAAGTGAGGCAGCATTACAAGGGGACCCAGGCAGATAAACACCCTGCAGCACCTATCTAAAAGGAGCTGAAGAAAGCTAAAGGAAAGGAAAAGTAGGCAACCTAGAATTGCCTGAAACTTCCAGCCTTGCTGATTCCAGTCCAACACAAGGTAAGCTGCTAGAAAACTACAAGCTCCAATTGCCAACATAAGACGCCTCAGCACACAAAGCCAGTGACCAAGACCTAGGCTCCCAACACAAGAAGCTTGGGTCAGTGCCCTCTGTTCCCCAGCAGGAGAGCTCAATCTCTTTAAAGGCCAGGGAATAAAGAAACACCATGAGTAAAAAGAAACATACCATAGATTCATATTATGAGAAGAGTGAAGATCAAGACAGAAATTCTGAAGAGGACAACATTGTCAACAAACCCACATCTGCAACAACAAAAGGGAATATGAACTGGTCTGAAGCCCAAAAAGCCTTCTTAGAAGAGCTCAAGAAGGATTTTAATAGTCAAATGAGAAGGTAGAAGAGTCCTTCAAAAATACAATTGGCCAATTAAAAAAAATACACTGAAGAAAACAAGTCCCTAAAAAACACAATTGGCCAATTGAAGAAGGAAGTACAAAAACTAACAGAAGAAAACAATCTGTTAAAAACTAGAATTGGACAAATGGAAACTAATGTCTCTATGAGAGAGCAAGAATCAGTCAAACAGAAACAAAAAAATGAAAAAAAATACATGAAAATAAAATACCTCATCGGTAAAACAACCGACCTGGAAAATCGATTCAGGAGAGACAATTTAAAAATTATTGGACTACCTGAAAATCATGATGAAAAAAAGAGCCTGGACAGTATCTTTCAGGAAATCATAAAGGAAAACTGCCCTGAAGTCCTAGAACCAGAAGGAAAAATAACCATAGAAAGAATCCACAGATCACCACCTGAAAGAGATCCCAAATTGACAATGCCTAGGAATGTAATAGCAAAATTCCAAAATTACCAGATGAAAGAGAAGGTGCTGCAAGCAGCCAGAAAGAAACAATTTAAATATCATGGAACCACAGTCAGGATTACACAGGACCTTGCAGCTTCTACATTAAAAGACCAAAGGGCATGGAACATGATATTCCATAAGGCAAAGTAGTTTGGAATGCAGCCAAGGATCAACTACCCAGCAAAAATGAGCATCATTTTTCAAGGGATAAGATGGATATTCAACAAAATAGGGGACTTCCAAACTTTCCTGATAAAAAGACCAGAGCTCAACAAAAAATTTGATCTTCAAGGAGAGGACTCAAGAAACAGATAAAAAGGTAAATGAGACAGAAAGATACAATATGTTGTTAATAAGGGGGGGCTGTTTATACCCCTACAAGGGAATATGACACTTGCAACTCTTGAGAACTGTATTGTTATTACACCATGTTAAAGGAGTATACATAAAGAGGGTGGATATTAGTTGACTTTGATGTAATGAAAAAAAAAAATCTAATCAGGTGAGTTAAATGGATCCAAATAAGTGGATCAGTCTGATCTTAGAAAATGTACTGAGAAAAGGAGGCAGACAAGGGTAAATTACATTACAGGAAAAGACACAAAATCCTATTACAGCAGAGGGAAAGAAGGGAGGGGGTGAGCATTGTTTGAACCTTACTCTCATCAGATTTGGCTCAAGAAGGGCATAACATAATCAGTTAGGTATAGAAATCTAACTGCCCTATAGGCAGTAGGAGAAAAGGGAAAGAAAGGAGGGGGAAAGAAGGGAGGGAAGAAGCAGTAAGAGTAAAGGGGAAGAAAAGGGAAAGGGATAATAAAAGGGGAGGGACTGAAGGAGGTGGTCAAAAGCAAAACACTAGTGAAGGGGAAAGGAAAAAGGAGAAAGAAAAGCATAAATGGGGGAAAGGATGGAGAAAAAGACACAGATAGTAATCATAACTGTGAATGTGAATGGGATGAACTCTCCCATAAAATGGAAACAGGTTGCAGAATGGATTAAAAACCATAATCCTACAATATGTTGTTTACAGGAAACACATTTGAAAAAGAGTGACACATACAGGGTAAAGGTAAAAGGCTGGAGCAGAATATATTATGCTTCAGCTGAAGTAAAAAAAGCAGGGGTTGCAATCCTGATCTCAGACAAAGCAAAAGCAAAAATAGATCTAATCAAAAGAGATAAGGAAGGAAACTACATCCTGCTAAAAGGCACCATAGACAATGAAGTAATATCATTACTAAATATGCACCAAATGGTATAGCATCCAAATTCTTACAGAGAAGTTCAGGGAGTTACAGGAAGAAATAGACAGCAAAACTATACTAGTGGGACCTGAACCTCCCTCTCTGCACTAGATAAATCTAACCACAAAATAAACAAGAAAGAAGTTAAGGAGGTGAATAGAACATTAGAAAAGTTAGGTATGATAGACCTCTGGAGAAAACTGAATGGGGATAGAAAGGAATATACTTTTTTCTGCAGTACATGGCACATACACAAAAATTGACCATGTACTAGGGCATAAAAACCTCACAATCCAATGCAGAAAGGCAGAAATATTAAATGCATCCTTTTCAGATCATGATGCAATAAAAATTATATGTAATAAAGGGCCATGGAAAGATAGACTAAAAAATAATTGGAAACTAAATAATCTAATCCTAAAAAATGATTGGGTCAAACAACAAATCATAGAAACAATCAATAATTTCATTCAAGAGAATGACAATAATGAGACAACATACCAAAACTATGGGATGCAGCAAAGCAGTTCTTAGGGGAAGTTTTATATCTCTAAATGCTTACATAAATAAAATAGAAAAAGAGGAGATTAATGAATTGGGCATACAACTAAAAAAATAGAAAAAGAACAATTAAAAATCCTCAACTAAACACCAAATTAGAAATATTGAAAACCAAAGGAAAAATTAAAAAATTGAAATTAAGAAAACTATTGAACTAATAAATAAAACTAAGAGCTGGTTTTATGAAAAAACAATAAAATAGATAAACCTTTGGTTAATTTAATTAAAAAAAAGAAGAAAACCAAATTACTAGTATCAAGAATGAAAAGGGAAGCTACCACCAAGGAAGAGGAAATTAAAACAATAATTAGGAATTATTTTGCCCAACTATATGCCAAAATTTGACAATCTTAGTGAAATGGATACATATTTACAAAATATAAATTGCCCAGATTAACCAAGAGGAAGTAAAATACTTAAATAACCCATCTCAGAAAAAGAAATTGAACAAGCCATTGATGAACTCCCTAGGAAAAAATCTCCAGGGCCAGATGGATTTACATGCAATTCTATCAAACATTTAAAGAACAATTAATTCCAATACTATATAGACTATTTGGAAAATAGGTGAAGAAGGAGTCTTACCAAATTCTTTTTATGATACAAATATGGTGTTGATACCTAAACCAGGAAGAGTCAAAATAGAGAAAGAAAATTATAGACCAATTTCTCTAATGAATATAGATGCAAAATTTTAAACAAATACTAATAGATTGCAGCAACTTATCACAAGAATAATACACTATGACCAGGTAGGATTTATACCAGGAATGCAGGGTTGGTTCAATATTAGGAAAACTATCAGCATCATTGAGCATATCAACAACAAAACCAACAGAAACCACATGATCATCTCAATAGATGCAGAAAAAGCTTTTGATAAAATACAACACCCATTCCTATTAAAAACACTAGAAAGCATAGGTATAAATGGAGTCTTCCTTAAAATAATAAATAGCATTATCTAAAACCTTCAGCAAGCATTATATGTAATGGGGACAGGCTAGAAGCATTTCCAATAAGATGGGGTGAAACAAGGATGTCCATTATCACCACTGTTATTCAATATTGTACTGGAAACCTTAGCTTTAGCAATAAGAGAAGAAAAAGAAATTGAAGGCATTAGAATAGGCAAAGAAGAAACAAAGCTATCACTCTTTGCAGATGACATGATGATGTACTTAGAGAATCCTAGAGAATCAAGTAAAAATACTTGAAATAATAAACAACTTTAGCAAAGTTGCAGGCTATAAAATAAACCCACATAAATCATCAGCATATTTACCAACAAAGCCAACAGCAAGAGATAGAAAGAGAAATCCCATTTAAACTTACTGTAGACATTATAAAATATTTAGGAGTCTACCAAAAAACCCAGGAACTCTATGAACACAATTACAAAACACTTTTCACACAAATAAAATCAGATCTAAATAATTGGAAAAACATCAGTTGCTCATGGGTAGGCGAGCTAATATAATAAAAATGACAATCCTACCTAAGCTAATTTACTTATTCAGTGCCATACCAATCAAACTACCAAAAATTATTTTATAGAGTTAGAAAAATAATAACAGATTCATTTGGAAAAACAAAAGGTCCAGAATATCAAAGGAACTAATGAAAGAAATGCAGGGGAAGGTGGCCTAGCAATTCCAGATCTTAAATTGTATTATAAAGCAGCAATCATCAAAACTGCTTGGTACTGGCTAAGAAAAAGGGAGGTGGATCAGTGGAATAGGTTAAATATGCAAGACACAGTAGTCAATGACTATAGTAATCTATTATTTGATAAACCCAAAGACCCCAGCTTCTGGGATAAGAACCACTCTTTGAAAAAACTGCTGGAAAACTGGAAAAGAGTATGGCAGAAACTAGGCATAGACCCAAATCTCACACATACCCAAAATAAAGTCAAAATGGGTTCATGACTTAGATATAAAGGCTGATACATAATAAACTGGAGAACAAGGAATAGTTTACCTATCAGATCTTGGAGAACAGAAGAATTCATGACCAACAGGAGATAGAGAACATTATGAAAAGCAAAATGGATAATTTTGATTACATTAAATTGAAAAGTTTTTGCACAAACAAAGCCAATGCAACTAAGATTAGAAGGAAGGTAAAAAGTTGGGAAAGAATTTTTACAACCAGTCTCTCTGATAAAGGCCTCATTTCTAAAATATATAGAGAATTAAGACAAATTTATAAGAACACAAGCCATTCCCCAATTGATAAATGGTCAAAGGATATGAACAGACAGTTCTCAGATGAAGAAATTAAAGCAATCTATAGTCATATGAAAAAAATGCTCTAAATCGTTATTGATTAGAGAAATGCGAATCAAAACAACTCTGAGGTACCACATCACACCTATCAGATTGGCCAACATGACAAAACAGGAAAATGATAAATGTTGGAGAAGATGTGGTAAAATTGGAACACTAATATGTTGTTGGTGGAGTTGTGGAATGATCCAACCATTTTGGAGAACAATTTGGAACTATGCCCAAAGAGGCAAAAATGTGCATACCCTTTGATCCAGCAATAACTTCTAGGGCTATATCCCAAAGAGATCAACAAATGGGAAAAGGACCTGTAAAAAAATATTCATAGCAGCTCTTTTGTGGTGGCAAAGAATTGGTAATTGAGAGGATGCCCATCAATTGGAGAATGGCTGAGCAAGTTGTGGTATATGAATGCAATGGAATACTATTGTGCCATAAGAAATGATGAACAGGCTGACTTCAGAAAAACATGGAAAGACTTATATGGTCTGATGCTGAGTGAAGTGAGCAGAACCAAGAGGACTTTGTACACAATAACAGCCACTTTATGAGATGACTAATATTGTTAAACTGAACCCTTCTCAGCATTACAAGGATCTACGATATCTCCAGAGGTCTAGGGATGGATATGCTGTCCACATCCAAAGAAAGAACTATGGAAGTTGAATTGTTGTCACTTATTTTTACCTTCTGCTGAGTTTTGTTTCATCTTTCTGATGGTTCCTCCTATTGGTTTTAATTTTTATTTACAACTACACTAATGTGAAAATATATTTAAAAGGGATGAAAATGTAAACCTTTTTCAGATTGTGCACCATCTTGGGGAAGGTGGGGGGGAAGGGAGAGAAAAATTTTCAACTCAAAAGAATATGGAAGTGATTGATGATAAATCAAAATAAATTAATAAAATTAAAAAAAATAAAATTCAATAGAGAGTAAATTACAAAAATATATATTGACAAAGAGAGATTCAGTGCTTGCAAAGGCCTATTGATTTCAACTTTGAAGCATTCTTGAATATACATTATTGTTTCTGACACTGCTGTTACTTTAGGTCATGCTCTTACCACCTCATTTTTGAATTATTGCAATTGCCCTATGATGCTTTACCTTGCTTCAAGTCTATCCACACGGCAATCCATCCTACATTCAGTCACCAAAGTGATGCTCCTAAAGTTCAGGTTTAATCATGTTACCCTACTACTTGATATATTTTAGTGACTGATAGACTTCAAGATTAAATTAAAAATTCTGTTTTGTATCCGAAGCCAGTATCTAATCCCTTCTTATGTTTTCAGTCTTCTTCTACCAAACCCAGACTACATATTCTGATACTGGACTTCACATGTTCTGTAAGTAAGAAACTCCATCTCAATCATGAGCATTTTCTTTTGCTGTCCCTCATGCTTGTAACTCTCTGTGCTCTCAACTTTGTCTATTTATTTTCCTGGTTTCCTTTATATCCCGACTAAAATCTCAACTTTTATAGGAAGACTTTTCCAACTTATTTTCATTCTAATGCTACCCTGTGTTATTTCCTATTTATTCTGTGTATATATAGCTAATTTGTATATATGTGTTTGCATGTTGTCTCTCCATTACACTGTAAACTCCTTTATGGCAAGGATTCTTTTTGCCTTTTTGCAACACAAAAACCTAGCATAGTTGTTGGCACATAGTAAGTGTTATTAAATACTGATTGTTAAATTGACTTATACATGTATAAATCGGACCCATCTGTATGTGTATATGTAGGCATAAAATACATAATACATTATGTTTATCACATATTAAAATGAGTTATATAACACATTAATCGATGCATTATACATGTTATACATAATATAGGTTTAGAGAGCTCGATGGAGTAGAAAAACTGTTAGATTTTGATTCAGTAGACTTATGGTCCAAAGTTGTCTCTCAAAATGTAATACAGTATGGTGCATCAGCTTATCCTATAATTCACCCTCCCCCCAAAAAAAGAAAAAGAACCCCCTCTATTATAACAAATGAGTATAGTTACACAAAGAAGTCCATACATTAACTCTGTCTCAAAATACATATCTTCCTTCTGCACGTCTATTTCATCATCTCTTTGCCAAAAGGTAGGAATCACAATTTATCATCAGGTTTATGGAATTATCATTGAAGATAACGTATGGGCTTCTTTTATGCATCTATATTTATTTTTTGCCTTATTTTTATGTTATGTTTATAATTTTATATTATAGAATATTGCATATTACAGTTTATTTTTATTATATTTATTTGGGTTTTTTGTTTTATTTTTAGAGGAGATTAGAATATAATGGAAAATTATAATAGGGATACAAAAATAAAAGGAACAAATAAAAGAACATCAATAAATCAATAAAGCTTTTAAAAGTTAGCAGAAAAGAAAAAGAAAATTCAGAAGGGGACACACACAAACTAGGGTATAGGGAGACTAAGATGAAGAGGTAAAAAAAATGTACAGAAAATCACAAGTAGAGCCTTGAGAAAAGATTGAGAGAAGGTAAGTGAGGATTAGAGAAAGTAAGTGTTTGAGGAGAGATTTGAACCCATATCTTTATTACTGTAAGTCCTGTGCCCTCTCTACAAGACTGTGAATGAGGAAGGTTCAATTTCTGCCTCAGACATTTATTAACTTCATGAACCTGAGCAAAATAATTAACCTACTGAAGTCTAATTTTTCATCTGTTAGAGGAGAATATTAATTGGACCTATTTTGCAGGTTTATTTTGAAAAGAAAATAAATACACACACACACATGAGTGTGTAAAGTGCTTTGCAAATCTGAAAGTTCTACATGGGCTAGGAATTATTAAAATCATGTACAGTTTTCAAGAATAAGAGAAAATGCACCTCCTTTGCAGAAGTGGATCACAACATAGATACAGGTGGACTCAGTTGATGTCATAAATAGTTTTGTTGATTTTTATTATTTTTCTTTGCAAAATAGAAAAGAATCACTGGAGAATGGAAAGGGAAAAGAAATATGTGGAAATGGAGATATTCATACATACACACGTACATAAATGTATTTACAGACATACAGTTCTATGTTATTGAAAATTATATGTTGTATATAGTATATAATATTTGAATATAATAGTTTTGTCAAGATAACACTTTGGTCATAGAAAACATTTTTTCAACACCTGAAAAGGCAACTCTACATATGAACATCATCAGATGATCAGTATTGAAATCAGGCTGATTATATACTTTTAAGGTAATGGTGGAGAAGCTCTATAGAGTCAATTAACACCAGACCTGGGCCTGTCTGTGTCCAAAAAAATCAACTTCTTATTGCAAAATTCACACTTCAGTTGAAGAAAGTGGGGGAAGCCATGAGATAGTATAGTATAGATATGACTTGAATAACATCCTTCATGAATATGAAGTTAAGGTGTTGAATAGATTTAGATTAGATCTGGTAGAGTGCCTGAAAGGAACAATAGATATCCATATTCATATCTATATCTATATCTATATCTATATCTATATCTATATCTATATCTATATCTATATCTATATCTATATCTATATATATCTATATCTATATCTATATCTATATCTATACTATATCTATATCTATATCTATATCTATATCTATATCTATATCTATATCTATATCTATATCTATATCTATATCTATATCTATATCTATATCTATATCTATATCTATATCTATATCTATATCTATATCTATATCTATATCTGTATGTATGCATAGGTATATATGTGTATAAATGTATATAAGTGTATGTATATATACATGTGTATATGTATGAGTGTGTAAGCACACACACACATATATACACACACATACATAGTACAGGAGGCAGCAACAACAAAAAAATTCAAAAAGAAAAGAAGAGCAAGAAAATAAGATGGCTGTCTGATGAGACTTTAAAAAATAGCTGTGGGGGCAGAGCCAAGACTGCAGAGTAAAAGCAGTGACTTGCCTGAGCTCTCCCCCCAAACCCCTGAAAATACTTGTAAAAATGGCTCTAAATAAATTTTAAAGCAGCAGAACCCACAAAAAGAGAGAGTGAACAAATTTGCATTCCAAGCCAGACTGAATGGTTGATCAGAAAGGTATGTTGTGCCAGGCAGATAGAGGAGCAAAGTTCAGCATGGGCGCTCAGGCAAGGTAGGCCTCAGACAACCTGGAGCAGCCCTCAGAGGGCTTAATCACAGGAAGCTATGTCAGTTTCCAGATTTCTTAACCCACGAATGCCAAAGACAACTTAGAAGGTCAGTGGGAAAAGTCTGTGTCTGCAGTGAGAGAGAGAAGCATGGTCTCAGCCCCAGTCTGCAAGCTTGTTCCCAGTCTGGCAGCTGCTTCCAGAGATTCTGGACCACAGATTGAGGGGGAATCAAGTGCCTGATCAGAGAGGGATTGCAGGGATCTTTCTGCTGGTGCAGGATTCTCTTGCTTTCTCATCATTGGATGTGGATCACAATTGTGGGTGGTGGTACTGGGGTGTGGAGGAGCGCTGACTTGGTGGAACTTGCAGTGGCAGTAGAGAGAGAATCTTCTTCTCATTTTCAAGATGGAAAAGAGTGCTTGTGGTCACTCATAGATCAGAGCATAGGCCAGGAAAGGAATAAACAACTCACCCTTTATCATACCACCTTGGAAGAACTGAAAATTCACAGGTTCATAGAAGTATCTTTGAAAACAGCTGCACAAAACCCCCAAAACTTGAACAGTGCATTTTCTGCAATGGAAGAATATCCATACCTTAACAAAAACTTTATAACTCAAGTAATTGATTGAGGTCATGAGCGAGCAGTGTAAAAAGAGTCAGACCATAGAGTTTTACTTTGGTGACAAAGATTAAAAAATACAACTAGAAGAATACAACAAAGTTAAAGCTGCTACATCCAAAGCCTCCAAGAAAAATATAAATTGGTCCCAGGCCATTGAAGAGCTCAAAAAGGATTTTGAGAATCAAGTAAGAGAAGTAGAGGAAAACTGAGAAGAGAAATGAGAGTGATGGAAGAAAACAACGAAAAAGAAGTCAACAGCTTGCTACAGGAAACCCAAAAAAAATGCTAAAGAAAATAACACCTTAAAAAAGAGCCTAAGTAAAATGGCAAAAGAAGTCCAAAAAGCCATTGGGGAGAAGAATGCCCAAAAAGCATAATTGGCCAAATGGAAGAGGAAGCCCAAAAGATTACTAAAGAAAATACTTCCTTAAAACTTAGAATGGAGCAATTGGAAGGTAGGGACTTTGTGAGAAACCAAGACACTGTAAAACAAATGCAAAATAATTAAAAATTAGAAAACCATGTGAAATATCTCATTGGTAAAACAACTGACCTGGAAAATAGATCCAGGAAAGAGAATTTAAAAATTATTAGGCGATCTGAAAACCATGATCAAAAAAAGATCCTAGACATCATCTTTCAAGAAATTATCAAGGAAAACTGCCCTGACATTTTAGAACCAGAGGGCAAAATAGAAATTGAAAGAATCCACTAATCCCCTCCTGAAAGAGATCCTCAAAGGAAAACTCTGAGGAATATTGTACCCAAATTCCAGAATTCCCAGGTCAGGGAGAAAATATTGCAAATAGCCAGAAATAATTAATTCAAGTATTGTGGAGACACAATCAGGATAATCCAAGATTTAGCAGCTTCTACATTAAGAGACCACAGGGAACAGAACATAATATTCTAGAGGGTAAAGGAGATAGGATTACAACCAAGAATCACCTACCCAGCAAAACTGAATATAATCCTTCAGGTGAAAAAAAAATAGTCATTCAGTGAAATAGGGGACTTTCAAGCATTCTTGGTGAAAAGACCAGAGCTGAATAGAAAATTTGACTTTCAAATACAAGACTCAAGTTAAACAAGAAGAGGTAAACAGCAAAGAGAAATCATAACAGACTTGTTAAGGTGGAGTTGTTTACTTTCCTGCATGGAAAGATGACATTTCTAACTCATAAGACAGTGTTAGGTTAGGTGGAGGGTAAAAATTATATGTATGTATGTACAAATAGAGAGAGGAAGAGAGAGAGAGAGAGAGGGAGAGAGAGAGAGAGAGAGAGAGAGAGAGAGAGAGAGAGAGAGAGAGAGAGAGAGAGAGAAGAGAGAGAGAGAGAGAGGTCACACGGTGAGTTGAAGATGAAGGGGCGATATCTGGATAATAAAATTAAGGGGTAAAAGAGGATTATATTTGGAGACAGAAATAAGGAGAGGTAGAATGGGGTAAATTATTTCACATAGCACAGACAAGAAAAGCTTTTACAGGTGGGGAGGTCAGAGGGAATGAGTGAATCTTACTCTCATTGGATTTGGCTTAAGGAAGGAATAACATAACAAATTCACTTGGGAATGAAAAACTATCTTATCCTACAGGAAAATAAGGGAAAGGGAACAAGAGAGCAGGGGAATAATAGAGGGGAGGACAGATTGGGGGAGGGGATAATCAGAAGCAAACACTTCTGAGGAGGGTCAGGGTCAAAGCAGAGAATAGAATAAATGGGGGGCAGGACAGGATGAAGGGAAATATACTTAGTTTTTCACAACATGACCACTATGGAAGTGTTTTGCATGACTACACATGTATAATCTGTATCGACTGCTTGTCTTTTCCATGAGGGTGGGTGGAGAGGCAGTAAACAAGGAAATTTGGAACCCAAAGTTTTAAAAACAAATGTGTAAAAAAAGTGTTTTCATGTACAACTGGGAAATGAGAAATACAAGAAATGAAGCATAGAAATCTATCCTGTCCTACAGGAAAATAAAAGGGGAAGGGGATAAGAGAAGGGGGGAGGGTTAGAAGGGAGGGCAGATTAGGGAAGGGGTGTAAAAAATGCATGCCATCTTTAGGTTGGGGGAGAGATGAGATGGGGAGAAAATTTGGAACTCAAAATCTTGTGGAAGTGAATGTTGAAAACTAAAGATAAATAAATATTTTTAAAAGGAAAAAATAAAAAAAAATAGCTGCCAAAGAAGGAATGTAAAGGAATGGAGAAAGGAAAGAAATATATATTGAACTGAATGCAGAATTCCATAGAATTGTAAGGAGAGATAAAAAAGATTTCCTTAAGTGAACAATGTAATGAAGAAGAAGAAAATTATGGAATATGGGAAAGACAAGACATATCATAAGGAAATTAGAGCTAACAAGGGAAAGTTTCATATAAAAATGAGCATAATAAAAAGCCAAAAAAAATGTTACAAATAGAAATACAGTGAATCAAGAAGATCTGGCAAGAATATACAAATGAAATATGAAAGGAACATCTTAACCTCATCAGTAACCATGATGGTTGCTTATACAAGCAAGACTTCCTAGAGAATGAAGGAAGAAGGCCTTAGGAAGCATTGCTAACAATAAGGGTAATAATGGCAGTGAAAGAATTCCAGCTAAGCTATTTAAAATTATAAAAGATGATGCTGTTAAAGTGCTGCCCTAAATAGGGTAGCAAAATTGGAAAACTCAACAGTGTGGCCACTAGATTGCAAAAGATCAATTCATGTCCCAATTTTAAAGAAGAACAATATCAAATAATGCTCAGGTTACTGAATACTTGTGCTTATTTCACATACCAGGGAGGTTATGTATAAAATTATGCCTGCTCAGCTTCAGAATTTGTGAATGAAGAATTATCAGCAGGGCAGTCTGTTTTTTGAAGAGGCAGAGGAATTAGAGACTAAATTGCTAACATTCACTGGATTATAAATAAAACAAGAGAGCTCCAGGAAAATTATATCTATATCTACATCTACATCTACATCTACATCTACATCTACATCTGCATCTGCATCTACATCTACATCTACATCTACATCTACATCTACATCTACATCTACATCTACATCTACATCTACATCTACATCTACATCTACATCTACATCTACATCTACATCTACATCTACATCTACATCTACATCTACATCTACATCTATATCTATATCTATATCTATATCTATATCTATATCTATATCTATATCTATATCTATATCTATATCTATATCTATATTTCATTGTCTAAATTAAAACCTTTGACCATGTAGATCACAACAAAATGTGGCAACTCCTCAAAGTTATAGGAGTTCCACATCATCTTACTTGTCTCTTAGGGTACCTGTATGCAAGTCAAAAAGCTAGAAAACATGGCACAACTGATCAGTTTAAGATTAAGGAAAGGAGTACAGTGCTGCTTATTAATTTAACTTATATGCAGAGGACATATGAAGTATCAGGCTAGATGAATCAAAAGTCAAAAATAAGGTTGCCAGGAGAAATATCAGCAATCTCAGATATGCTGTCAATATCACTATGACGGCAGAATGTGATGAAGAGAAACCCCTTGATGAGGGTGAAAGAGGAAAGTGCAAAAGGTGGCTTGAAGCTTAATATTAAAACAAACAAACAAACAAAAAAGCAAACAACAACAACAAAAACTTAAGATCATGACAACTAGTGCCATCACTTTGTGGCAAATAGAGAAGAAATGGAAACAATGTCAGATTTATTTTCTTGGGCTCAAAAATCATTGTACACAGTGAATGCAACCATGAAATTAAAAGACATTTGCTCCTTGGAAGGAAAGCTTTGGTAAATATGGACAGTATACTAAAAAGCAGAGAAGAGACATCCTTTTGCTGACAAATGTCCATATAGTCAAAGCTATTGCTTCTCCAGTAGCCATGTATCACTTTAAAACCTGGACTATAAGGAAGACTGAGCATGACAGAATTGATGCTTTTGAATTGTAGTGCTGGAGAAGATTTTTGAGAATCTCTTTCACAGTGAGGAGCACAAGGCAGTCAAAGAAATTATTTCAAACTATTTATTGGAAGTGCAGATATTGAAGCTAAAGCTTAAATACTTTGGCCGCATAATGAGAAGACAGGACTCATTGGAAAATACTATGATTTTTGGAAAAAAAACTGAAAGCAAAAGCAGAAAGGGATAACAGAGGATAAGAAGGTTAGATAGTGTCATGGAAGCAACAGACATGAACTTGGAAAAACTTTGGGAGATAGTGGGAAGACAAAAAGGTCTTGTATGTTATAGTCCATGGAGTCACGAAAATTCAGACCCAAGTGAACAACTGAACAAAACACACACACACACACACACACATATGTATATACATATATATGTATATATATACACCATACATATATCTCATATATATATATACCATACATATATCTCATATATATACACACACACATACACACACACACACACACACACACACACACACACACATATATATATATATATTATATATGATAGATGCAGAGGCAAAATGTATGTTTTTGAAAATTACATGTAAGTTATAAATATACATAAAGTATAATAGTATATAAATTGTGTATGGTTATACCTACTTTTATAATTACACATAGAAACAAATTCTGTGTACTATTGAAAATTACATACACACATATATAATTACATAAGTTATGTGCATATGATTACATAAGTAATTGCATGTGTGTGTAATTTTCAACAGTATACAAATTTTGCATTTTTAACTTGCAACTTCTTTGTGAAAAGTACTGTTCCTTCCATTTTAGCATGTTTGCCATTTTTTTGATCCCGCAAACGTAAAAAAGTCACATATTAAAGAATACCTCCAATATTTTTTCTATCAACAAAGCATATTTGCTTAATCTCTATTTACAAGCCCTCTGTTTTGAGTTAAAGAATTTTGAAACCAACCCAATCCATTTCATCAATATTTGTTGATATGTTCATGGTGATAATGATGAGAGATAAGAAATATAAACCATAAAATGGTCTCTATGAAAACTTAGCCTGTAGGATGAAATCTTATGGTACTGCAACTATATCTATAGGGCAAAGCACACAAGATGATATTTAAAATTATTATTAATTCATGTATTTTTAGTTGTCAACATTCAATTCCACAAGATTTTGAGTTCCAAATTTCCTCCCTATCTCATCCCTCCCCCACCCTAAGATGGCATGCATTCTGAATACCCCTTCCCCTAATCTGCCCTCTCTTCTATCTCACCCTTCTTTCTCTTATCCCCTTCCCTTTCAATTTTTTCTGTAGGACAGGATAGATGTTTATACCCCATTTCCTATATATCTAATTTCCCAGTTGCACGTGGAAAGTATTTTTAACATTTGTTTTTAAAACTTTGGGTTCCAAATTTTCTTCCTCCCTCCCTCCCCACCCACCCTCATTGAGAAGGCAAGTAGCTTGATACAAGTTATACATGTGTAGTCATACAGAACACTTCCATCGTCGTCATGTTGTAAGTATATTTCCCTTAATCCTATCTTGTCCCACATTTATTCTGTTCATTCTTATGACCTCGTTCCTCCTCAGAAGTTTTTGCTTCTTATTACCCCCTCCCCCAATATGCCCACCCTTCTATCATACTTTGGCTGTCTTGTCCCCTTCCTCCCCATGTTTTCCTGTAGGGTAAAATAGATTTCCGTAAACAATTGAGTGTGTATGTTATTACCTCCTTAAGCCAAATACAATATGAATAATATTCATTCATTCCCTCTCACCTTTCCCCATTTCCACTCCAACATAAAAGCCTTTTCTTTGCTGATTTTTTATGTGACATAATTTATTCCATTCTATCTCTCCCTTTCTCTTTCTCCCAGTATAACCTTTCTCACCTCTTATTTTATTCTCCAGATATCACCCCTTCTTCTTCCACTTACCTTATGCTCTCTCTCCCTATATCTATATCTATATCTATATCTATATCTATCTATGTATATATATATACATATTTATGTATATATATATGTATATATATATATATATATATATATATATATATATATATATATATACATACACATATGCATATAGTTTTTTTCACCAACTATTGTAGTACTGACAAAGGTCTCATGAGTTATAAACATCATCTTTCCATGCAGGAATGGAAACAACTAGACGTTAATAAGTCCGTTATGATTTCTCTTTCTTGTTTACCTCTTCATGTTCCATTTGAGTCTTGTATTTGAAAGTCAAATGTTCTATTCAGCTCAGGTCTTTTCAGCAAGAATACTTGAAAGTCTTCTATTTCACTGCATATCCATTTTTTTCCCCTAAAGGATTATTCTCAGTTTTGCTGGGTAGGTGATTCTTGGTTGCAATCCTATCTCTTTTGCAGTCTGGAATATTATATTCCAAGCCCTGTGGTCCCTTAATGTAGAAGCTGCTAAATCTTGGGTTATCCTGATTGTGTCTCCACAATATTTGAATTATTTCTTTCTGGCTGCTTGAAATATTTTATCCTTGACCTGGGAATTGTGGAATTTGGCTACAATATTCCTAGGAGTTTTCTTTTGATGATCGCTTTCAGGAGGAGATGAGTGGATTCTTTCAATTTCTATTTTGACCTCTGTTTCTAAAATGTCAGGTCAGTTTCCTTGATAATTTCTTGAAAGATGATGTCTAGGCTCTTTTTTAGATTATGGCTTTCAGATAGTCCAATAATTTTTAAACTCTCTTTCCTGGATCTATATCCAGGTCAGTTGTTTTACCAATGAGACATTTCACATTGCTTTCTTTTTTTTCATTCTTTTGCATTGATTTTACAATGTATTCATTTCTCATAAAGTCACTAGTTTCCAATTGCTCCTTTCTAATTTTTAAGGAATTATTTTCTTCAGTAAGCTTTTGGATTTCCTTTTCCATTTGGCCAATTTTGGTTTTTTGGGGCATTCTTCTCCTCAATGGCTTTTTGGACTTCTTTTGCCATTTTAGTTAGGCTCTTTTGTAAGGTATTATTTTCTTTAGTATTTTTTTAGGTCTCCTTTAGCAAGCAGTTGACTTCTTTTTCATTGTTTTCTTGCATCACTCTCATTTCTCTTCCCAGTTTTTCCTCTACTTCTTTTACTTGCTTCTCAAAATCCTTTTTGAGCTCTTCCATGGCCTGGGACCAATTTGTAGTTTTCTTTGAGGCTTTGAATGTAGGAGCTTTGAATTTGTTGTCTTCTTCAAGTTCTATGTTTTGATCTCCTTTGTCACGAAAGAAAGATTCTATGTTCTGACTTTTTTTGTGTGTGAAATTTGCTCATGATCCCAGCCAATTACTTGAGTTATTAACTCTTAGTTAATGTAGGGGGTCTGTTTCCAGTGTGCAGAATGTACTGTCCCAAGCTTTGGGGGTTTTGTGCACCTGTTTTCACGGATACTTCTAGGGACCTATCAATTTTCAGTTCTTCCAAGGTGGTATGATAAAGGGGGAGGTGTTTACTCATTTCCTGGCCTGTACACTGATCTGTTAGTGACCACAAGCACTGTTTTCTGCCTTGGAACTGTGAGAAGGACTGTCTCTGTACCACCACTGCAAACTCCACCATGGCAGCACTCCTCCTTGACCAAGAACTGCCACCCAGAATTGTGACCCAGATCCAGGCAAAGCAAGAGAAACCTGTACCAGCAAAGATATCCCTGAAATCCTCCTCTGATCAGCCACTGGATTCCACTTCAGTCTGTGGGCTGGAAGCTTAGGAAGCAGCTGCTGCCCCAAGGTCATGCACAGGGACTGGGGCTGGACTGAGCTTCACTCTCACCAGGGTCACAGACTTTTCCTACTGACCTTCTAAGTTTTCTTAGCCTCTTGTGGGTTGAGATGTCTGGAAGCCACGACAGCTGCCTGTAATTCAGTCCTCTGAGGCCTGCTCCAGTTTTGCTGTGGCCTGTGCACCCATGCCAAGGTGTGTTCCTCCCTCCACCCAGCATAATATACCTTTCTGATCAACCATCCAGATTGTCTTGTGCTGGAAATTTGTTTCACTCTGTCTTTTTCTGGGTTCTGCTGCATTAGAATTTATTTAGGGCCATTTTTTACAGGTATTTGAAGGAGTTTGGGGGAGAGCTCGAGCAAGTCGTTGCGTTTACTCGGCCATCTTAGCTCTGCCCCCAAAATGATTTTTTTTAGGCAATTGGGGTCAAGTTACTTGACCAAGGTCACACAGCTAGTAAGTGTCAAGTGTTTGGTCTGAGGCTGGATTTGAACTCAGGTCCTCCTGACTTCAGGGCCGGTGTTCTATCCACTTCACCACCTAGCTGCCCCAAAGATGAATTTTTCTTAAAACCCACATTTCCCCTTTCTAAACTCCTCTCTTTCATTCACTTGCTAAGTCCAACAACTGGCCATTTCTTCCTCTATAGTGCATCCCTCTATCCCTCTTCTTTCCATCTACCACAGTTTAGGAACTAAAAAACTATTCCAGAAAAAGTTGCAATGCCTTTGTTATTGTCTTCCTTGCCTAAAGTCTCTCCCTTCCAATCAATCTGCCATATAACCTCCAGAGTTATTTTCCCAATGTACTGGCCTAAACATGCCACTCCTCTCCATAACTTTTAGTAGCACCTTATTACCTCTAGCATTAAATAGAACATTAATCTGCTCATTATTTAATTCATTTTACAATCTGACACTAATAGATCTTTCCATCTTTACTACATACTGTTGTTCTTTACACTCCTCACAGTCTAGTCAAACTAATCTTCTTACCATTCCTCATAATTGGTGTTATATGTCTTTTACACATTCTTTCTCCCCAACCTGTAATGCATTTCCACCTCTTAGAAACTCCGTGAAACATTAAGTAGTTCCCTCAGTTGAAAATGTCTCCCCTCAACTTTACTTTATATCTCTTTTAAATATACCTATATATTTATATGACATCTTCCATGATGGAGGAGTTCCTTGAAGTCAAGGACTGTTTTAATATTGTTTTGACCCCTTAGTATAGCACATTGCCTGGAGTACAACAGGCACTTTATAAATGTTTGTTGAATGTTTGATTGGCTCTTACAGCATATAGCTGGACCTCAAGTCTCTTTCTGCCTCTTTTGTTTTGTGTTTCTTTCCATAAGAGTTAGAGTGAAATTTTGCCCATGTAGTTTATATGTGTCTGTCTAGATGTGGGAAGCAAGGATAGCTGTAGTATTGTCTCTGGCTAAATAATGTAATTGATTCATTTTTGCTATACATAACCCACTTTGATGTGGAGATCTGCCTTTGTTCCATATTAGAACTACAGTTTTTTTTTAATCTAATGTTATAAAAACCTTTTCCAAATTTTCAGTGATGTGATACTATTGCAAGACAGAAAATTTCTGCCTTCATTTTCAATTTTATTTCAATAGATTTTCCTCTTATTTCTTCAGTTTATTTTTCTTAGTTTTCAGTTCTCTTCTTAGGGTTTTCAGAACTTAGGGCTGATGAAATTTAAACTCATATATATGCTAACTGTAACAACCTGGGGATATTAAAGCCCCTATTTTCAAAGGGGCTTTTCAAAGAACCTGTTCTTTGAAGGCAATCCTTTTCTAGGTATCACTTTAAGAATGCCTTGGCTGCTTCTGAAGACAAATAGTAGTCTTGTTCATCTTTAATAGTATTTGAGAAGTTCATAATTAGGAGCACAACAAGCTTTTAAACATGCACACATCTGAGCTGCAGTGCTGTTTTAAGGATCAATGACAATAGAAGGGATCATTTTTCATGCATAATATTATGAATCTTATTATGTCTTTATAATAAAAGCCATTCTAAGAAATAAAAATGGTGGGTCTCATCACTGATTAGTGCATTATTTTATTAATATTGCCTATTCTTTGTTCCTAGAGGAAAATATTGATAGTTCAATGATGATACTATGATAACATAATTTCTAGGCAACGTTTACAAACCAAGAAGCTGCCATATGTATTCATCATAAATAAAGAAATATGTTGTGTATTCATATGATACTTGGTTTTATGATGTTATACATATGATATGACACATAATCACTTGTAATAGGAATCTAGAAAAGTATTCCAGAAATAATAGTTTACCTGGAAATATATTTTTGTCACATAAGCCTAAGGAGGTAGGAAGTAATCAATATAATTATTGAGTATTGCAAATTTTAAAGGAAAGACATCTGCTTTTAAAATGTCATAAGCATGTATATACCTCTAGACATTGCTTGCTCAGTGTTACAGAAAGAATCTATTTCCATTTGTTCTGTGACAGAAGATTTCAGAAGAGCAGTCAACCAACCATGGCATACATGATATCAAAGAATGTGAAATGCAGACTGTTTCAGATGTTTGATATATGTGAGACATTGTCTCCAATACCATCTCAAATTTATTTGTAAAGCAATACCAACAAGAATTTATGATGTGATGAGAATGCAAAATTATACACTGTCAGCTTGATTTGGAAACATGATTAAAATATGTTTACCATGTCTTCTTATTTTTCTTGACAAAGAATTTCACTTCATTTGCTGGTTGTTCATGCTTGTATATACTAGTTGCAGGTCAACATCCATGTATCTGTCGCTGTGTCTCTCTGTGTCTCTGTCTTTGTTGCTCTGTCTGTCTGTCTCTGTCTGCCTGTCTATCTCTGCCTCTCTCTGTCTTTCTCCCTGTCTCTCTCTCCCAATACAGACAGAGAGAGCTTTAAAATAAATGCACAGCTTTATTCTGATGACTTGGATATATTCATAGTTATAAAACATTCTGATTTATAGATACAATGGGGACTGTAAAATTTAACTTTTATGTATGTTTGAAACTCTAAATTATACCTAACTTTTCCTAGTAGTTTGGAAGTCTTCTCTAAACCATTTTTTTTCTTGTCTGAATTTATTTTTCTTAAATTTAATCTGAAAGGGAATATTAAACTGATTTTCATAAAATGTTTTCATAAGCAGTAACTTCAGATCACTTGATTTGTTTAGAGAGATGAAGAATGAGCAATATGTTGATAACAAGTAAAAAAGAATTATGACCTAAATGCATTGTCAAACTTCATGCCTCATATTAAAATATTTTATCTTTTCTTCAACTTAATCAAATGAGCTTTGTGAACAATTCACCACGCAGTAATTTAATGGTTTATACACCTTTAAAATGAGATAACCAATCTTTTATTTCATCTGTAAATTATATTGTTAAAGTGTTCCAAATCAAACTGACAGTGTATAATTTTGCATTCTAATCACATCATAAATTATTGTTGGTATTGTTTTACAAATAAATTTGAGGTGGTATTGAAGACAAAGCCTCACATATATCCACCATCTGAAACAGTCTGCATTTCACATTCTTCGATATCATGTATGCCATGGTTGGTTGACTGCTCTTCTGAAATCTGTCACAGAACAAATGGAAATAGACTCTTTCTGTAATACTGAGCAAGCAATGTCTAGAGGTATATACATGCTTATGACATTTTAAAAGCAGATGTCTTTCCTCTAAAATTTGCAATACTCAGTGTTTTATTTAGAGTAGATTTTATTTTCACCTTCCTTGAGTTTGTTTGGTCACTCTAGGAAAAAAAATTTTGCTATTGAAGCACACATTTTACTTAACAATTTTATCACTAAGACATATGGACCTGTGTTAAATACTTCTTAGCCACTGAACTTAAAATACAGTTAAAAAATCAGGAGCATAATTACATCAGGAAAAGGTACATAGCAACATCAAAGCATTATTTAATGTAATAAACTGTACTACACATTAAAAACAAGAATATTGAAGATTTTTTTTCTTTATTTTTCCAGGGGATAGAAATAAATAGCCAATTTTTCCAGAACAAAGCATGAAATGAAAATGAAATAGGAATATTTAATAAAAAAAGTTTTCCACTACATATTTATGACGGAAAAGCAGACCTGCTTGGAGCAAAGTGAAGTCTTTTTTTGTTATTCTCTCTCTTTCTTTAGAGTGTAATAAATTTTATCCTTGCTGAATTTATTTATTTATGTATTTTCCAGGAAACTATCACCCTCCAAACTGCAATACTATTACTTGGGTTGTGTACTAAATTACCATGTCGGTTATTTTCCCAGCATGGATAAAATATATATTTCTACTATAACCTTCAACTCTGATAAAATATACATATTAATTTGGAGTCACCTCTATTTTGTAGTGTTAAAAAATAAAGTTAGTAAGTAAACAGTAATTTATTAAGCATTTTCTATGTGCTAGACAATGTGCTAATTGATGGAGATACAGATATAAGCTTTGATTTTAACGGAGAAAGATAACAAATAAAAAGAGGGAGAAATGAAGCCAACCAAAGATATCATAGGCTGAAAGCTCCATATTACTAGGCAGCAAAAGTATAAGGATCTCACAAGAACGGTGCAGGGTAGCAGGAAACCCATAGCATGGAACTTGGAATTAAATGGGAAAAGTAGCAACAAGTTTAGTAGTAGCCAAACTCAAATGGGTATGTACAATATCCAAGGGTTCCTAGAACTCCGTTCAGAGATGCTATAGAGGGCCCTGCATATCTGGCACTATGAATTTAACCATCCAAGGGGGAGCCTGCTTTCAAGGTTGAGGTCAGTGAAGAAAACTAGATGATCAAACCGAAAAGACCTTCAAATCAAAAAGCAAAGCAAAACAATAGAGGTGGTAGAGTCTGACCATGGCAAAATGTCCCAATTCAGGAACTAAGAAGATGAGTAAAAACAACCAGAGGCATGCTGGATCCATCTCTAACCAGCTTGGCAGAACCAGTAAATATACATACATACATACATACATACATACATACATACATACACATGTACATACACACATACATACATAATACATAACACACATACATACACACATATACATATACACATATATGTGTGTGTATGTATGTCGGTATATATGTGTGCATGTATATGTATGTGTATATATGTGTGTATATATATGCATGTATGTGTGTGCATGCATGTATATATGTGTATGTATGTATATATGTATATATATGTGTGTATATGTGTGGGTATATATTTATATATTTTTATGTGTGTGTATATATATATATATATATATATATATATATATATATATATATATTTATGTATATGAGCACTTCCACAGCAGAAGTCAGCAATCTACAAATCAAAGATTATTTGAATTATAATTTTGTTCGTGGTCTACACCAACCTAGAAGGAGACAGTAACTTCCTGACAGATTTAACCAGAGAGTTTGCATTTGCTAGAAGGACTACATAAATACCTAGAAGAAATGAAGTAAAATATAACAAAGGAAATAAAAGCTTAGAAGAAAGAATCACAATAGACCCCCTCAAATTTAAGATAGATCAAACAGAAGTCAATGCCTCCATGAAAAAGCAAAATATTTAAGAATAAAGTCAAAAGATTGAATAAAGGGAGAATATAAATATCCAATATAGAATACCTGATCTTGAAAACATTTTATCAACAAAGACTTATTATACTGTATATTCTATTCCAATTTCATTTAGAAACAAAGGGCAAAATGAAAATAAAACTAAATTTCAGAATTCTTTGTCAAAAAAAAAAGGTAAAGAAAATAATTGCAATAGACAAAAAGAAAAAAAAAAAACTCAAATACTTTGGAACCAGAAGCTAAATCTCACAATAACTAATAGCTTTCATTTTTTTTTATTTTTAAATTGTTCTGTATTGATTTTTTTCTTTTTTTGAAAAAAAAACTTATTATAAACTTAAATATTGAAACACAAAAAATTTAAAATTGGTGGAAAAGTATTTCATGTGCACAGCAAAATGTAAGAGAGGATTCAAAATATATAGCACTGAAGTTTCATTTTAAGAAAGCCTATATAGTAAATACTATGGAATGTGTCTAGAGCTGTCCATGTTTTTTGTTGGTCTGTTTTGTTTCCTTGTTAGTTTTCTTATGTTTTCTGCTGCACACTTTTTATTTTGTTATTTTTCCCCTTTCCCCTCCCCCAAAGGCTATAATTAAGCATGGAGATATATATATATATATATATATATATATAGATATAGATAGATAGATAGATAGATAGATAGATATAGATATAGATATATATATATAGATATAGATATAGATATATATATATATAGATATATATTTATAGATATATATATATATATTTATAGATATATAGATACACATATACATATATACACATACATACTTTTAAAAACATATACTTTCCCTAAAAATTCTACTTCTAATTTTTGTTTTTATCATACTGTGTAACTTATTTCCTGTCCCTCCTAACTCCTCTACTTTACTCTTGCACTCTACTTTGCCTTCCTATTACTTCACATACCAAACCAAAGGCTCTCCCCCTTATTCTCCCATTCCTATAAATCTAAACACTCTTCTATACCCACCTCTCACTTAGTCCCTCAACCTCCCCTCTAAAGATCCCTCCATTATCCTCCCAAGGATTACTTCCTTGTCTTCCCATTCCCATAATCTAAACACTCTTCTATACATCCCTTTAACTTATTCCCTCACCCTCTGCTCTAGAGATTCCTGCCTTATCTGCACTCTTTTCCTTAACCCTTTAATGTTTTATTTCTTTATGAATTTAGCAGACTTTTATACTTTTCTAGACATTTTTGAATTGTTCCCTCTGGAACCTATTCCTGGGGAAAGTAGGCTTCCAGAACTAACAGCCCTCTTCCTCCATCTAATCCCTCTATGCTGTCTCTTCCTCTCACACCTCATTTGTATAAAATAATTACTTTGTTTTCTGTTCCTAAATGGTTTTATTTTTTAAAGTCATATCATACTCAGGTCTACCCCAATCTTTCTTATAAACTATCGTATTACTAATAACAATCTTGGACATATATTTTACATACATAAAAGGTAAACAGTCTGAATTTATTGAGACCCTTGCAATCAGTCTTTGTTATGTACCTTATAATTCTCTTGGCTCTTGTATGCCAAACCTTTTATGAAGTTCAGTGTTTTTTTTTAATTTAATAAAATCAGGTAACTCTGACAGTTCATTAAATGACCACGTTTTTTACATTGAGGATTATGCTTAGCTTTGTTGGGTATTATTTTTTTTGCTAGAATCCCAGTTCTTTTGCTCTTCTATATATAGTGTTCCAAGACCCACAGTATTTTAGTGTCACTGCTGCTAAGTCTTGTGTGATTTTAAATGTGGCACTGCCATATTTAATTTTTCTCTTGTTGTTCATAATATCTTATCCTTGACCTGGGAATTTCAGAATCTGACTATAATATTCCTATGTGTCTTTCTTTTTAGGATTTCTTTCAGTTGGTGATCAGTGTATTTTTGTTTTTCTATTTCTACTTTCCTCTCTTGTTCTAATGCTTCAGGAAAATTTTCTTTAATTATTTCTTGTATTTTGTTTCAAGATTCTTTGTTGGATCATAACTTACAGGTAGTCCAATTATTTTTGTTATCTCTTCTTGATTTGCTCTTCAGATCAATTGTTTTTCTTATGAGATATTTCACATTCTCTTTTTTTCATTATTTTTATTTTGTTTTATTATTTCTTGATTTCATAACTTTTCTGGCTTCCCCTTTGCCAATTCTAATTTTCAAAGAGTCATTTTCTTTCTTAAGATGCTGGATCTCCCTTTCTCATTAGTCGGCTTTCCTTTCAGAATCTTCTTGTTTTTCTTGCATTATTCTTTTCTTTTGTTTGTTTGTTTTAGGTTTTTTTAGTTTGTACTCGATCTCTTTCATTTGATTTTTAAAGCTTTTTTTAAAAAAGTTTTTCTATGAATTATTTTGGAGCAGTTGATTATTTGACATTATTCTTTGGGGTAGAAGAGTATTTCTTTGCTTCAGTATCCTCCTCAGAAGGTGATTTCTATTTTGATAATAACACTCTATGGTCGGATCCTTTTCCTTTGCATGAGCATTTTTTAAAAATTTGTAGTAGCTTAGTTTTTGTATTCACCTCTATTCCTGGGGAATGGGGGAATGGTGCCTGTGGCCTCATATTTTCCTTCAGTTCTCTTCTCTGACCTGGAAGAGGAACCAAGGCCTCTAGCCTCCAGTAAGTACCCACAGCCAGCAGAGTCCCTGACCGACTGCTCCTGCATTCACAGGGCATGTGCTATTTCCTTCTCTTAGTAGTAAAAACAATATAAGTCTTTACAGAGCACTTTAAGTTTTATAAATCATTTTATTAATGTTATATAAATTTATCCTTACAATGACCCCAGGAAATAGAAGATATTATTACATTGTTTTTACAGATGAGGAAACTGAGACAGACATAGTTTTAAGTGACTTGACCTTGGTCACACATCCTAGTAAGCATCTTAATAAAAAGAATAAATTTTGCATTACACAAGTTGATGTTGAGATTCCTATGTGGAATCTAGATAGAAATGTCCAGCAAGCTTTCAGAGATAAGGCTGAATGTCAGGAGGAAGATAAGGGTTGAATGTGCAGGTTTTGGAGTCATTTACATAGAATTAGTAATTGAACATATGGGAGCTGATGACATCACTAAGAGAAGAAATATCTAGAAGGAGAAGAGAGCCCAATTCAGACTCCAGTGTATATACCCACTTATAGTAGAGGAAGAGATGACTGAAACCAAGGAACCTGTATGTTAATAAAATTATGAACCAAGGCTTTGACCAAAAGGAAAAAGTAAAATGAAACAACATTGATAGAGAGAAGTAGGCATTCTTTTTTCCTCAAACTCTTAAAAATGAAAAGAATCTAGGCATAAGGAATGAAAACTATTACTTACATGTTGGCTAATATGAAATAACTCAAATGATTGCATTAATATTAGGTGACATAATTTAAATATTTGTTAGCTTAAAGTTGCCTAATTTTAACAAAAATAAAGAACAAATGATAAAATGCAAAAAATTTGTCAAGAACTTTGATCTTTCAAAATGTTTTCTAGTAAAAGGCTGATCAGTGACAGCTGAGATCTGACAAATTTGAAGGACCGTTGACAATTCACAAAATGAAATTTTAAAAGGTAGCCAAGGAAAATAATTTTGTACTTATTAACATATTTGCAGAAGAAAATTGTCATCTTTTCAGAGGGGCATAAAATTGACTACTAGCTGTATATTTATAAAAACTTATATATCATGAAGATATTCCTAGATAATCAAACCATGCTATTGAATATGCCTTTGACTCCCCAGATCAGGGAATGATTTAAAATACTTGACCTCATACTTGCTCAAAAGTCATCTAAACACTTTTTTAGTTAAAAATTAAATAACCATTGCAAACCACATAAATCTAGCATGTCTTTCTGCTAGTCTTGCTTATGGGAGAAATTTTTTTTTTGTCAATATCTTTTTCATATACAGTATGATGGTAAGAGTGCTGACATGAATTTATGCCTAAAATGTCTTGCCCAGTGATTGCCTGTAATTTTAGCATTAGTCGTTTTTTCAAAAGAAATTAATGATATTTTAACAGAGAATTCTAAACAAAGTAGATCTCTTTCAATTGGGAGATCGCTAAATATTATTGATTAATAAATACAAAGGAATATTTCTTCATTCTGAACTGTTATGAATACAAAAACATCAAAGAAAAATTTTATGAGAGGAAAGAATATAAGAAAAATAATATTTATACTAACTACAACAATTTACCTAAAAAAACAGCAACACTGTCAAAAAACAGAGCACTTTGTGATTATAATAATAACCACATTTATCCTCAATAGATTATACAAAAATGTATCTTTATCCTTTCTTTGCAGGGAAAAGGGAACAATGGATGTAGAACACTGCATATATTGTCAGTTTATGTATTGGTGAGCTTTATGGAACTTTTTTTCCCCCTTCTCTTTCTTTTTTCTTTATTCCAAGAGATGTTTTGCTCTATAGTAAAGGAAAATATATGTTTAGAAGTGAAATTGTTGTGTAAGCAAAATTTGTCAAGAAAATTTAAAAATAAAAATACACCTCACTGATGTTCTCTTAAAAAAAATACTTGAAAAGTTACATGTTAATGTTAATGAGATTATAATACCCATTTCCTACAATATATCTTTTTAAATCATTAGCTTCCAAATTGGAAGGTAAAGTTTTTAAAAAGTTGTAAAGCATTTTACATATTGTCTAATGTATTCATCACAGCAGTCATGGGAGGTGCTATTATTATCCTCATTTCACTAATTAAGAAAATGAGCCTGAATGAGTTTAAATGATTTATTCTGTATTATATAGTTAAGCATTTGAATCAAATTTCGAACTCAGATCTTCTTGTCCCAAGTAAAATTTTCTATCTGCTATACCATCTAGATGCTGGGAAGATTTTAAAGCAGGAGAGATTGCAGATATGGGAAGCAAGAGTGAATGAAGAATATTTTAACTGACTTTTTTTTTTTGCCTAAAGCATGAAATGCATTCTATTTCAGTAAGTAAATCTTGAAATAATATATCTATTACCTCTACATATAATCATAAACTCTCAGCATTGTAAGGAACCTCAGAGGTTATCTAGTCTAATTGTCATCCATATTATGAATGTTGTTGACAAGATTTCTGACAGCTGGTCAGATAGCCTGCTCTGCAAAATTTCTTTTTGATTATACATTTAGGCATCACTTTCTACTTTTGGAAAATCTTAATGGTGAAGAAGATTCTGCTTATGTTGAGACTAATACTTCATCTTTTACCTCTTTATTTTCTGAGATTCTTTTTTCTTTTTTAAAAATTTATTTCTTTATTTTTAGTTTTCAATATTCACTTCCACAAGATTTTGAGTTCCACATTTTCTCCCCATCTATCCTCTCCTCCCACCCCAAGATGGCATGCATTCTAAATACCCCTTCCCTCATCTGCCGTACCTTCTATCTCCCTCTCTTTGTTTATCCCCTTCCCATTATACTTTCCACTAGGTCAGGATAGATTGCTATACCATTTTATCTGTATATCTTATTTCCCAGTTCCACGTAAAAGCAACTTTTCACGTTCATTTATAAAGCTTTGAGTTCCAAATTCTATCCCTTCCTCCATATCCACCCACCCTCATTGAGAAGGCAAGCAATTCGATATAAGTTATACATGTGTAGTCATGCAAAACACTTACATAATAGTCATGTTGTTAAAAACTAACTACATTTCCCTTCATCCTATCCCAACATTTATTCTATTCTGTCCTTTGACTCTTTCCCTCCTCAAAAGTGTTTGTCTCTGATTACCCCCTTCTCCAATCTGCCCTCCCTTCTATCATCCTCCCTCTCTTATTCCCTTCCCCCCTATTTTCCTGTAGGGCAGAATAGATTTCTATACCCTATTTCTTATATTTCTTATTTCTCAGTTGCATGAGAAATCAATTTTTAATATGTGTTTTTAAAACTTTGGGTTCAAAATTTTCTCCCTTCCTTCCTCCCCACCCACCTTCATTGAAAAGACAAGCAACTCAATACAGGTTATACATGTGTAGTCATGCAAAACACTTTCATAGTAGTTATATTGTGAAAAACTAAGTATATTTCCCTTCATCCTATCCTGCCCTCCCATTTATTCTATTCTCTCTTTTGACCCTGTCCCTCCTCAGAAGTATTTGCTTCAGATTACCTCCTCCTGTAATCTGCCCTACCCTCTATCATCCCCCTGCTCTCTTGTTCATTTTCACCCTATTTTCCTGTAGGATAAGGTAGATTTCCATACCCAATTAAGTGTGTATGTTATTCCCTTCTTAAGCCAAATCCAATAAGAGTAAGATTCCCTCATTCCCTCTCACATCCCTCCCTTTCCTTCTACTGTAAAATCTTTTTCTTGTCTGTTTTATTTGAGATAATTTATCCCATTCTACCTCTCCCTTTCTCCTTCTCCCAGTATAATCTTCTCTCTACCTTAATTTTATTTTTTAGATATTATCCCTTTGTATTCTCTGTGCCCTCTCTCTCTCTCTCTCTCTCTCTCTCTCTCTCTCTCTCTCTCTCTCTCTCTCTCTCTCTCTCTTCTCTCTCTCTCTCTCTCTCTCTCTCTCTCTCTCTCTCTCTCTCTCTCTCTCTCTCTCTCTCTCTCTCTCCATTTCTCTACCATCCTCTACAGGGCCCACTATATCAAGCAGAATGACAGACAGAGCCCTCAAGCAGACCATCTGGAAGGCTGCCTGGGCCCTCAACACCAGTTGCTCCATGGGTGCACCGCCCTGCACAAGACTAGAGCTAGACAGGACCAAGGCAGACTGGGGGTGGGGCACTCCTGGCCCCCTCCCACACCTATCTCACCCCCTTCCTTCTCCCCCTATGCTCCACTTTAAGGTGTTATTTTCTTCTCCTTTAGCAAGTGGTTCACTCATTTTTCTTGATTTTTTTTCATCATGCTCATTTCTCTTCCCAATTTTTCCTCTACTTCTCTTACTTGGTTTTCAGAATCCTTTTTGGGTTATTTTATGGCCTAAGACTAAGTCATATTTTCTTTCTTGGAGGCTTTAGATGTGGAGCTTTGGCTTTGTTGTCTTCTGGTTGTGCATTTTGATCTTCTTTGTCACCAAAGTAAGATTCTATACTGAGTTTCTTTTTTCTGCCTCTGTTTGCTCATGTTCCCAAACAATTACTTAACTTTTTAACTCTTTGTTAAGGTAAGGCTCTGCTACCAGTGGGGGGTATACTGTCCCAAACTTCAGAGGTTTTGTGCAGCTGTTTTCAGAGATACTTCTAGGGACCTGTAAGTTTTCAATTCTTACAAGGTGTTATGATAAATGGAGAGCTGTGTCCTCCTTTCCTGGTCTGTGCTCTGCTCTATGAGTGACCACAAGCACTCTTTTCAGCTTTGGAACTGTGAGCAGGATTACCTCTCTACCACCACAAGCTCCACCACACCAATCCTCCTCCTCCTTACCCCAGGACAACCACCCAGGACTGTGATCTAGATCCCAGCATGGGCAAAGCAAAAGAATCCTGTCTTAGTGCCAGCAAAGAGTTCCTCTCTGATCAGACCCTCAATCTCCCCTAACATCTGTGGGCCAAGAGCTCCAGAAGGAACTGCTGCCACTGTGCTAGGGCCAAGGCTGGACCATGCTCCTCTCTCACCCAGTTCTGACAGACTTTTCACACTGATCTTCTAAGTTATCTTCGGCATTTGTGGGTTGACAAGTCTGGAAACCACCACAGGTCCTCATGATTCAATCCCCTGAGGCCTGCTTCAGGTTTGCTGGGGCACAGTTCATGCTGAAAGACACTCCTTTCCTAGCCCAGTACAAAAGACCTTTTCTATCAACCATCCAGGTTGTCTTGCACTGGAAATTTGTTTCACTCCCTCTTTTTGTTGATTCTGCTGCTCTAATATTACTTTAGAGTCATTTCTACAGGTATTTGGAAGGATTTGAGGAGAAAGGCAAGTCACTGCTTTTACTCTGCCATCTTGTCTCTGCCTCCCATTTTAACTCTTTAACTCTTACCCCATTGATCCTGTTTCTTAATTTTAGGACCAAGCAGAACTAGTACAATTCATTTTCAACATGACAACCCATCAAATACTGGAGGACAGCCATAATTTCCCCATAAAAATTTTCTTCTCCAGGCAAAAGCCCTCATTCAGTCAACTAACAACCATATGACGTGGCTTGAGTTATACTATCATTCTGATAGTTTTTCTTTGAATCCATTCCAGCTTCTTAATGTAAACACTGTTGACCAGAAGTAAACTACATTTCTATCCACATTACAAATTGATATTTGTATAGAACTTTGGGATTGATGAAGTTATAATAGTGCTCCATGCAAGTATTGTAGTTGTGGGCCAAGACACTTAGGGTGAGGAAAGCCATGGGTCTTTTTGGCAAAAAACTATAGAATAAATTCTTAAGATTTCAGCAGATGGAGTGGATTTTTTTTTCCCTGAATCCTTTCAGTTTCCTTGCTGGCAGATTTTACCTGCTCTTACATTTTCATGAATTTTTTTTTATCCATAAGAGACTGCTTTTACAAGATGTTCTACCTGTCTATCTGATAGGCAAATAGTGAATTTTAGATAGACAGCATTTGTTAAGCATATTTCATCTTCCAGTTATGGTGCTAAGTATTAGAAATATAAATATAAGCAAAAAAAAGACAGAGCCTTCTCTCAAGGTAAATATTTTGTAATACTTGAAGATGAGTCATAAGAAGGAGGTAGAAAGTAGGAGTGGAAGGAATGAGAGCAGAAGGGATCATTGTGCTGAAGAAGGGGGTAGAAAAGTTTAGAAAGCCAAGAGGTCTGGGACTGAAATTTTTCTGTCCTGGGCCCCTCACAAAAATGGTGGTTTAGGCCAGATTTCACTCATTTAGAGGAGACGGTCCCAGGGTAAAAGTAGTTTCAGGTGAGAAGGCTGTTTGTAAGGAGATGCTAAGTCCAGAGACTCAAACATGAAGCTGTCAGTAAAAATATTCACTAATTAGAATACTTCTGTCCAAAACAAAACAAAACAAAAAACTTCATCCATTTTGCTATGCTCTTTGGGTTCTATATCACTTTGTACTGAGAATCTCTGACCTGAAACAACATTTTGTGAGTTGCCTTGGTCACATTCTGTTTTTACTGAGGCTGTAAATATTAGAAAACAGAAGAAAACATTGTAGAAAATAAAGAAATATTCACATTTAAGAGAATCACAAGATATAAAAACTAGAAAAGGAGAGTAATCCCAGAAGTACAAGTAAAGCTTCAGAAAAAAAAAAAAGTTTTTCCAAAAGGATTTTTAAGATTGATGGAAGAAATGAAGGAAAGAATTATATGTACGTGTATCTGTATGTGAATGTGTATATGTATGTATATGTATGTGTATATGTATGTGTGCGTGGATGTATGTGTGTATGTGGATATACATAATATGTATATGTATATATATACATACACACACATATATACATATATATGTATATATACACACACATACAGAAACACATATGTATATATGCACATGTTTATATGTTTGTATGCCTGGGTATATAGGCATAGATATATGTATATATATGTGTGTGTGTATATATACATATATAATTATTTGCTTCATTTCTTCCATCTATATATCTATACACACCCCCACACACCTATATTATATATATATATATATATATATATATATGTGTGTGTGTGTGTGTGTGTGTGTGTGCATGTATGTATATATATGTATGTGTATGTATATATACATATACATACACATACATATATATATATATATATATATATATGTGTGTGTGTGTGTGTGTGTGTGTGTGTGTGTGTATCATAAGAAGCTGTAAGGAAGGAAGAAATTGGCAGAAGAATAAAAACCTTAGAATATAAGCTAGAAAAAATTACCAATTAGAGAAGTCATGGAAAAGTACTCCAGGACAAACATAACTCATGGAATACCTTGGTGCTAGAGTAAACAGAGTTCTGGGCCTGGACTCAGGAAGACCTGAGTTTAAATCCATCCTCAGATGTTTACTCACTATGTAAAATTTATCAAGTTGCTTACCTCTATTCGTCTCATCTGTAAAATGAGTTAGAGAAGGAAATGGCAAACCACTCCAGTACTCTTGCCAAAAAAACTCCAAAAATGGGGTCATTAAGACATGACTAAAAAAGCATAACTCCATGAGACAAGAAGGTATACTAAACAAATTTTTAAAAAATAGATGGAATTTATCCTGTATATTCTTCTTTTTCCTCCCAAAATTACTGACCTGCAAAAGAGTTTGGGATTTCTACTTCCTAGAAACCATAACCAAACAAACAACCCCCCCCAACTGAAATTTAATATTTCAAAAACAAAACAAAGAAAACTACTTAAATCTATTAGAATTAGAGGATTATGTGAAAAGAAAAAGACTTCACCAATGACTTCCTAAAAAAAATAATTTGGAATATCAGAGCCTAAATCCAGGAAATACAGGTCAAAGGAAAAACCAAACCAAACCCAACAATACTTCAAGTAGACAGAAAGTGAGAATATGAATTCTAAGGCAGCTACATATTGCAGTGGATAGGGCACAGGGAGTCAGGAACACCTAAGTTCAAATCCATTCTCAGATACTTAGTGTTTGTGTGACCCTGAGCAAGTCATTTAACCTGTTTGCCTCAGTTCCTTATCTGCATAGTGATCTGGAGAAGGAAATGGCAAACTGCTCCAGTATCTTTCTTAAGAAAATCCCAAATGAGGTCACAAAGAATCTCACAAAACTAAAACAACCAAACAACAACAACTAAAAAATGCCAAGGAACCACGATAAGAATCACAGAAGCTGCTGTTACTGTAATGACACTATCTTGCAGTTTTTATTTTATAAATAATGTCTAGAAGACCCAAAAGAGCAAAGGAGATGAGCCAAGTCACTAGAAACCAATTAACCTATTTTGTTGAGTCAAGAATAGCTAATTTTAGGCTACGTTATTACAGAAGACTTAAAGATGGGACACTTTTCTAGGAATCAGATATCTTTTCAATACCTTTATTGTTCTTTTCTTTTGAATCTGGTCTGTTCCTTGTGAGGGGAAGAGTGAAGGCTACCTGACTAATGGAGAGTAAGTCAAGTCATCTATGCTAGGAAGGAGAGAAATTAGAAAATAATCAGTTGTGTTCACAGAATTCCAAAGATGGATGGAAGGACATAATTCCTCTTCTTCCTTTCTTTTGGATTTTCCTCCTTACTCCTAAACTTACCAGATAGTACTTCCTCTGTGTTACATAATATGCTTTTAGAGAAACAAACAAACAAATTTTTTTAATATATTCCCACTATCAATATGACCAGTCAGTAGGATTATTGAGGAATTGAAATATTCCAATGGAATATTTTAAAGAAATCAGTTTACTCTTGCTTTTCATGGAAGTTTGAAATGTATAATTTCTAAATTCCCTTTTAAATAAAATAATGTGTTTTCAGTGAACTTCCTACTCATTTAAACTAGCACTTGGCCTTTTAACATCAACTTCTGCTTTCTCACCTAAAGTTAAAAAGCAGAAATAATAAACCACAAATCATTTCTTATTTTAATATCACTTTTTCATCTTCCCTCTCCAACTCCCAGGAAATGGCCTTTTTCTGTCAAGGAGTCCTATTAAGATCCATTTCACATTAACCTTTTCATGTTGATTAATGGGTAGTAAATTACATACTTGAACTTATTAGGTCAAATGGAAGACCACTGTATTTTCTTTGATAAAATCTATCACTGAATAGAACTCCTTTCAACAGCACTTAGGAATACATATTTTAGACTTTCAAGTACATCTAACAAATTCTGACAAGGGTCATATGTTTTAACCTAAACACCTTAAATCATCTGGAAAGCACATGAGTAAAGAGAGTTTTATTGTCATAGAAAGTGAAATATTAAATACCTCTAGCTGCAGCAAGACAAAATCAGAAATCTGAAGAAAGATGAAATCAAAATATTTTCAATTAATTATTACAAAACATAAGTTGTAAAAGCTTTAAGGATAGGCATGGTGTCAAAATATGTTTGTTTGTTTTTGTCTAAGCACATTAGGCAAATATGTAGCTAAAGTTTATCAGCAAGTAAAGATTATGCTTTGGTCATATCAATTCATGAAATTATCTACTAATGTGGGCAAGGGTAGAAATCTAGATGGGGGGGATTGAATCATAGATAATTTTGATTCAATTTTTTAAAAAATTCCCCAAAACCAGCCAATTCAAAAAAAGAATTACAATTTGCCCTGGTTATTTTGGAGATACTAAGATTTTACATGCACACACACACACACACACTCACACACACATACATATGTGTATGCATGTATATACGTATATGTATGTTTGTATATATGTACGTGTGTGTGTGTGTGTGTGTGTGTGTATTTACCTTTAAGCGGCTTGAAATCCATGGTGATGATTCATTCTCACAAATATGTGTTATATAAGGTATAATGGGATAAAACCAACGGAAGGAGGATGGAAAATGTTCTATAAAAATATGAGTAAGGGGAATCATTTTAGTGGGAAAAATGTGTCCTAAAGATGATATATGAATTGGGCCTTCATTTATTTCTTCAATATACTTATAAAGTATAACAAATAACATATGCTAGTCTCTGTATTTGGCATTGAGTACACAAAGATTAAAATCTGAACAAGCCCTGTAATTAAGGACTACATTACATTGAGGGGAATTATAAATTACAGATTCCTAATTGATAACGCTACTTTTATTTACTCTCCTTCTCAATAATTTTCCCAAATGGAGGGGTCTAGTCATATTAGTACACTGTTGAAAAATCTTCCAAGTCACATAGTATGTGATTAATAAGTAAACAACAAATAAACAGGAAAAATGAAACAACATAAAAATAGATAAACAGAAAATATGTAAAAAGAAAAGAAATTTACTTTGAGAAAATGTTATTATTAGATTGTAGAAGTTAATATAAGGTTTATATTGGAGGTGGCACTTGAATTTAATCTGGAATCAAGTTAGAGATTTTAAAAGGCAGAGAAGAGGAGGTAGCTCATGCCAAGCATATATAGGACAATAGAATGCCACTGTACAATGCCATTCATATGTGTGTGTGTTTATATGTATATATAATGTATGTATTTATATATGTAGGCATATAGTCTTCCCCTATAAAGATCTAAATGTTTGAGGGCAGGGAATAGCTTGTTTGCTTGTACTTGTACCTCCAGAATTGAGTTCAGTGCCAAATGGAATATTTATTAAGCATATAATAAATGATTAATAAATATTTTCATTCATTCACAGATTCATTCACTCATTCATGCATGAAGGGAATAGAAAACAAATGTGTCTTGCATTGTTTTTCTAACTTGTTGAATATAAGATGGAAGTATTATCAAGTAAAACAGGAAAGTCATGAGCCAGAGCCATCCTCAGCACAGACATTAAAGTGATTTCCTCAAAGTTCTGATCTAGACATGTCACATCCCTAATCAATAAACTTCAGTGACTCTCAGTTACCTCTAGGATCAAGTATAAACCACTATGCTTAGAATTTGAAGCTGTTTACAGTTTGAATCCTTACAATTCCATTGTTCCTAAACATTATTTAGCTACTTGCACTGCAACTATACTAACACTGTTGTTCTTCAAACTGGGCACTACAATTCCCATCTCTTTGCCTTTGTACCAGGTGTCCCCTTGGCCTGGAATGCTCTCATATAACCTTTTGAAATCCTCCATTCAAATTCCATTCAAATTTTGCCTCCAGTGCTACCTTCAACTTGAAGCTCATCTTGTTGTCAGACACTTCCCTAGTTGTTCATGCCCTTCCTCCCCCAATGACATATCTATTTATTTATCTATCTATCTATCTATCTATCTATCTATCTATCTATCTATCTATCTGTCTGTCTGTCTGTCTGTCTGTCTGTCTCTCTTTCCATCTATTCTGCTTATCTTTGTGTATACACACATGCACAGAAACACTTATACAAGAGAATACATAAATATGTATGTGTATATGTAAAGGTAAGTATATATTTGTATATATATGTATAAAATGCTTCTTTAAGCATGTATGTATTTATGCATGTATTTATGTATGTGTGTATGCATTCATGCATGCATATGCATGTATAAGGTGCTTCTTAAGTTAGAATGCAAGTTCCTTGACATATGAGACTATTTGATATTTGTCCTTTTATTTCCAGCAATTAGCACAATTCTTGACCTGTGGAAAGTACTTAATAAGTGATTCTTGATTGAATCAAAGTTATAAACCTTGAAAACAAAGACTTTGTATTTTATCCTTGAAGCATTAAGGGGCCTTAAAGGAGAACAGTATTTCTGATAGGTGGTCATTTGGACGAAGGGCATTGCAGAAGTAGGAGGAGAGAGTCTGAATGAATGCATAGAACTGGGAGAGATCAGGACAAAATGGAATAACAGCTAGTTGTCTGATTTGGCTGGAACAGTGTGTACAAAATGAAATAAGTATACAAAAGTTGAAGCCAGGGTGCTTGCATTTCATCCATGAGTCTATAGAAAAAAGATGAAGTAGGTTTTTCATATGTTTGTTTATTTTTTTGCGAGGTGATGATACTATTGGAGGCAGATGAGTGGCTCAGTGGATAAAGTGCTGGGCCAGGGATCAGAAAGACCTGAGATCAAATGCTGCCTCAGACACTTACTAGTTATGTGACCCAATGCAAGTCACTGAACCTCTGTTTGCCTTAATCCATTGGAGAAGGAAATGGCAATCCACGCCAGTATCTTTGCCAACAAAACCTCATGGGCAATATGGTCAATAGGATCACAGAGTCAAGCATGACTGAACAACTGAACAATGATATGATTAGAACACAGCATTTGGAATATCATTTAGACAACTGTAGTGAAGTAGGGTGGGTATAGGAGACATTGAATGCAGGGAGACCTATCAGCAATCTATTCAAATAGTTCAAAAAGGACTTCTGGGATCACAACCATGATAGAGGATTAGAGAAAGCTCTCAATCCCCAAACTCCCAATATTCCTGAACAACTTTAATTCCTCAAATCAAATTATGGCATGGCAGAACCAACAAAAAATGTCAGAATGAGACATTCTTCTAGCCTAAGACAACATATGAGGTCAGAAAGAGTGATCTATGATACAAAGGTGGAGGCTGGCCCAGAGCCTATGTGGATGAAACGCCAATCATGAGTCTAGGTGGTGGTGACAGAAGACACAACTTTGGGAGTTCTCAAGGCAGAGATGGTAAAGGAACCCTGACAAATGATCAGAAAGAGATTATAGAACACTTCTCACCTGTAGTAACAGGTGCTGTTTAGTAACTCCATCACTTATACTAACTTCTGGGTCAGAGTTCAAAGACAGAGAGGAGCACATTTGGTAAGGAGGGAGTAAAAACCCTGAGAAGCAGTAACACTTTTGGTCCCAAGGGAAGAGAAATCCTAAGGAAAAGTATTGATTAAAATCCCAAGAGATCAGGGGCCCTTCCTGGGTAAGAATGAGAGTATAGACCAAGAGATCAGTAACCACACTTCTCCCAAGATCACATGACCTTGGAAGCACTGAAAACTTCCAAACCCCAAGACTGGCTCTGAAAACTGAGTTGTGAAAAAGCCTGAAGCTTGAGACAATGTCCTTCCCGTCATGCTGGGAATAGACAACAATGAAACATAAAATTCCATATAAAGAAATAGGGTGGGAAAATGAGCAAACAATGCCAAAGAGAATCTTACAATAAAAAGGTAATATGGTGAGAGGGATGATCCTTACAATAAAAAGGTAATATGGTGAGAGGGATGATCAAGACACAAACTGAGAAGAAGACAATCTAGTCAAAACAACTACAAGGAAAGAAAGTCTCAAAGAACAATGGAAGTTCAACAAAAGCTCAAAAAGAATTCCTAGAAAAGCAAAAAAAAATTCAAAATCAAATAAATGAGATAGAGGGTCATAAAAAGTATAAAAATAATTCAGGTATAAAGTATGATATCATGAGTAATTACAGGATTATGGAAAAATGTACACTTATAGATAATAAATGAGTTTATTACCCAACAAGGGATAAAAAGGATTACAGGAAGCAAAAGAGATCATTTTGATTGGCTAGTTGTTGTACTTCCTTCTTGAAGAAGACCAAAGTGATATTACAATGCTGGAGTCAATCCAGTCATGTCTGATCAAATCAGTAGCATCTTGAAAGGCACTACAACAGGTCAAGCATAGATAGTCTATATGAACATGTGGAGTAAAGATAGCTCCAAATTTACATATCTCATGCTTCTTTTGAGATACTACAATTCTGCTTTGTTCATAGAGAACAATGTCTTTGATGCGGGCAGGCCATGCAGGCCAATCCTGTACCAGTGTCTCTCATGTCTCATCATCAATTAAAAAGTCCTTCAGAGAGACCTTGACAGTGTCCTTATCTCTTATTCTGACCTCCATGTGAGTGCTTGCCTTGTGTCAGTTCTCCTTAAAAGAGTCTTTTAGGCAAGCATTCCTGTGTCGTTTGAAAAATGTTGTTAGCCCATTGGAGTAGCTCTGTCTGCCATAGAGTTTGAATGCTTGGCAGTTCAGCTCAAGAAAGGACCTCAATATCTGGAACCCTTTTGGCCAGGTTATCTTCAGAGTATTCCTAAGACATTTCACATGGAAGTAATTCAGTTTCCTGGCACGGCACTAATATGTTGTCCAGGTTTCACAGGCTTATAACAATGAAGTCAGCACAACAGTTTTATAGACCTTCAGTTTGCTAGGCAGCCTAATAAAACCTCTTATATCCCACACTTTCCTTTGGAGTCAAATGAAAGGAACCTAATGATATTAAAAACATCTTCTCAGATTGGAGTTTGGCTAGAAAGGGATTCACTTCAACCTGAATTATATAGTCAATGGCTTCAGCATTGATTGATGATGATAAGCTAGGAATATTATGGAAGTGTTCAACCCCTCTTTATTGGATCTTGACTTTATCAATAATCAGTGTGGTTCCATTGACACTGAGTAGTTGAGATGTGCCATAGGTTTTTGGCCCATAAGTAGCCTTCAGGTTATTATAACAGTGCCTTAAATTGTTACTCTCAGCCTAAAACTGAATTTATCTTCCTTTTATTGAGATAAGAGTCCCACATCTTTCTTAACCTGCACTTTAATTTTGATGGAGTTAAAGACTGCCTTCTTAGAGGAAGATGAACTATCCTGTTGTAAACCCTGTTGAGTTCTTCTTTTTTGTTTTTAAATTTAGTTGCTTCTGAATTTCCTCATCATTTTCATCAATTCAGTTTCGGTGTTTGCTAATGTTCTGGCCAAGTTGAATAAATGTGATATTGTACACCAAGTCTCTGAACCCTTCCCACTCCATTTCTACTTGACTGTTGCCAACCTAGTGTTGGCTCAGCTTTCCCTCCAAGTTAGCAACAAACCAGTTAACCTTGGAGAAGTGCTCTAATTTATTTCTATTAAGTCTTCTGCTAGTTGTCTTGCTTGGGGCCACCTCTTTTGTTTAATGTGACTTCTCAGCTTGGAAAGAATAAGTATTTGATAAGTCCAGTACTCTTCATCACACAATGCCTTCCTCACTGTCATATCCTGTCTTCTCATAATGAACATTGTTTTGTTTGTTCAAAAGGTATTAATTTCATGTGATCAAAACTATTTGAGGACAATATATTTTTGGTTACATTAAATTTAAAACTCTTTCAAAAACAAAGCTAATGCAGCCAAAATTAGAAGGAAAATGCAAAACTCAGGAAATTTTCAGCAAATTTCTCTGATTTCACAATTATACAGGGAAATGAGCCAATTTATTAGAATAAAATAACTCTTTGTCTATGAAAAATAGCGAAAGGAGAGGAACAGTCAGTTTTCTGAAGAAGAAATCAAAATAAATCTAAACTATCAATAGTCATCACATTAAAACATTCTCTAAATCACAACTGATTGGAGAAATCTAAATTAAAACAACACTGACATATCAGATTGGTGAATATGACAGAAAAGGAAAAATGACAAATGCTGCTAAAATTGGGACCCTAATGTATTGTGGTTGGAATTGTGAACTAATCTAATCATTCTAAAGAATAATTTGTGGCCTTGTCCAGAGTGCTATAAAGCAAATTATGCTGTTTTACCTAGTGATATCACTGCTAGGTCTGCATCCCAAAGAGATCAAAAAAAGTGGAAAAGGAACTATCATTACAAAAAAAAATTAATAACAGCTCTTATTATAGTGGCAAAGAAATGCAAATTGAGGAAATTCCCATCAATTAGAGAATGATTGAACAAGTTGTTGTATATGTTGTGATGCTACACTATTGTGCTATAAGAAATGATGAAAAGGATAGTTTCAGAAAAGCGTGGCAAAAATTACATGAACTGATGAAAAGTGAAAGAGTAAAACCAGGAGAACATTGTACATAGTAACAATAATATTATGAGGATGATTAACTGTAAAAGACTTAGCTATTCAAGACAATTATCCAAGACAATTACAAAGGATGCATGATGAAAAATTATATTTCTGGCCAGGAGGAGAACTCTAAATGTAGATTGAAACATCCTTTATTAAAAACTTTTTTCTTTCTTTTTTTGTTGTTTTATTTTGCAACATGTCTAATATGGAAATATATTTTTCATTAATCTACATGTATAATTGATATGAAATTGTTTGTCATTTGAAATTGGGGTCAGGGGTAAGAGGGAGAGAGCATTTGGAACTTATTTTTTAAACTTTGTTATTTTTTTCATGTAATTGTGTTAATGAAATTAATATTTTTTAAAAAGGCATCCAATAAGGAACAGGCAATACTTTTAATAAGGTCTTCAGTGAAATTATAATAATTCTACTAAGTGATTTTTAAAATAAGGAATACCCATTCCTCTTTCAAACAAGCAGATATTTGTGACTTAAAAATTATTTAGTACATATGGAAAGTTAGCAATATGTCTCTTTGGAAACTAAGAAAAGAGTAAAAGAAATACCTGTTCAATTGAACCGTTATTAGCGATGTTTTGTTATAGCTTTAAGCAACACACACACACACACATACACACACACACACACACACAAAACACTCATGAATACATGCAAAACATTTGTAGGGAAGTGTTTTTGTTCACCTATCTGTAAAATGATAGAATTGGACTGACAGTCTTAAAGATCCCCTCAGTTTATACCTATGAACCAAGATGGAAGAAAATAGAAAGAACAAAGGAAGGGAGGAAGGAAGGAAGGAAGGAAGGAAGGAAGGAAGGAAGTATGTTTACTTTGAAACCTAGAGGGAAATGTTGATTCTCCTAGGAAAGAGAATGTTTCATGTCTGTGTCCTACTATCTCCTACACCAGCTGTGTTCATCGTCTGTAAGTTTTGATCTACAGTGTTGCACTGAAGTGTGTAGTTTCCCATAAAAATTACAGCCTGTCCTGTTACCTGCCCTAGGAAGATGAAGGTAAACCAGAAGTTGCAATTAATTATGACACTGGTGCTACTTTGAGTAGGGTCCTTCTCATCTAGGTATTTGAAATAGGAACAACAAAAATATCATCACAAATTATATATATGTATGTATGTATGTATGTATATATATATATATATGTATATACACACACATATATATACACATATATGTATATATGCATCTATGTATGTGCACATTAATATGTATGTGCATATGGATGTATACACATACATAACAAATGTGCATAATTAGTATTATGAAGAATAATAATTATTTAAAGTTAAAATTCTGTTATTGCTGCACTTCTGCTTTTCCAATTATAACTGAATGACATATCCTAATTAAAATTTTCAAATGTTTCTTCCATATACATATGACTTTTAATCACTGTTTTATGGAACATTTGCAACTGTCCTTCTTAGGAGGTTTTTTAGTAACATGTGGTAGAGAAAAATTTTGAGTTCCCTCTGTTATTGGTTTATTAACCACTGGAGAAAATAGTTATGCTATTATCAGTAACTTCATTTATTGATTAGCAGTACTCTCTGGGGGTCTTTTAAGTGCACTTGAGTTAAGTTAGTATGAGCTACCTTTGATTGCATTATCAACATGGAATAGTTGATAGAGCACTGGGATAGTTTTCTGGAAGACCTAGATTTAAATTTAACCTCTGTCATATTCTGTCTGAAGTACTCTGGGCAAGTCACAATCTCTCAGTCCTATTATCAACTTTCTATGATTAAAAGTTGTAGAGAAGATGGTGAACTGCATTGGTAGAAGTTTGCTCATCTGAGAGTTCTGTATATCAATGAAATCATATTTCTGATGCTTCTTATTTAATCACTGATCTGCCATCTCCCTCAAGCTCAGAATTATCTGCAAGATTCATCTACATGGACAGATACATTAGTATTTAAATTTAACATATTAAATTTTCCCCAATTTTTTTTCAAACTTTCTACACCTTTTATCAATAACTCTACCATTAACTTAGTGTCTGTATTTGAAACCTTGGTGTTACCTTTCACTCCTTTTCCTTTCTAGCCCATACAATATTCTGTCATTTGCCAAACACCATAGAGTTTATCTCCACAAATCTTTCTCACATGGATCCCTTTCTTTCTAATTTAATAGCTTCTTAGTGTAGGCAGATAATTATTACCACTTGCCTAGAAAATTGCTTTGATCTCCTTTTAGATACCCCCATCTTCATTCCCTCTCCCATTCTATCTTTTTTTTGCTTTATTCATTTTTTATTTATTTATTTATTCATTCATTTATTTGTTTGTTTATTTCTTTATTTATTTGCTTGTTTGTTTATTTTTATGAGGAAATCAGGGTTAAGTAACTTGCCCAGAGTCACACAGCTAGTAAGTGTCATGTGTCTGAGACTGGATTTCAACTCATGTCCTTCTGATTTCAAGGCCAGAGCTCTATTCACTTATCTGTACTTATCTGTAAAAGGGTGATAATAATAACACCTACCTTAACAGGTCATTATATTGATTGAATAAGAAAATATATGCAAAGTGTTTTATAACTTTAAATGTGAGCTTTATTTTTTTCCATTAGTTGAGTAAACCAATCAACTAAACCATTCATTACAAACTTGATAATTTCATCATCCAGTGATCATACTGTTCCTTAAGATTCTTTTATTCCTTATGGTTACTTAAATTCCAGTGCTTGTGCCTGGTGTTTAAGATGTCCAATAAAGATACATGACCCCATTTTTTCCCCCTTATTAACAATTCTGTTCTCTTCATGTAGGGAAGATACAAGGAAATGAGCATTTCTGAATCTGTTATTATATAAAAGTAACTGTGCTAAAAACTTTACAAACATTATATTATTTAATATTCACAACAACACTTAGATGCTATTATTATCCCCATTTTATATTTGAGGAAACTGAGGCAGACAGAAATAAAGGACTTTTCCAAAGTATCTAAGGTTGATTTTGATCTAAAGTTTTCCTGACGCTGAGCCCAGTCCTCTATCCATTCCGTCACCTTGCTGTATTCTATGATTCAACCAAACTGGGCCTCATGTATGCCCTTGACTTTGATGCTTTCATGCCTTTGATAACCTTCTTTCCTATTCAGATAACACTATTCATATAAGGTCCATTCCATATCTATTGAACAATCAATATTAAAAGTATAATAACAATAACATAATAATATAATAATAATAATTTATATAGCACTTGAAGTTTGTCAGAGTACTGCGCTTGTTATATTTCTTCTTCATAAAAACCCTATGAAGAAGGCACATTTATTATCCTATTATACAACTCAACAAAAAAAAAGACTTATGAGTACATGCAAAACATTCATAGCAAAGTGTTTTTGTGTACTTATCTGTAAAAGGGTGATAATAATAACACCTACCTTAAAAGGTCATTATAATGATTGAATAAGAAAATATATGCAAAGTGTTTTATAACCTTAAATGTGAGCTTTATTTTTTTCCATTAGTTGAGTAAATCAATCAACATGCAGGTTAATAAGTTGAATGTTGTTTTAATCTTCAGCTTTAAACCTCAAATCCTATCTCTTGTGAATGGACACAAATCCTGACCTATAGAATTTGTTATTGGAGTTAGGTTTCCTCTTACATTCTCACTTCTACTATTAATTTCTCTTAGGTGCTTACTGCTTGGCTCATTTACAAACCATTTCTAGGGTGGTTTTCTAGAAGCTATTAATCTTTCCTTCATGCAACAGGAAGTTTGTAACCTCCCTGGGTGCTATAATACATGGGCTTTCATTTAACCATCAATTACTTGTGGCTATCAATGAAGTCTTCTATGATAAACGCTTTTTTTTCCCTAGAAAACACATTTGTTCCTAAGATAGGATAATGATCCTAGCATCAAGTTAGAATCTTCTCTATCAAAGTGCAGACTTGTTTTGTGTACAAATGAAAGTGACTATGAGGTACACATAAATAACATTTCCTAAATTACGAATGACTGTTTGAAAAATAAACCATATAAAGTAAATCCTTAACCATTTAAGAGTTATTAATGGAGAAGGCTTTTGCTCATTACCTTCCTTAGTTAAAAATATATTGTTAAATTTCAGCGTGTTTTTAATTACTTTTGATTTTCATGACTGCATATAGCTCTATCCCCAGATTTTTCCTTCCCTGCCATGTATGACTGAGTTAAGTCTTAATATTAACACCCTGCTATTTGGCTTTTCAAATTTCTGTTTTGTCCCTAGTCATCATTTCTATATGGTCAATAATTACTTGTGAATCACAAGTGTGTAAAAGAGATGGGGCATGATAATTAGTTTTTAATTAATAAATTTTGCTAGAAATCTCTTTCTAGTACATCAAACTATGATAGTTTGAAATTAGTGAAACTTTTGGTAAACCTAGAATATCCGTCTTTCAAATTCCACTCCTTCATTAACCTAGTTGTATCCCAGGTTTTAGTGACCTCTCTCTGTTCTAAACTGAAAGCACTATTTACTTTCCCTCATATTATAATCTAATTTTTAAAATTTATTTGTGAGTTGGAGTTTTCAAGGAGAAATTTTTGTTTATATTTTAAAGAACATATTAGCAGATCTATAGGTGGGACTAGATATACTGTAAGTTCCTTTTAACATTAACACACAGTGTTTCCATATAGTGATTCTATGTGCTTACCTTATTATGCCTTCTGGTGATATAAGACTGGAATACAATGACTGAATCTTATAGATCTTTATATTTTCCTCAACTCAGAAAAAGAAACTGTACATAATATTCTGTTACGGTTTTCTCATTATAATTGATACCTAGACAGATTTATTCTCCTTTAATCCTAATGATTAAACAATTTGACATTATACTTCAATGTAATATTTAGTTTTGAGATGATTTTCCACAGTTTGCATTTATCAATTTACAAAAATTATATATATGTAGGTATATATACATACATGCATAAACATATATACATGTATGTATACATATATGTATGTATGTATATATACACACTTTTTTTTTTTTTGGTGAGGCTATTAGGGTTAAGTGACTTGTGAGATCACACAGCTAGTGTCAAGTGTCTGAGGTCAGGTTTGAACTCAGGTCCTCCTGACTCCAGGGCAGGTGCTTTTATGCAAACAATTCTTGCTTTAAGAAAGTGGACAGGTCTGCAGATATCTATGTAAATCTATTTTTACATGATGCAAATTTGCTCCTGTTGTGGTTGAAAGTGAGGGAAGGAGAGAGGCAAAAGGGAGAAATAGAGGAGATGAGGGAAGGAGGAATGCAGGGAAGGGGCCCTGTGATGGAGGAAGAGGGCCAGCATACAGATAGGTGGGGGCCAGGAATGAAGAAACTAGAACGGGAAGAGCAATATGCAGGATGCGGACAGAAACTGAAATGTTTGGGAAAGCAGACACTGAGCCAGAAATACAGGTGGATGGGTGGGCAGAGGTGGGCAAAGATTTCCTCTCTGGGCAGTTTAATGTCTCAAGAGGAGATCCAATCATCCTACAGCATTAGTGGCAGTTTCTCAGTCAGTTCTGCTTTCTTTTAGAGGCTTATTGATTGTTTGTTTTAGATTTTTGTTTTGTTTTGTTTTATTTTGTTTTTGGTGGGGGCCTGGGAGGCCAGAGAGCACCAAGCCAAGGGGTAGTAGCAGAGAAGCACAGCACTATGTAGCAATGCTAAAAAAAATCATTTGTGGGTTATTTTTGGAATGAGAATTTGTTTCAGAATTCTTTATATAAAGTTGAATTTATGTGATGCAAATTTATGTAAAGCAATAACTGTCTGCATATAAAATTTCAGTGTGATAAAAATTGTCATTCTTATAATACAGTTATGTACTGGTTTTAAAGGTGTGTCAAATACTGACTTAAAAAAAAAATCCGCACCTAAAGTTTACGTAGCACCTGCTATGTACCAGACACCATGCTAGGCAGATTTGATTACAAAGACTGAAACAAAAGTAGTTCTCCTCTGGGAGCTTAAATTTTATTATGATTGCATTCATCTGTTTATGAGAAATGACAAATTCACTTAAATTGTGAACACAACAAAAAAGTACAACAATTATTAACATTAATTTAATTTAATTAATTTAAATTAATTAACCATACTTTCACCCTCTCTCTATCCTTCCCTTCCTACCTCCATTAATTACACCTATCTTCCCTTTATCCCTTTCCTGTTCCCTACCATCCTTCCCTTACTCTCAGTACATGCCTGACCCATGCCATTTTCCAGTAGTAAACTTATTTAATTGTGCCTTTTATACTCTTCCCTGACAGAACCAATTTGCAAAACATCTTTCAGGAAAGAACATTGAATTAAATTAATTAAGATAATATTTAATAAAGATAAATGGGAATTTTTTCATTTCGGCTTAAATTCTAAAGGGCCATATGAAGGAGGTAAAAAGTAACAGCAGATAATCTTAATGATATCTAAGGATTTTAATGGTCTTCAGCTCAATATGAGTGAACAGTCTGATATGATAGAAACCTTTGCAATCTTAGGTCACATTTAGATCAGCAGAGTATCTATGGAAAGGGAGATGTAAGAAATTAATTATCACCTAGAATATTATCACCTGGAATATTTCTTTAGTTCTCAGTATCATATTTTAAGAAAGTCATTGAAAATAGAGATGGTCCAGATGAGGAGAAGGTAGGTGCTTGATTCCATGCTTTATAACATTATGTTATCAGAACTTGGGATATTTGCCCAAAAAAGAAAGATGTAGGCAAAAGATATCTTCATGTGTTTGAAGGGCAAACACTTTGACAAGTATTTAGAACTGTTATGCTTGGATTCAGAGAGGACAGTTAGGAACAGTGGGTGGAATATGAGAAAGGACAAATTTAGATTTGGCATAAATCCTAGAAATAAGCAATATCTAAAAAGGAAATAAAATACCATAGGATTTGGTGGGTTCTTGTTCACTGGAGAAGTTCAGGCAGAGGTAGTTAGTAATTTAGGACTATAATTCAGGAAAGCTATTGTAACTAGAAATCTGGGAGCCATCTACATAAAGATGATACTTGAATACTTGATTGGATATGATTTAATCATGGAAGAATGAGTAAAGAGAGAAACGAAGACTCAGTATAATGCCCTAGGATACAATCATGATTTGGGGGTGAAGTGGGGCAGGGAATTAATCAAAAAAAGACTAAAAATGAAAAAGATTATAATAGCATGAAAGACATAGGAGAGAGAGAGAGAGAAGGAGTAGTGTTATGGAAGAAAGAGACAGAGATTTTATAGGATAATGACATAATCACTAGTACCAATAAAGCAGTGAGATCAGGAACCATAAGGATTAAGAATAGTTCACTAAATTTGGAGATTAAGAAATCATTAATGATATTGAGGAGATGAATTTCCTTCAGATAGGTTAGTATTCATGTTACAAAATATTAAGAAATTAATAAATGGTAAGAAGTAGAGTTATTAAGTATAAATGATTCTAGAATTGAGTTTGGTCATGAAGAAGAGAGAAATCATGGCAGTTAGGTATGGTATTGAATAAAATGCTGGACAGGAAGTCAGGAATATTTGAGTTCTAACCTCAAACCCTTAATAGCTGTGTGATCTTGGGCAAGTACTTTAACCTCTATCTGCTTCAGTTTCCTCAACTGTCAATGCAGATAATAATGCATACCCACAGGGTCATTGTGATGATCAGATGAAATAACATCTGTAAAGCTCTCACTCAGTACCATGCCTGGTACATAGTAGTGATTAATAAATGCTTGTTCTCTTCCTTCATATAGGATGTTTGGTTAAAGCTATGCCAGGATCAAGTGATTTTTTTTTATAGACAAAACCCTATATTTCTATGAAGGAGGGAAATGTATCAGGAGAAACTGAATATGGAAAAGATAGAGAAGAGAGTGATAGGAAAAACTCCGGGTTTATATAGGAATGGATGGGAACAAAGTTACAAGTAGAGGGGCTCTCCTTGGCAAGTAGACAGATTACCACATTCTACAACAAGAAGAAAAACTACAGGAGATATAAACATGTAGACAGATTCTGAGGTGTAGAGTAAAGTAAATAAGAGAGCTCAAATAAATACCTTCAGTTTTTACAGTAAAGTTGGGGAGGTGATAATTGCTCGAAAATAAAAGTGAAGAATTATTTTGAAAGTCTGAAGAAGGAAGAGAAGCTTTGGAATAGCTGATGAGAACAACATTAAAGGAAGACAAGTTCAAAACCAAAATCTGTTATGAACTGGAAGATCTTGAGTATGAATGAATGAATGATAATATTTATGAACTATTTGCTATGTGTTAGGCAGTATGATAAACTAATGAAATATGTGTAGAATCAAAAGTAAGGCAGTTCAAACCTGGAGTGTGCTGGTAAATGTTTAATTATTGGCTACACCAAAACAAAAAAAATCCCATCAGTTTTAAATTTAGTCTGTTCTATTAGCATTTTCTCCATTACTTTCTTAATTACTGACAATTAGTAAAACCATGAAATAAGCCATGATTTGAAGTATAATGGATAGAGAGTATACACAAATGTCAAGAAGACCTGGGTTCAAATCCTACCCCTAACACAAGCTGCCTATGTGATTCTGAACAAATCATTTAACTTCCCATTCAACCTCCACCACAAATCTTTAAGAGGATGTAACAGTCTTTATTGTTTATTAATGTCCTCTATACTGATGAAATCACAAGATAAGTTAAAAAATATAAATTTAGTTTACAGCCAAATTTTATAGCAATTAATGTTATAAAATTGTGATTAATATTTTGATGCAGCCCAACCATGAAATTTTGATGTCTCTCAAATATTTAGCTCTTTATCCCAGAAGTCATATTTTGTAGTTCTAGCTAGATTAATTAATCAATAGACAAGGTTGTATTTAATCAACTACTATATTCTAAGTACTATTTTATACACTGGTAATACCAATACAAATTTATGGAGGCCTGAAGTTGTTACAAATTCAGGTGCTGAGGAGATACAATAAAAGAAAAATACCATAATACTCCTTGACTTCAGGGAGGTTATTTCTATGAAGCATAAACAATAGGATTACTGACAATTCAAATACATGCAATGTAATTTAAAAGAGGAGAGAGCATTTGACCCACTTGCTGCATCAGAAAAGGACTTATGGAGGAGATACTGGCCAAGCTTAATTTTGAAGGGAACTACAAATTGCAAAAGGTAGAAAGGAGAAAATAGCACACCTTTGACATGATTTTTAGATTGTACAAAATTATTGAGATTGAAGATAGAATTCCATATTCATGGAAATGGAAGTGTCCCAGTTGGGATAAAATGTAGAATGTGTGAAAATGAGAAGTGTAAAATTAATCTGTAATGAAATATTGAATCCAGATTGTGAAGTGCTTTAAGAGCTAAACTGAATAGTTTGTTTGTTATGTTATAGTCAATGGGGAGTCACTGAAGCTCTCACAAGAACTCTTGATTTTCTCCTCACTCACTTCAGGGATGAATTATAATTTACTTTGCCACTTACTCTAAGGACTGTGGAATTTTTTAGTCACTCGCAGCAGTAGCTTTATATATTTGGTCTCCTCTATTAGAGTGTGAATCCTTAAGGGCATTTTTCTATTTCTTTTCTCAGAACTTAGAAAAGTGCATTCCACACAACGGACCTTTAGTAACTCTTTTTCACTCATCCATCCATCCATGCATTCATTCACTTATTCATAACATTATTCCATTCATTTTCAATCATATATTAAAAGTTAGTGAGCTAGTTTATTTATTTTTTCTTCTAAATCTTGTTTATATTATGTGTAACATTGATCTACTTCCTTTGTCTGGCTTACAGGTTCTTAATTGAATGACTTTTGAAGATTTTGAAATTTTATGATCAGCTGAATTAACTCTATTGTTGGTAAATACTTATTTTCAGAAATAAAATTTTTCTTTCAAAGAATGTTTGGTTGGCCTTTTTTTATCTTAACTTTTCTTAATCATTTATTTATTTATTTTTGTTGGTTTTTTGACCGAGTCAATTGACATTTCCTGGTTTCCATTTTTTTTCTATCTTTAGTTCACATTTCCTTTTCTTTTTTTTAGCATATCTATAATGATGTTATATATATTGTGAGTGCATACATATATATCATATATAAAAAATAAACATACATATATGCATATAAATGAAACTGGATTCAAATCTGTCAGATTTTTACTTACTATACAATCAGAGAAAAATCAGCTTCTCTGAGTCTTAATATATCTCATCTGTAAAATGGAGATGGCACCTACCTCCCAGGAGTTTTGTGAAGATCAAATTAGAAAATGTATGAAAATATCTCAGAAATTTTAAAGCAACATATAAATGTGAGAGGTTTGGTTTTGTACATTTTTTTTGTAAGTAGTAATAAGAAAAATAATTTCCTTATGATAACACATGATAATTCTTTGTAAAAATACTGATTCAAGTTTAAAAAAAGCATATTCCTAAAAATTCATATGAAATTATCACATTTTAATATTTATTCTCCAACATTCTCTTCACCAGTATATTTTGCTTTTTTTTATTTGTTACATTTTTTTCTCTCTGAAAGAAACATGTTAACGCTTTCTACAATTATTCTCTAACAATGCTTTAATTGAAATATACTTAGCCTTTCCTTAAAGAACGTATAGAATATTTCATTTGGTTCACATATATGTAATTAAGACATTGTTTTAATTTTTCTCAGTTTTCTATTTTGCCCTATGGACATGATCTCTGCAATGACTATACTGTGTGTTAAAACTTCCCTTCTTCATAGGAGAATAGGGCACAGAATTACACAACAACAAACAATTTAGAAGGATTTCTGTGGCTCAAACTGCTTGACATACCAATGATCCTTTGTGAACTTGGACATAACTGCAGAGGCGGGACCAGCCTTGAAAGGCTCAAAGGCAGCCTTGAGCAGCAGCTACGGACTCAGGACTTTCCAAACACCTCACTTCCTGGAGATGTTTTCTCCATTTACTCATGTCCCCCTCCCACTCTGAAAGTCTATAGAAACTATATTATCTTAGCCCCTTTTCTCTTCCCTTTGAGCAGATGAGAACTCTCTCTACCTTTCTACTGCCTTGTTGCATCTTCTCTCTCCTACAAGCTTTTTCTCAGACAATAAATATATTTGATTGGTGTATATGAGTCTGTTTCACTTCAGGTCCCTTTATGGCCCTGGGGGTCATTTATTAACAACCCTTAATCATGTTATACTTTGCCTGTGTATCTCTCCTGGTTTTATCAATTATTATTGTTTCCTTATTTTAAATCATATTTGTAACCCTTATTCTTCTGGAATTGCATAAAGCATATGAAATTTTGTTTCTATCCATTTTTTTTTGTTTTCTATATTTTCTAAATATTAAATGTTTCCTGCAAAAAGAAGAAATTTGATATGATCTTCTCTTCCAGTGTCATGGTTCTCTTTTATTTTATTGGTGAATTTATATGTTCAGATTTGGGGTAATAAATGTTAAATGACAGACTACACATTTAGTCCCTGTGGCTTCTTTTTTCTTTTATTTGATGCATGAGTGTTCTTATATGCTTTCCTCTCCTCCCTGTCATCACCCTCACCTAGTTTAAAGTTCTGGAGTTGTTGTTGTTCTTATTATTACTATTATCCCTTTTTCTCAGTCTCTGTCTCTCTCAAGGAATTTGTTTCATTAATTTCTGGGTGTTTTGAGTATGTATTTTCCCTCCATTTTATTTATTTGTTGTTTTAGATCCTTTTTCTTACTTTGCTCAGTTTTACATATTGATTAGTTTCTGAATGGTTTTTATTTTTTCTTCAATAATGCCTTTCCTGCAATCGAGTTGTTGATTTTTTTTTTGGGGGGGGGGCAACGGTAGAAATGCCTTTGATCTGTTTCATCCTTTGAACTGGAATAATGTTTCCCAATATATTTTTTGCCACCTTTCCTAGTGCCACTTTTTATATTAGACTCACAGAACATTATTTTTACTAGTTGTCAAGGCCAATAAGTATATTATATGGCAGCCAAACACTTAGACAAGTTTCTCTTTGCCCTTAAATGTTTGATATACACATTCTAATGTTGGACCTGTACTTCGGTCCCTGACAACTTCTAGCATTTGCTGGAGTTTGTATTAACCTATGATAATTTTCAGGGACAAAGAGTGACTTCCACACTAAAATGAGATATTAGAATAGTACCATAGTGTACTGTTGAATCAAAACAAAAGTTAGAAAGAAATTAGAACCTTCTCTTTCTAAATCACTGATTACTTCAATAAAGTTTTATAACATTATGATCCCTTGGAAAATAAAGGGATTATCGTCTGCTACAACATAATGTGCTATTCTGACTAATTCTTATTCTTCCTATTCTCCATCCTGCAAAATTTAGTTCTACTACTCTACCTTCACTTTCAAATTTGGGGACTGATTTTGTACCTTGCCATGGAAAACATAAAAATTCTTTGTTTTTATCTCATCCTACCTGCAGAGCCTATTTTATTTTGTATCTAAGTTCTATTTTTTTTTATTTTTGTGACAAAGACCTTGCCTCTTATTTTTTGTTGCCCCTGGCTCTCTGTCTTCTTTCCCTGCATTTGCAATATTCGTGTTCCAGCCCTAAAACCCTAGTGTATTTAGGAATGTGTTCGGTTTTACCTCATTAGTTCTCTCAAGCAGGGTTCATAACTTAAAAATCCTTATAGCTGGGTCCAGGCTACACACAATCAGATATCCACCAACTACCTGTCTGCTGATAGCTACTTATTGTCTGCATCTCCTCATTTATTTATTCGACCCCTGTCTCTTGGAATATCAAATGTTGTTTGGAAATGTACCTATTGACTGTTGCCGATTTGTTTCCTTTTATGGTATGATCATCCCACCTCTCAAGATATCTGCTATTCCTCTCTTGTTAGACAACAAATGGCGACTGTCTGACCATATGCCTGTTCAAAAGTCCTTCTATTGCCAACAGTGGAGACAAATCTTGGTCACCACATCATCCCATAAAATCTTTTATTTCACCTAGTATTTTTTCTTTTTTTTTTCTGAAGACCTTAGATTAGGCCTTAGCATATTGTCTCCAAGCTTAATTTCTTTTCCATGCATACATATATATATATATATATATATATAGGGGAGGGGTGTTTTAGTTTTCAATGCAAATCCTATCCTCTTAACAACTGAATTCTGATTCTGATAGATGCTTTGTAACTTGGAATAAAGAAATTTCATGTAGTTGTTTTCAGAGGTAATTCTGGGGACCTGTAAGTTTTTGGTTCTTTCAAGGTGGTATTATCTAGGTTAGGGTTAGGTGTGTTTATTACTCTCTTGTACTGTGTATTGCTCTGTGAGTGACCACAAGCACTCTTTTCTGCCTTGGATCTGTGACTAGCTCTCATCTCCCCTGTGGTTCAAAACTCTGGTGTGCTCATGCTCCTTCCTCCTTGAAGTGGGACTATGACCCAGTACTGTGACCCAGATCCAAGTATAGGCAATTCAAAAGTGTCCTGCTCCTGGTGCCAGCAAAAAGACAACTGTAATCCCCTTTTGGTCAATTATCTGACTTCATGTTCTGTGGGCTGAGAGGTCTGGAAACTGTCACTGCAGCCATTGATTCAGTTGCCCCAAGGCCTGCTGCTGGTTTGCTGACACAGCCTACACTGAACTGCTCTCCACTCTCACTCTGGTTGCAAAAGACTTTTTCTGTCCACCTTCTAAGTTGTCTTGGGCTGGAAAATTATTTCACTCCATCCTTTTGTGGTTTGTGGCACTCTGGTATTGTTTTGGGGCATTATTTAAAGGTGTTAGGAGGAGTTTGGAGGAGAGCTCAGATGAGTCTCTGCCTTTTCTCTAACATCTTGGCTCCACTACTGAATAAAGAAATTAAAAAAAAATTGATGCTATGTTAAATTTCTCTGTAATGTTTAACCTCCTATGGGTGGTACACACTACTCATTATATTCTAACACATTTTGATTTCTTTCACTTCATTGATCCTTTCAAAATCTCATTTTTCTGTCATACAATATCAGTCAAAATATGTTTGGTTAATTTACTTAAACAAATATACTCTGTTGAAAAATATTTAATAAATGGCTATTTGACATGATACAACATATACTTAATAATTTAGAAAGAAACCACAATGTGGTTTCACTATTTTAATTTTATTAACTCATATTTATACAGCATTTTAAAATTTATGAAACACTTTCCAGACAATCATCTTATGAGATAGGTATTGTTATTCCATTTTATACATGAGGATACTGAAACTCAGAGAGACCATGACTTGCCCAAGTTGGCAAAGCAAGTGAAGAAGCCACAATTTCAATTATAGACTTATTGAGACCCAATGTAGCTCTCCTTCCAAAGCTGCATTTCCTCAGTGGGGAATGTGGCCACATTTTTTTTGGCCTCTGAGGAAATACTTCTTTTGTGATTAGGTTCTCCTGAATGTACTAGAGTTTCAATTCTCCTCACAATTGCTGTTTCTTTTCCTCTTGTTTCTTCTATCTATTTCATGCTATAATTCCTCATTCCTTGCCACTGATGATAAAAGGGAGGCTATTTAAAAGTTTCTTATGTACCACATTAAGATTTTAGGTGAAAATGTAACTATATAAATGAATAAATAAGTATATATGTATATATTATGTCCATTTGAAATATTCACGTAATCTTCCAACTGAAAAAAATGCATTTTAAGTGATCATAATTTATTTTATATTTTGTTTTAAAATTTAAAGGTACTTTCCTCATAATAGCCTTAGGTATAACTTAGGTATAGCTTATATTATTATACCCATGTTTCTTAGGGGAAACTGAGGTTCAGACAAATCAAGTAATTTGTCCCTGATCACAAATAGCTAGTAAGCTTAGCATCATAAATGCTAATACATTCTGCTATCCTGCCCTTATCACTATACACTGCTAACTGGTTGAAATTGAATAAGAGAAATCACAAGGTCCAAAATGAGGTACTACTATATAACCTTCTACTTTGACTTGATTATGCCATGTGGTCACTAAAATTAATTCAATTTTATTTAACATTTATCAATTGTTTATGATGTGTCAAGCACTATGCTTGTCACTGAGGCTAGAGAAACAGTGGAATAGTAGCCAATTACAAGGAAAAAGAAAGAAAACATAAGGAAGGGAAAAAAAGGAAAGAAGGAAGTAAAAATGAGTAAGAAAGGGCATTCTTTATCAAAAGAAATTTCCACCATAAATGTTAGTCTGCTAGGGAAAAAAAAAAGCATTGAGTAAAGCCTACTATGTGTCAGCCATGGTGCTAAGCATTAAGGATGCTAGGAGAGTCAAAAAAGAGTTCCTGCTCTCAAGGAACTCACAGTCTAATGGGTGACACAGCATGCAAACAAGCATGTACAAACGAGATAGGTACCACACAAACTGGAGATAATCTCAGAGAGGGAAGGAACTAACCAGAAGGAGTTCAGAAATTACTGTCTTTTGAAAGATGAGATTTTAGCTGAATTGAAAGAAAAAAGGGTAGCCAAGAGGTAGGAATGAGGGTAAAGCATTTGGGGCATAGGGGACATCCAGTGAAAATATAAAGAATCCCAAGATGGAGTGTCATATTCACACTATCATTATAGTAGTACTTATTTTGAGTGGTTTTTGTAAAAAATCTTTATCCATAGTCCTTAAACACCACCAGAATTGGTTGGAAAAAAAGATCTCTTCAGTCAATTAGGTATTAATTAAATTGTATTTATTGAATGCCAAAATATTATCTTTCCTCACCAAATTAACTAATTTTCCACTGATTTGTTCTCTGTTCAGTAGCTATGGTTTTAATAAGGCAGGTACAGATTTTGTGAAAACTTGCTTTTCTTTAAAGTGTCAGGAGAGGAAGTGCTAAGAGTCATTAAAGAATTTTGAATTCTATAGCAAATGTGCCTGTAGCAGACGTGCCTTATGACACATGTCAGAAGTCACACATCTGTAAATACAGAATCAAGATTTAGAACCCCAGGCTGTTCTGACTAGCTCTACTCTAATTCATTTTTAAGTGGCTTAAAAACATTTCTCACCACTTTCTGAATAATTTTCCCTGTGTACTTATAAGATAGGTTGGAAGAATTATTGTGTAGATAGCCACTTTGAAGTACTGCAAGGCTAAGTGCTTTGACCAAGGTCACACGACAGACAAATGGCTGTACCAAAAGCAGAAGCCTGTTACATCAGTTGTCATTCTGATGGCATTATATGTATTTTCTATGCTACATCCAAAGCATAGCTAAGGCCTTCCATGCAGATAATAAAGGGATTGAAATGAAGCAATTATCTAACTACCTCAGAGAAAAGGAAACAAACTTCAGTAATCTCAGTACTTTCCTTTCCAGGAAATCATTTTCCCAACTAGAGATAGGGAAAGAAACAGAGATATCAGAGAGAGAAATCTAATGGGAGCACTATGTTAGTTAACCACCAAAATGGAAATCATAAGAAGTAATAATCCAGCTCGTTGTGAAGGTATATATCCTATGATGTGTTGGAAAATGCTTTAGGAAACGATGAAAAGGACACTTTTAGAGAAACTTGTATAAACTGATTCAGAGTGGAGTAAGGAGAATTTATTCAATAATACTATCAAACAATTTATGTCAATGAAATGAACAAGCACCAATCCAAAGGATCAGAGATTAAGAATATTACCCATCTCCTAACAAAAATATGATGGATTCGAAATGCAGACTGAAACATATGTTTGGACATTGCCAATGCCGGAATTTGTTTTGCTTATCTATGCACGTTTGTTATAAGAATTTTATGTTCTTCCCTCCCCCCCAATATTGAGTAGGAGAGAAAATAAATTTTTATTGGAAAAATAAATTAAAATATCAAGATAAGTTAATGAAGAATTCACTTCTAGAAAATGTCTAGTAAAATCACCCATGGTACAGCATATCCATAAAAAAGTATATTATCAAATGAAATCATAACATTTTAGAATTGGAATAGGCTGTAAATATTTCTTTCATGACTTAATGTCTTTGTTACAGGTATTATAGATGAAGAAATTAAGGCTCCCTAAAATGAAAGAATTTTCCTAAGGTCTTATAGCTAATTGACAGAACCAGAAATAGAACCTAGATGTCTTCATACTCAAATCAGTGCATTGTCTACTACTTAATTGTTATTTTATGATGAATTTCTAGAAGTATAAAATCAGAGCTAAATAATTTTTGTTTTTCTGTTTTAAAAAAATGACTGCTAGAGTTTGTATCACACTTTAAAATTTGTGAATGTTTTAACTGCATTATTTTTTTATCCTCATAAAAAGCCTTGGAAACAGTTACTCTTATTATTCATTTTATAGGTGAAGAAACTGAGGTTGTAAATATAAGTGACTTTCCCAGAGTCACTCAGCTAATAAGGATCTGAAGCAGGATTTGAATTTGGGTGTTCCTAATTGCATGTTCTATGCTCTATATACTACATTACTTACGCAGTATATAGCCTCTGGCATCTAGGGAAATAATTGTGTAAGATTCTTATCATATCCATTTTTGCTATCTAAATATTTCTTTAACCTTGTATCTTTTCTTGTGCTCATGCCTCCAATGAATGAATTGCAAAGACAACAATAATTTAAAGTAAAGGTCATAGAAACTGTCAATTACTCCCTGGTGTCTTCTCCATAGGTCTGGTCTCTCATCTGAGTTCATATGCAGTTTTGTCCCCCACATGTCTTTCTGACTTTGTCTTCTAATATAGTAAAATTTGTTTGCTTGCCATACTATCGTCATCCATTTGTTCATGTGCTTCTTCCTATAGAGAATACCCCAACTCTTGTACATATTATTTTTTTTTATTCTTTATTTTTCAAAGACATTAACAGCTGGAAATTATATTACACATTAAAGTTTGTGAATGTATTATCCACATTGTTTTTTTTTTATCCTTATAAAAACCTGGGAAATTATTGCTATTATTATCCTCATTTTATAGGTGAAGAAACTAAGGCTGTGAGATTAAATGATTTTTCCAGTGTCACTTAGCTAATAAGTATGTCTGTTTTTCCTCCTTTGTCAAGGTTATTTTTATCCATTAGATTTCACCTTCAGTCTCATCTCTTACAGTATCCTTACTGATCTCCCCAGCTAGAAATCATTTTTCCCTTCTCTAAACTCCAGGAGCATTGGTTTCCACATTACACATACATTATCTCTCCATTCACAAAATCCCTACACTAGTTGCATCTTTCTTTTTTTTTTTTTGCCTGGACCATTGTATTGACCTAATTTTGCTGCCTCAAATCTCCACTCACTCTAATCAATCCTCCACACATCTTCCAAAGAAATTTTGCTAACATACAAATTTGGAAATGTAGCCCTGTTTCACCCAAAACTCAATAAATTCCAGTCGCCTCTTGTCACCATCAGGTTATATTAGAAGATAACCAAAAAGTTTTAATGTTGTTATAGATAGAGAAGAAGTGGGAGAATAAGCATTTTTATAGCATTTATAGCGTGCCAGGCATTTTACTAGATGTAGAATAGTGTTGAGGAAACTGAGGCAAATAGCAGTTAAGTGACTTGCTTGGGGTCACACAGTTAAGTATTCAAGGCTAGATTTGAGCCCAGATCATCCTGATCAAGGCCAGGACTCTATCCATTGCTCACTTAGCTGCTTTAATAGCTTAAAACTGTACTGACTTTAAGGTTTTCTTTTTTTTTTTTTTTGGTTAGGTGATACGGTTAAGTGACTTGCCCAGGGTAACACAGCTAGTGAATCTTATGTGTCTGAGGTCAGATTTGAACTCGAGTACTCCTGACTCCAGGGCCGGTGCTATATCTTCTGCACCACTTAGCTGCCCCTGCACTAAAACTTTAGATTACTGTATATAAATACCTGATCAGGTAGGTGGCACAGTGGATAGAATGCCAGACTTAGAGTCAGAAAGAATGATTTTCATGAGTTTAAATCTGGCCTCAGGCACTTATTACTTTTGTGATCCATGGCAAGTCACTTAACACTGCTTACCTCAGTTTCCTCAGCTATAAAATGAGCTGGAGAAGGAAATGGCAACCTACTTCAATATCTTTGTCAAGAAAACGCAAATGGGGTCATGAAGAGTTCAATAAGACTCAACAACATACAAATATTTACATTTAGTATAGAAAGCTACTCACAACCTGCCCCATTCTAATTTTCTTTGTTATACATTAGACCCATTCCAATTTTCTTTGTTATACATTACTCTCCCCCACTTACTCTAAATTCTAATCATATTATTTTAATGGCTAATCTATACATATGACAATTTTCCATCCCCTGCTCAATGCCTTTTAGCTGGCTGTCCCTGGTCTCCTAACTCATTTCTCTCGAAATCCATGGTTTCCTTCAAGACTCAGTTCAAATACTACCTCTTGCATGCGATGCTCCTCCCAGCTGCTCATGCCTCCCTCTCTCAATCCATGGATATCCTGTATTTATTTCGTATTTTTTAATTGGTTGATTTGATAGTCTGCAGCATTTATCTTGATAGTACCTCATATTATTATTATTCCTGTACTCTTTCTATTTGCCATAGTTGACTGGTAAGCTCTTGGAGAAATGTAGCTCACAACAATATAAATTTGTTTCCAAGTAGTTCTTAATTCAATACTTTAAACATAATAGACACTCAATAAATATATCTTTACTTAATGAATAATTCCCATCCTTCACCTTGCATTTGTATTCAAGCTTAGCATACTGTTACTAACCTAATAAAATTTGATTAAATCAATGCTCTAATAACTTGAAGGTATTATGTGCCCTTTCTAGTTCTGATACATACTGCAACTCATAAGACTCAATAGATAACCCTCAAGATTTCCTGTCACTAAAATAATTTATCTGAATTTGTTTATTTAGATTTTAATTCATAATTTTTTTTTACATCAAAGTAATTCTGGACATTATTTCTTCCCTGAGAGTTAACCCCATCCCTTCCAATCAAGAAAAACAAGCAAAAACAAACATCACATGCAGGAATTGAATATGTTTCGCATAGGTAGTATCCCATTTCTCTGCTATAAGGAAAGTGTTGTATTTATAATATTTTCTCTTTGATAATCATTGTTTTTTTTACTAATTCATAATGATGTTTTCACTCATATTACTTTAGTATCTACACATGTTTTTCATTTCATTTTGATCATTTATTCTGCATTAATGCACATGTTCTTTGAATTTCTAATGTTATTTCTTGCTGCGCAATAACATTTTATTATATTCACATGCAAGACTTGTTTGCTTTGTTTTATTTTTCTTTGTCAATTATTCTGTGCCTACATTGTATTGCATTCTTTGTTTCAAAAAAGGAACATGTTTTAATTTAGCTAGGCTGATCTGTAGACTAAAGCAGTCGTTTTTAGTCCTCTTACTTGAAGAGTTTCCAGGTTGGCTGCAATAGCCTAGATCTTTCACTCAGTGGGCATAGTCTTCAAGAAAGGGTCCATTGGCCAGGGTTAACTCTAAACTGTGACAAATCCTTATTTTTTTAAATATTAGTTTAGTGGAATTCTTTGATATTACAGAAATAAGTTAATAATAATTCAACACAGCACAATTACTTTACATTTAAAGGTAAGTAAAGGATTTTATATTGTTTCAAATTTTTCTGCAAAAAGTAACTTTAGCAAGTTAATCAGTCACTAAATAAACATTTGTTAAATGCCTATTACATACCAGGTCCTATGCTAAATGCTTGGAATAAAAAATAAGGAAAAATCTAACCTTTTCTTTTTCAAGGAGTTCATTCAATTAGAATAGAAGCCTTGATAACCTAGTTGGAAGCTTGGGGAGATTAAAAACATATGACTATATATCTATAGTGATACATTTATATTGATATATCAACACATATGCATGCATATATTTATAAATATGCAGATGGATTTAAATATAGGTAGCTATATATATGTACATATATGTACACATTTGTATGCATGTATGTTTTTATGTGTCCATGGAACTTCCCATGGTATTAATCCCTCTCTTCTATGAAATTGTAGCTCAAATACCTTGTTCCATATGAAGATCTTCCTAATATCCTCAAATGCTAGTGCCTTCCCCCTCAAATTGCATCTAATTACTTTTTGAAATTTACTTCTGTTTATTCTCTTTACATTTAATCTGTATAGTTGTATAAATCTGTGTTTTTTTCACCTTAAAAAAATAAGTTCTTTAAAAACCTTTCAGCTAAAAATATTTGAATTGAAGAACTATAATTAAGAATGAGTAAAAGAACAGTTCAGAGTAAAGTAGCTGCTGGTTTAGAGGAGATCAGACTACTCTAAAAGGATAGCTCTTTAAAGTAAAAGACAATGGAACCTTCCCTCAAGTATATATGTCAAGGTAAATAAGTTGTGAAGCAAAACAAAGCATACTCAAAATTTGATGCTGTGTGTTCATGGGAATTGCAAAAATTTTCCAGAATCTATTGGCATTGTAAATCATCCCTCTTAATATTCAAAATTAAGTATTTTATGATCACCAAGGTCAATGTACTTTATACATTAAATATATAAATATAAATATTGTAATTGAATTTATCATCCAATTGTACTGATGGATGATTAAGTTTTTTTGGATTAAGATAAATAAAGAAGATGACACATGAGAAGCCTTAGGTTTAATTCCCACGTACTACTTGCTATCAATACAACTTCTGTCTAGTTATTTTATCTTTCCAACCTGATTCTTTGAATGCAAATTGAAAGTTGGATTAAAAGACTTCTACAACCCCTAACATTTCTAAATGCATGATCTCATGAAGGTGATTTTAATTCATTTTACTCCTCTACAAAATGTAATTTTTGGTATCTTTAGCCTTTAACTCAAATGTTATGGAACATAGTATAATTTAATATAACGATAGAGTACTCTGATATCTTAGGAGAAACCTTAAGTATTATTATTATCAGTGCACCAGAAAAAAGTACAAGGATCACTGACATTAAAAACAAAAAAAACAATTCAAGTTGATTTTACAAAAAGAATCAAAACAAACTCAAAATCAATTCAATTTTATATTTATTTTTGAAATTATGAATATCTTATTCTGGTGCCACAATGTAGCATTGATCCTGAACACTCAATGGAAATACTAGAAGAGCACAGAATTGATCAATTCCTCCTAGTTTGGAAATGTTTCTAGGACAGTACAGTGACAGACTGAATGTATGTGACCCATAGATGGGTCTAGATAAGTTCAGAGAGGGTACTCATCAAGTTAGACCGACTGTAATGAATTTTCAGCCATGGCAACTCTCCAAATCACTCTAAGCCACAGAGAGGCTATGACCTATGTCAGTGGAGGACAATACCCACACCAATGAAATTACATATCCTTGAAGTATTGAAGCACAATGATTTAGCCTAGCTTTAATAAGCAATATGAAAATGAACAGGAAGGAAAATGGAAATGCCTTGAGGGAAATAAAATCACTTATATATGCCTGAATAGTTTATTAAATTTTAAAAATGAGAAACACCAACAATCAAATGAATATCATTTACTGGCAGGGAAAGGAAAAGAAGAGGAAATTACCAACATGTTGCAAAATTGAACTTAAATAATAGATTCCAAATTAAGCTAGGCAAAATCCCTCATCTAAAGGAAATAGCCAGTGGCATGAAAGGAAGCTGAGTAATTACTTTAAAAACAATGTCAAAATTCACCTTTACCAAATGTAATAATGGAAGTTATTTCAAAAAGGATTCAATCCTCAAACAATCTTGATGATTAAAACATGCCATGTAATAGAAGAAAACCCCTAATAAACAGTGTCAAACAGATGTATTTTAAAGTTGAAGATATGAAAAGAGATATATTTATCAGATGTGAAATGTTCTAGGTGACAGTCATTAACAAATAGTGGTATTGCATATGTCACAGGTAATATTTTACTGATATATCCAAAACTAACCTGAGGACTTCTTTAATGTGCAATGTAGAACCCTAAACACCGGAAAACAGGAATGGATACTGCATGAAGTTAACTCTTCTGACTGACCTTAAAAATGAAACTCTTCTTATTTGAAGAGGGCACTTCTTTGTGTTTTGGTTCACACTGAACATTTAAAAGGCATTTTATGTAAATGTTAGCAATATATACAAAACATATACTCACATATAACATAGTCAGATTTTTGTTGAAAATCCTTTTTTTTCCCTTTGGTTAGCATTGTAATCATCTCAAGCATTTTCTTCAGGTTATGGGGGCAGAATTTCAGATAGTTGCCATATCAGAAATACAGGCAGAATTGTCCCTTAATGGCTTCATCGTCACAGACTCTGGCCTTACTAGAAAATCAACCCCTTAAAGCCCCCCAGTTTTTAGATATTATTAGGCTCTGCCATACCCCAAATCATACTCCAAGGTGTTGTTTAACCAACTCTCTGTTTTACGCCTTATCACTACTCTGGACAATGGTGCCAACCACATCTCTGATAACAATACATCCACAACAAGGAAGTACAAAGAATTGGAGATTTAAGCATTTGCCTTAAAGATCGTCTTGGTCTTTATATGCTTGTATTTTCATATAAAAGGCTTACCACACAGATAAACTGGGGGAAGAGATAGTTATGGTTGTATTTTTGTGTGTGTGGCAGCTTTCTCTTTGTGCCTTTTTCCCAATCCACTTGTCTCTATGGACAAATGGAAAAGACTCAAGTTTGAAAAAAAAAATGTTAAATGGTGAGCCTCAGAGCTGTGTGGTAGTGATTGGGTAAATATTGATGAGATTTATTTGCTATTATTCAGAGATTTAAAATGGGGGTGGGGGGTTGTAACATGGAATTCTTACCTCCTCTACTAGGAACCTCTGGAAAAGAAAGTCAAAGGAAAAGAGTGGGGCTGAGGTGATTTGAAAGGAAATAAAAAATAAATTTTGCCTGATTCTAAGCACTGAACACCTGGGTTGAGAGTGGGATTGAGAGCCTTAGCCAAAACTGAACCCAAATGAGAAACATCCAGATGACTACCATGATGTGAACAATATAAGACCTGATTTGGAAGAGACTGGACAACAGCCAAATAATGATACATAACTAGAAAACAATAGAAGCCCTACAGGATTGGAGGCTTGGGTTGTGCCACTGCTAATGTTCTCTTTTACCTAACTCTACTTTGTATGTGACTTAACCATATGTTTTTCATTGTGTATTTCTACACATATTCTATGTGTTCACTCTTCCTACTGATATTTATTTTTGTCCTAAGTTTATGGAGAAAATATTTTATTGCTGCTTTCATTACTATACCATATCATTAAATGACTCTGTTTTCAACTGTTATCATTCAGCTGACAATAAAATACATACATACATACATACATACATATATATGTATATATATATATATATACACACACACACATATATACGTATATGTGTGTGTATTAATTTATTTGTTTATTTATTTATTTATATGAAATTTTCTTTGGATCCAACTCCTTAGAGTAAAAAAAAGTTAAATTTTAAATCATATGACTAACACTGAGGACTAGATACTTTCTCCAACACTGTAAACTGAGGCATGATCCCTTGGGACCTAAATTCCCTTTTCCTAAATAGGAAGAAACTAGACAGACTCCGTGCCTTATGAAATAAATGATGAGTTTTATTAAGTGAGGCTAAAATGCATGTGAAACAAAGAGACCTAGGCTGCAACTGCTTAAAGAGGGTGCTTTAGAGTGCAGTTAATATAAATTTCAGCACTGTTGGGTAAGTACAGCAAGTACACAGGGACGAATAAAGGCAGACAGAGGAAGAGACTTCTCAGAACTACTAGATCAGGGAACCAAAGTGTTTAGAAAGTCTAGGGTACACCTCAGTGATTAGGGACTGCCCTACGCTGACTTAAACCAGTCTTATGGTTGCTTCCACACAACGGTAGTAGATCACTGGTATGTCAAACAAGATAACAGACATTCTGGCTCCTCCTTGGTCAATCCTGATTCAATGGTCTCTTCATATCCTCTTGGGTAACAAGGGAGATCTTGGCACATCAGAATAATTAGTATGAGCATATACATGCTTGTTTCCACAACACTAACAACCTGTTAATTCTCTAAAAAACATAAAATAAATCTATGTCATCTTTCTTCATGTTCTAAGACATCAAGAACCCCAAAGACAATATAAACTTAATGAACTAACAGCAGAGAAAGTTAATCCCTAACCATAATATGCTCACTCTGAACCACCTGACCTCACTAGCCACCATGTTCTTATAAAGCTGCATGGGTCAACTCAGGGGCTTGTAACAGAAATCAGTTCTGCCTTTCTGGGTATAAACAACATAAAAAATATCTTGAAGCTTGGAGTTTGGTCTGTTTTGGACGATAGCATGGCTGTACTATATAGTCCAACAGAGCTCAGCCTGAGATGAACAAAAGCAACTGCAGCACAATGCCAGCATGTAAAAATTTCCTAAGGGAAAAAGGCCGAATATCCAATAGAGCCAGTTCTCTCCCTTCAGAAGTCATTTGGAGTGCAAAGGTTTTTGAAATAATAATTTCTCAGCATGAAAGGACACTGTGAAACTTTGAGATCCATTCCCCAGGAAAACCACCACAAAAAGGAAATCAGTCAGGAAAGGAGCACAAGGGGGAAAAAAGCCCATGGGGGTGGGAGGATATTGATATTACCAAAGATATAAGGAGCAAAAGGGAAGCTAGGTGGCACAGTGGATAGAGTGATAGGCCTGGAGTCAAGAAGGCTTGAGTTCAAATCTGGCCTTAGAAACTTCTTAGATGTATAACCCTGGGCAAGTCACTTAGCCATGTTTGCCTCCATTTCCTTATCTGTAAAAAGACCTGGAGAAGGAAATGGCAAACCATTCCAATATTTTTGCCAACAAAACCCTAAATGGAGTCACAAAGTATAGTATGCAACTGAAATGACTGCATATATACACTAGGAACAAGAAAACTCAGTTAAAGACCTTGAGCATAAGCAGATGAACCAACAGATAAAATATTAATAACAATAGGCAATATGGCCTCCACATAAGCTAAACAAGCTAAATATCTATGAATAAATAAAATAAAAGAAAAGAAAATGAATCAATATTTGATGAAGAAGAAGAAAGGTCTGTGGATTCCCAAGACAAGATGGAACAACTAGATATTCCAAAATAGTATACAAGAGAAATAAGAAAAGTGAAAGCAGATATTCTGGCCTACAAAGCAGAAATAATCAATAGAATAGAAAAACATACACTCATGATTGTTAACATCAACAAAGAAACAAAAAGAGAAAACAACTGGTTGGAAATGCAAATACACAGAATAGAAGGTAAACCTGAAAGAAAAGAAGCAAAAGACAATAATGTTAAAAGAAAACATCCAGGTCCAGTGTCAAGATACAAGTCAAGATAACTAGTGATGACCAGAGATGCAGTGGATGACCTTGACGTCTTCAATGCCTGACCAATCTCTAAGTGCTCCATAGGACCTGCTTCATCTGTCCTCATACCTATTGGAACAAATTGTTCTTATTCATCTGTTCCAACAGTGAAATCTTCTACTGCTGGAGGTTGATATCCCCCTAACTCACCGACAGGTTTGACACCTATCAGTTACCCTCCACCTGGTTTAGCCCATCTGTCACTCTAACTACAGGGAAATTAATGCTTTGTGAAGGGCAAAATCCAGATGCTAAAATTCATTTATGAAGATAGTCACATTTTATGATAAGTTTTTAAGGTCATCAAAATTATAGTAAAGTTAACAGGATAATTATACCAAAATAACGCTGGACTGAACATTAAGAAATAATTCTCCAACTTTTCTTTCAGAAATTCTAAAACTAAAGCATGCTTAATTATCTTTTAGCTTTTTGTCTACAGCAGTGTATGTAGTACTAGTCTATTGTTAGATGAAAGCCAGGATCGATAAATCATCGCTGAGAGAAGAAGAAATTGAAATAATTGAGAAGTGAGACAAAAGGAAAGGAACTGAGAAAATCCATTCCACACATGGCCTTAAAAAAAATGTGTTGTATGTGATGAGTAAACAAGACCCAAATTTTCAAGGAATATGTAATGTAAATTTAGCAAAACTATTTTCATTTTTTTCTGTCTTAGGTCAGGAATAGTATTTTGAGACATTCTAGATATTATTTTCAATAATTGTTATTACATTTGAAAAACAGGTGGTGATGTAGAGGTAGGAACTCTCCCAATATTGCACTCCAAACAACTTTAAAATAACACTTCAAATAGAATTCTGGAGTGGAAGAGACAGCAAAAGTTTGAGATGAGATATTTTTGCAATATAAGGCAACTTAGGAGGTTAGCAGGAGACATCTGTGACACCAGGGAGGGAAGCCTGTCCAGAGTGCAGGGCACACTGCAGCAAAATCAGCAACAGACCTTGGAAGTGGTGACAGCGGCAGCAGCAACTTCAGGAGCTCTCAGCTTAGAGATGGTAAAAGGGTGAGACAACTGGAAGGAAAGAGATTACAGGGAATGTTTTGCTGGCACTGGGTAAAGAATCTTGTTGCCCATATGGAGTTCTTGGCTTCAATTCCAACACCAAAAAGAGCACTAATGCTTGTGGTTGCAGGGCAGCAGAGGTACTGATCAAAGTTACAAGAGTGGAGTACTAGCACTTGCAGTGGAAGGAGAAAAGGGCCCCTGCTCACAGTCTATGCTTGAGTTCAATGCATATAGTGTCCAAAACAAATGAGGGGTGCCTGTCTCGAATCCAAAACAGAAATAAGCAGTGTGGCTGCAAGAAAGAAGAGGACCTGGTCACAGTTTTCAGTCCCAGAGGAACACTAGCACTTGTGGCTGTAGGGGAACAAGGTCACTTTCTGGGTAAACACCAAAGCTCAGTCATAAGAGCAATGACCACACCTCTCTTTGGATCACACCATCTTGGTTGCACCAAAAACACACCAACCTCCAAAATGAGCTACGTACACAGTATTACAAAATAAGCCTATATCTTGGGACAGTCACGATAGATTTTTGAAGAAAATTAAATGGGAATGGAAGGGACTATCTTTTTTCTCAGAAGTACATGGTACCTTCAATAATTGAAAATATATAAGGGCATAAAACCCTCACAACCTTATGCAGAAAAGCAGAAATAATAAACACATCCATTGCAGACAGTGATGCATTAAAAATTATATTCATTAAAGGGCCATGGATACAAAAATTTAAATTAGTTGTAAACTAAATTGTAAACTGAACTCTACAGCAAAGAGTGAATAGTTCAAAGAAGAAATCATAGAAACAATCAATAATAAATAAAAGACAATGGCAAAAATGAGACAATACATTCAAATTTATGGCATATTGCCCAAACAGTACTTAGGCGAAAAACTATGTCTCTAAATATCTACATCAATAAAATAGAGAAAGAGCAGCATAATGAATTCTATATGCAATTAAAAAATTAAAATTCTTAAATTAAAAAAAATCAAAATCCTAAAAAATCAAAACAGAGATGAATAAACTTGAATGTAAAAAAATAATTAATAAATAAAACTAGATAATGGTTTTATGAAAAAATTAGATAAACCATTGGTTAACTTTACTTAAAAAAGAAAGAAGAAAACCAAATTAACTACAATAAAAAACTTAAAAAGGTAAATGCAACATCAATGAAAATATCATTAAAGGAACAGTCAGGAATTATGTTGCCCAATTTTATGCTGTTAATCTAAAAATATAAGTTAGATACATGAATATTTACAAAAATATAAAATGACCAGATTAACAAAAGAGGAAGTAGAGTGCTTAACAATATTTAAGGAAAAAAAAAAGAAAGCCCTCAATGATCTCTCTAAAAAAAAAATCCCCAAGATCACATAGATTCATACATTAATTCTACCAAACATTTAAAAACCAATTACTTCAATGGGGGGGGGGAACTATTTGGAAAAATACTTCAAATGTGTCCTGTCAATTTCTTGTTATGATCATATATGGTGCTGATATTTAAACCAGGAAGAAGAAAAACAGACAAAGAAACTAGAGACCAAAATTCTCCAATAAATCTTGAAGCAGAAATTTTAATTAAAATATTAGCCAGGAGACTTAAAGCAATATATCAAAAGATCTATACATTACGAATGAGTGAGATTTATACCTGAGGAGTGCAGCACTGGTTCAACTTTGGAAAAACTATCAGTATAATTGATTATATCAATAACAAAAACACAAAAAAAACCTTGTACAATTATCTTAATAGATGCAGAAAACCTTTTTGACAAAATAAAATATTTATTGATATTAAAAGCACTAGAAAACATAGAAATAAATGAAGGTTTCCTTAAAATGGTAGGTCCCATCTGTCTAAAACCATCAACAAACATGTCCTTAATTGGGAACAAGGTAGAAACCTTCCCAGTAAGATAAGTTATGAAGTAAGAATGTCCATTATCACCACTATTATTCAAGATTTTAGTATAAATGCTAGCTATAACAACAAGAGAAGATAAATAAATTGAAGGAATTAAAATAGGGAATGAAGAAACAACATTATCACTTAACATGAAATGATGATGTGCTTATAGAATCCTAAATAATCAACTAAAAGAAAATACTTGAAATCATTAACAATTTTAGCAATATTGCTGGATAAAAATCCATCAAAATAATCAAAATCATATTTATTACCAATGAAGTCAAGTAGAAATTAAAATAACTGTGGACAATATGAAATTCTTGTGTGTCTACTTGCCAAGATAAACCCAGGAACGCTATAAACACAATTATAAAACACTTTTCCCACAAATAAAGACAGACCTAAATAATTAAAGAAATGCAACTACTCCTGGGAAAGATGAGCCAATATAATCAAAATGAAAATTCTACCTAAATTAATTTATATAATCAGTGCCACACCAATCAAATAAAAAATAAGAACAAATTCATCTTGAAGAATAAAATTTTTTGGTAAAGAATATCAAGGAAATCAATGAAAAAATATTGAAGGAAGGTAGCCTCACTACCTTCTTAAACTGTATTAGAAAACAGTAAGCATTCAAAAAATTTTATACTGTACTGTTTAAGAAATAGAATGGTGGATCAGTGGAATAAATTAACTATGCAATACAGATTAGTGAAAGATCATTGTAATCCAGTGTTTGATCCAAACATCAAAGCTTTTGGGACAAAAACTCACCATGCAACAAAAAATTACTGTGAAATCTGGAAATCAGTTTGACAGAAAGTAGGCACAACAGGATGTCACACAGTATATCAAGATAAGATCAAAACAGGTAAATGATTTAGACATAAATGTGATATCAGCAAATTACAAGAGCATGGAAAAATATGCCTGTCAGATCTATGGAAAAAGGAACTATGACTAAACCAAAAAATAGAGAAGATCATGAGAAATTAGATAATTTTGATTACATGAAATTAAAAGCAAAATGTTTGTGCAAAGAATCCAAAAAAGCCAAGAATAAAAGGAAAGCAGGAAACTTGGATGGGGTTCAGGGGTGATTCACAGCAAGTTTCTCTGATAAAACTCTTATTCCTCAAATATATAGAGAACTGAATTAAGTTTATAAAAATAAGATCCATTCTCCAATTGATATGTGGTCAAAGGATATGAACAGACAATTTTCAGAGGAAGAAATCCAAGCTATATTGAGTTATAAGAAAAAAATGCTCTAAATCACTACTAGAGAACTGCAAATTAAAACAACTCTGAGTTTCTACTTCACACCCATCAGACTGGCTAAAATGTTGTTGTTTGTCCTTTGTTCTTAAGGAGGATTATGACATCAGGAAGATGATGTCATGACTTGCAAGTGAATTGGATTTAAGTGAAGCAGGATTGTACAAAGTCACCAGCCACACTCTGTCCTCAAGAGTCATCTGGGTCCAGTGGCAAGATATAAATTAGGATGACTGGAGATGGCCCCAGATACAATGGGAGACCTTGGCCTTTATAAGCTAAGGTTTTTCCCAGGTCTCAGTTTGTCTGAAGCAATACTCATTCAATGATTAAGACTAGGTAAGAAATGAGGCAAAGAATGGCCTCTTTACCTAATCAAAACGACCAATAAACAAAAAATAAATACATCTGAGAGGGGAAGACCCTCAGGGTTTCTGGCAAAAACAGAAACAATTTCTATTTACACTCACTCTGAAATATCAGATCCCATAGAATAACCAAATGAAGCTTGGGCTGGGACTTTTTCTTGGCCAATCAACGAGAGCCAGAGTGATGTGTGTTTAAGGTACGGTCCTTAAAAAAGTAATCTACACCAGTAAATCCCAAGATACCTTGTGAAATTTCTGTGATCAAAATCCTCTGGGCAAAGCACCTGTGTGGACAGAGGGAGAAGAGGGAAGGGGAGGAGGGAGACTAACATGACAGAACAGGAAAATGACAAGTTGAATAGTATGTGAAAAACTGAGACCTAAGGCACTGTTGGTGGAGTTGTGAACTGATCCAATCATTCTGGATAGTAACTGGCAACTCTGGCATAAGGGCTATAAAATTGTGCATACCCTTAACTCAGGAATACTGCTACTCTTTCTGTAATCCCAAAACATCAAAGGAAAATTGTGTATTTTCTTCAAAAATATTTATAGCAGGCTTTAGTGTTGGCAGACAATTATAAATAGAGGGAATGCTCATCAGTCAGAGAATGGTGGAACAAGTTGTGGTATAATTATTGCAATGGAATAATATTGTGCTATGAGAAATGCCAAGCTATGCTTTTGTCCCTCTTCCCATCCACAATCCCCAGTGCCACAATTGCTAATTTTTGTTCTGAGGCTGCCATTATAGCACTCCAGTTAAACTTCCAATTATTTGACATCCATCCATCCAGGCTCCAATACTGTTCTCTTTTTAACTCCTCCATCAATATAACACTCCTGTATATCTTTCCCTCAGGTTCCTTAATGTTTGCAGGCCATGTGGTCTGGGAACATAAAACAGAGCAGCAAAAATCTGTTTACTTAAATGTCATGACTACAAAGAATCAGAAGTAAGGGATGCAGATTAACTTTCCTTTCCTATTCAAAGCCCTTGCCCTCTGATGTATTACTCTCTCAAGTAACAAAACTTAGATAACAAACTAAAGTGCAATGAATAATAATAACTAGCACACTTCACTGCCCCACTCTCATTTCCCAGGGAAATGATAATTGCTTACATCATCATGGGGTCTGAATTGAGTGAAACATCTTTTGTTTATCCTGCAGTGTAAATACAGTAATTTACACAAAGAAGATTCATAATAAACATTTGTTTAATTGAATTTTGTTTAATATAGATAGTTTATTATTCTCATGTAAAGAAACATTTCTTCATGTTCTTAAGTAGGTGTTCCACAACTAGTTACTATTTTAATTTCCCCTCATTCCCTACACCCTCTCCTCCCAAAAAAATACTAGAGTGAGAATCACCTTTCCGACACACCTAAAAAGTGGTCATTAATTCCGTGACAGAAATTCTCAAATGGAGCGAAACACTACTACTTGAAGTGAGTCAGGTTAGTCCTGAGTTCAAATCCAGCCTTTACTGGGCATGTCAGGAAACCTCTGACTGACTCAGTTTCCACAATTATAAAATAGCAATAATAAAAGCAAATATTTCTCAGGATTTTGTGAGGATCAAATATAATATTTATAAAGTGCTTAGCCCATTGCCTAGCAAACAATAAGCAATTGATAAATGATTGTATTGTTTCTTCCTAAAGAGAAAAAGAAATTGTATTTTTATCCATATAACAACCTTATCAATAATTGAGAACTGCTCTTATGTCCATTCCAGTGTCCCTCTTCCACAGGCTAATCATCCCTAATATATAATTTTGTTTCAAAATCATTCTAAATACCAGATATACTTATCTTTAACAGACAACAGATATTTAACAAAGGTATGCATCAATGACACTGAGTTGACTAAGATTAAAAACAGCACCCTGCTTCTAAGTTGCCTACGGCTGTCTGCCAGCCAAGCATCAGAAATCTCCTAAAAAGCAACTTTGGCTCTTTTGTATGCAGGGAACCAGAAAGCGCTGTCAACATCCCAAATCAACAGAACCAATTCAGTCTCTAGGACAGTTTCAATACTTTTTCTGGAACACACACACACACACACACACACACACACACACACGCACGCAAACTAGTCTAACTTGAAAGTGTGTATGGGCTTAGAATATTGTTTCTTCCACACAGAGCAATGAAATTTTCATTCCCATAATTTATTTCATTCAGTTAGGGCTTAAATCATTGTATAGTGCAGACCTACATAAAGGTGCTACAACCTTATATCATCTGACTACATCTTGAGTTGAAATTACTGTAATTTTACAATATTGCCATTTCCCAACAAAACTATTAAGAATGGTGAGGTAAAGAAAAAGGAAAATATAAAAAAAAATAGAGCTAGTTTACTAATGAAACAGAAAAGGCCAGTTAGGAGATATTGCTCTGAACTTGGAGTCATATAACAGATTTTATTTTCCAATTTTGTCATTCCCTTTGGGTTTGGCCTTATTTAGTCTTCACAAATCAAACCCAATGTAAGTGGTGCAAAGTATATGCTCATTTTAGCATGGGGGAGGCTAAAGGAGGAAAGAGGCTCAGCTCAACTCAGCCTACCACATGGTGTATAACCATTTCAATTCATTACTCCTGGTAACAAATTGTTATTTTTACCCTGCTAAATTCATAAGTATTATTAATAAATTCTAAATTTTGCCACCTGAATCAATACTTAAATATCTTTAGTATGGTCACTGTTTCTATGTCTTTGCTGTCTTTATATTCTACTTTCTCTGTGTGACCACTTTTCATCCTCCATTTTCACTTGCTTTGCCTTCTCTTTCTCTTAATTGCTGTCATCAGCCAACTCTTTATTCTTAATTCTTCCCTTGTCTTTCTAACTTTTTTTATATTCATAAAAAATAATATTTAGTTTGCTTTTATATTTCAGATTCTTGAGTTAAAGAACATCAGTTGGATTATGTATCCAGTGGCATTGCCAAGAAAATTACTTCAGAATTTGACTCTAAATCATGACAGTATTTCCATGAGATAGCTAGGTGGCAAAGTAGATAGAGCCCTGGACCTGAAGATAGTAATGTATGAGTTCAAAACTTGATGTTTATTAGTTGTATGAACCTGAAAAGTCACAGTTTCTGTTTTCTTTAGCTTCCTCAATTATAAAAACAATAATAACACCTAATTCACAAGGCTGTTGTTAGGATTAAATGACATAATAAAAAAAAATCCTGGCAACAGCAGGGGATTAATAGATGTTTATTCTCTTTTCTGCTACCACCTCTCTCAGTGATCACTCCATCAACAAGCATTTATTTGGCACCTCATGTCACAGGCACTATCCACTCCCATGGCTCCAAATATCACCTTTATGAAAATGAACAAAATAGCTATCTATCTGTTGCTAACCCTCGAGCAAATCTATTTCAAACAATTTCCTGTTGAACATTTCTGTTTTTATATTTTTTTCTGATACCTCAAATTCAATACTAAACTAAACTTATGTCTTCCCTTCACAATATTCTGATTTCCATGTATATGTTTGCAAGATCCACTTGTTTCTTTGAGGGCATTTTCATGTTGAACAATTTGGTGATGAAAGGGAGAGAAAAAATATCTTACATGAATAAAAAAATCTGTATTAATATGAAAATGATATAAGGACCTGCTGACATTATGGATGAACATTGTGAGATGTAAAAGAAGTAGAAAGAAGTCCAGTTTTTGTATGGTCTGCTAATACACATGAGAGGAAAAAAAACATTAATTTTCGGAAAGAATTTGGGGAATTTTTGAGAGAAAAATGATTTCTGTAATAAAATTAAAAAGTCAAATCTCTGTGAACAACATAGAATGATTTCTCATTTGATTAGGAACAGATTAATGTTCTCCAGAGACTGAAAAAAGATACTTTCTTTATTAAAAAAGTGATGTAACATAGACATGATTTCTATATCATCAAAGAGATTAAATGACCATGTTGAACACACCATGAATGCAAAGTATTATTCAAATTAGCTTATTTGAATACATATGTTTTGTAACTAAAAAAGGGAAAATCAAATATTTTTAATTGTATAATCTCTGGGACATTAAAATATGATTTATTTTTAAAAAATTTGATTTGATAGAAAATTTTAGGAATTTGTAACTTATTGAGATGAATTATTGAAAAGAGACTCTTTTCGAGTGTGGCAGAAACTCACACCATATACCAAAATAAAGTCAAAATTGGTTCAGGACTTAGATATAAAGGCTGATACCATAAGTTAACTGGGAGAACAAAGAATAGTTTACCTATCAGATCTATGGAGAACAGAAGAATTCATGACCAAACAGGAGGTAGAGAAAATTATGAAAAGCAAAATGGATAATTTTGTTTACATTAAATTGAAAAGTTTTTGCACAAACAAAGCCAATGCAACTAAGATTAGGAAGAAAGTAGAAAATTGGGAAAGAATTTTTACAACCAGTCTCTCTGATAAAGGCCTCATTTCTAAAATATATAGTGAATTAAGACAAATTTATAAGAACACAAGCCATTCCCCAATTGATAAATGGTCAAAGGATATGAACAGACAGTTCTCAGATGAAGAAATTAAAGCCATCTATAGTCATATGAAAAAATGCTCTAAGTTGTTATTGATTAGAAAACAAAATCAAAAGAAATCTGAGGTACCACATCACACCTATCAGATTGGCCAACATGACAAAACAGGAAAATAATAAATGTTGGACAAGATATGGGAAAATTGGAATACTAATACATTGTTGGTGGAGTTGTGAAATGATCCAACCATTTTGGAGAACAATTTGGCTATGTCCAAAAGGCTACAAAAATGTGCATACCCTTTGATCCAGCAATAGCACTTCTAGGGGAATATCCCAAAGAGATCAAACAAATGGAAAAAGGACCCACATGTACAAAAATATTCATAGCAGCTCTTTTTGTGGTGGCAAAGAATTGGTAATTGAGAGGATGCCCATCAATTGGGGAATGGCTGAGCAAGTTGTGGTATATGAATGTAATGGAATACTATTGTGCTATAAGAAATGATGAACAGGCTGACTCCAGAAAAACCTGGAAAGTCTTGTATGGTCTGATGCTAAGTGAAGTGAGCAGAACCAAGAGGACTTTGTACACAATAACAGCCACATTATGCAATGACTAAGAATTTTAAACTGAACCCTTCTCAGCATTATGAGGATCTAAGACATCTCCAGAGGCCTCGGGATGGAAAATGCTGTCCACATCCAAAGAAAGAACTATGGAAGTCCAATCACTACCACTTATTTTTACCTTCTGTTGAGTTTTGTTTCATCTTTCTGATGGTTCATCCTATTGGTTTTGATTTTTACTTACAACTTCACTAATGTGAAAATATGTCTAAAGGGTATGCAAATGTAAAGCCTATATCAGATTATGTGCTGCCTTGGGGAGGGTGAGGGGAGGAAGGTGAAGAAAAATTTTCAACTCAAAAGCATGTGGAAGTGATTGTTGATAAATCAAAATAAATTAATACCTTTTTTTAAAAAAGAGACTCTTTTCTAGGGGGCAACTAGGTGGTGCAGTGGATAGAGCACAGACCGTGAAGTCAGGGGTACCTGAATTCAGACCTGGACTCAGACCAAACATTTGACACTTACTAGCTGTATGACCCTGAGCAAGTCACTTAACCTCAATTGCCTAAAAATAAAAAAAAAAGACAGACTCTTTTCTTAAGCCATTGAAGTGATAGAAATTTTGAGCAATCTGGTAGTAGAAGAAATCATCTAGAAGCAGAAGTGAAGACAAAGCATCAGAGGTGAAAAGTTGCTCTGTGAAAACAATGTTAATTAAAAACAATCAGCTTAGAGAAAGCTTCAACTGAGCATTACTGATTGTTTGGAGAATGAATTGTCTTCATTAGCTAAGAATCTCACTGGCAGATAAGTTTGAGAAAAGAAAAACTATTTTAGTCATTTTTTGGGGTGGTGGGTGGTTGTTTGTTCATTTTTGTTTTTTACTACCACCTTTGTGAAAACTAGAGGGAAAATTGTTGTTGCTTTGTAACCCTGGTGAATTGGCTTAAGGAGTCAGCCTGATTTTCTTTGGACTCCATTCTGTTTGAAGAGTACAACAGCCATGAGAAAGGATGACTGGCTGGTCTGGACTGTATACCTAATATAGGCGGTTTGGTTAGCTTCTTAGTTCTCTGTTTTAAAGAGAATGGTTGTTCTCATTAAGATCTTTCTTAATAGTACTTTCTTAACATTCTTTTGAGGGTGATAGTAAATTGAAAAATTAAAAAAAGTTTATATATACTACTTGTGATAGAGAAGAGAACAGAATTTGCTTGACTGAAGTGTGGTGAGGATCAAAAGCTAAATTGTAAGCAGGAAAGTTCCTTATGGTTTTGGTGTTCCTAAACAGAACAATAACACTGAAGGCTGCAGTATAGTTGTGATTCCCTAAGCACATGATTTTTCTTCTGTAATGTCTTTCCTTCACAAGTTTCTCTAAATGTGTTCACACTCTTTATCAAAGATATTGAATACATCTATGGAAGAGAGGAATGTGTGTTCATATGTGTTTTGGATATATTTTATTACTCATGCATTTGCTTTAATAACTATTATTATAACTTATTTTAGTTTTACTTTTAAGTAAATAGTTCTGTTAAAAATCTAAAAGTATTTATTGTAAGTATCTGGTTGGGTAAGCATAAAATACTGTATAGGTTCCGTGACCTTGTGAGTGGTTGCTTTTGTATTAGAATATGAATTGAATGAGGGCTGAAGAAGTAGAGTTGTGAATAGAAAAAGTATATTTTACTTCCAGGCTTTCCTTAGAATTATGATAGAGTTTGAACATAAGTATGTTATGATAGTCATCTTTGGTAACTAAGGCCTTGTGTTAGTATGAGAGCAGATTGTGATGGAGTTGGAATCTGGATCCCAGAAAGGAAAAACCCTGGACTTTCCCACGTGTTCAAATCTCTGGCATTCACCTTAGGCTATAATCCTATCAACTAGCTTTTCAATTGTGGGTACACCCAATCTCCCAATTCTCTGTTACCCTTAATCCAGCCTAGCCTCCTGGCCATTTCCCACCCTTAATCCTAGCTAGGCTCCATTTTCCCTCGGCCAAATGGTCCAGGTCCCAGGAGTTCTGTTCACCACAGCTTACTGGCCACTCCCATTCAGATCTTCCTAAGACCCCCTCCTCCAGTCACCCCAAACTACTTGGCAACTCCTAGATCCCTCCAGTCTTTCTGTTTATAAGATCCATCTTGTTTCCCTTAAGGTGCTTAGATTCTTAAAATCTAGCCACATATTCAGATTCTTAGAATCTAGCCAATACCTCACAGACTCTCAGATTCCTCAAAGATTGGTGGATCTTTAATAAACCTTATCTTTGGTTAAAAGAAGGTTTGGGTTAAATTCTTTCAGCAGGACCCACATGTTCTGATTTTATGTTCTAGCACCCCTGAACCTCTAAACCTCATCAATTGGAGTGAACAAGTCAAATCCAAAGACTGAGTGGGGTATAGACAAATCTGTTTTAGAGAGGTGACATCATTATACATTTTGTGACATGATCATGAGTTTATATTTCATTTTGTCTGTACCCCCACTGCAACTTCATATTTGCCACATAACTGTTTGATGAAGCAATAATTTTAGTTTCCCTGGCTTGAAACTTTGAATTATCCACATTCAGTTAACCACTTTCAACAAGCCTACACATATTAATGTCATTTATATCTATTTTTCCTCATTTCCGGTATTACTGCCACTACTTCACATGAATACAGAACCATTTAAGGCACATGTAAACTCTCTCTGGATTATTGTAAGTGATTCATAATTGTCACATTCTTGACCAGCCTCTTTCTTCTTCAATCCATCATATGTGGCTGCTACCACATCAATCTTTTGCTAAAATTATTTAGTAGCTCCCTATTGTCTATTAAATAAAATATAAGCTCCTTGTCATAACATGTCAAGACTTCACGATTGAGTTACAGCCTACCTTTCTCAAGATATTTCAGACCATAATCCTTTCTGTCCTCTACTTTTCAGTAGCTCTTACACTGTCTTGTTCTGTCCTTTTTCATACCTGTGACTATAAGCATGCTGTCCTTTTATCTGGGATAGAATGTACCCCCAACTCCAACTGTTAACAGAATTCTCCAAGGCACTGCTAAGGTGGCAGAATATTCCTTCCCTAATTTTCTTTCCCTTCTCAGGGGATTCTACTTGATACCTTTTTGCACTTAACTAGTTATAACTCATTTTATACACACACACACACACACACACACACACACACACACACACACACACACACACACACACACATACACACATCCATATGCATGTATATACATACACACATATGCATGCATGTATAAGTATATATGTATATGTATATGTGTATATATACACACACATACACATGTTATATATCTTCATTTCCTCTACTAAACAGTTGTTTTTCAGTTTTGTGTCCCAAGTCACCATGTCTTGCACATAATAGATACTTCATAAATATGTATTTACATTAATTGAAATACAGATTTTCTAGGAGCTTCTTAATATTATGATGTGTAATTCAGTGAGTAAATCACTCACTTCATCGTGGCAGGTGGTATGTGTAGCCAAAGAATACATGTCAATGATTTATGTTGGCTATGCAGGGGTTTATTGCTAAATTTTTAACAGCTGACTCTCAAAAAATATTAAGTACAACACATTTTAAAGTTTGATCTATATTATTAACATTTTCACCATCAGGTTCTTAAGTCTAGGACAATCACAAGAAAAATAACCCAAGTCTCACTTGAATGTTTACCCACTTCTGAGTTATGAATGTTAATACAGAAAATTTAACAATTGAATTTGTACTAGGTGATGCCATGATGACCCAGGCTATAGGATACCTTAGCCTAAATTCGAGAAAAAAATAAAATGAAATAAACAACATGAAGAGAAGACTAAAATAATACCCAGTGTCTTATTTGGAAGATTACAGGCTCAGAAACCTACTTTTATTCAAACCTTCTTTGGGGAAATCTGATTGTAATCTTGATTGCTGTTAAAATATTGTGAAAACAGTAGTGATATAAAGCTTAAAATACATATTCATGGAATTTGGTGTGAAATCAGCATTTCTTTGTCACACACCATCCCACTGAATCCAATTACCACAAGGTACCATAATACATCAGTACTTTTAAATCATATATGGAATAGTAAAGACCTTGTCAATCATTAATATATGAAAACGCTTAACCAACTATTTATGTCTTCCCTAAGAAATTACATTGTACTATATACTTTTATATGTACATTTCCTCTCCAAAAGAATGTAAGTAACTTGACAGCAAGGATCATTTAATTTTTTCTCCAAATTCCACTGCTTAACACAGCTCTTGGACCATTGTACTTTTATAATAAATTCTATCTAATTTATTAATCAATATTCCAACGAATTAGAATCTTGTCATGTTAAAGAATCATGTTAAGGAAATACTAGACAGGCTAGTTCAATTCTGGTATTTTCTAAGATCAACTTTGACACAAATGTACATTTATTTCCTGACATGTGTCTCCAAGGAATTTTGTCTTTTTAATAATTCAGCTGGATTTTCACCCTAAAAGTACACTGCGGCACCATAACAACATTTATCATCATGATAAAGCTTGATTAAAAAGAACAAAGACTTAAATATGACTGGGCAATTTGATTTATTCAATACTTTGCATTTAAGAGACAGTTTTTACAATGGTCTCTATCATTTGAGTATTAAAGACTTTTGTGTATTTAAGGCAGTTGTCTTTTAGTTAGATGTGACTGGATATAAAAGGTGGTTGAATTAAGTCATATTATAAGTCATATAATTCTATAGGTAAGAATAAACATTTCAGTTGTATCAAACAACATTTTCTTTGCTTTTTACTAGGTTTTCTATTCTGCTCAACCATGAAATATCAAATGTTGAAGTACTTTTCTCATGCTACATGTCTAGTTTTCTACTTTGAAAAGAATAATTAAATTTTTTTATCTGTTCTAACAGAAAAGAAATACTGGGATAATAAAAATAGATAATTCCAAAATTATTTATATTTGATTATAGAAAGTGTTTAGCACCAAAGCTCTTATAATGCTCAGCCTCATTTTCAGATGTGCACACATGGCCTACAAAATACTTCTGTATGTGTTCCTTACTCATTCACATAAATGATTAGAACCCTTCGACAACATCTGAGAGCCAACAAAGTTATGCCAGAGGATTTATGAAAACAACGAAATGAGAAAACTGATAATTTGGGATTCAAATATTTGGCTAATGTAGAATTTAATTCCTGAAATTTTATTTGTTATAATTATAAAATAAAGCAGTATTTTCATGACATTTTATTTTTAAAAATATAATTGATGGACTACAATTGATTTCAATACTTTTAAATTATCTAACAGTTTGGCCAGATTTGAGATTTAAAACACTGCCCTGTAATAGGAAATGAGTTATCTGAATCAGAGCTTTGATTTTTGAATGTGTCTTAATCATATTATTTTTTTTAAAGTGCATATGAGAATAAGAAATGTCAACATGAAAGCTGATATAGATATATCAAGGAAAGCTTGTCTGTGGCCTATAATTTGATCATTTACATTGTTCCATACCATTCATCTAAGCACAGTGCTCTCTTGAGAATTCCTCACACAGATGAGGTTTTCAAGGATAGCTGTTATTAATAAAGGAAGATAAACTGACAGGACATTGGGATATATATATATACACATATGTGTGGGAGTGTGTGCAGATAGATCAATAATAAATTGATCTATCTATATTGATATCAATATATTGATACGTTTTCTATCTACCTAACAGGAAATTTTTACCAGAGGAAACAATTCAAATCTTCTTGTTAGTTCCATTTTTATTCCATGCCACCACCAATTTAGAAGAAAATACAAATACAAACACAAAAAGACTTTTGAATAACCAATATTCCTTTTAACATTTTAAAATTATGATCAGGCAACTATGTTGCTTGAGCAAGAAACCATGAAATCTGAAAGTGTGTGATTATACTTCAGTGCTATAATTGAATAAAACTTATAAAAGTTGATCTGACAAAATATAAAATTTAATCTGATTTAATTATATTCATTATTATTGAGTTGCATTTTGGGGGGAAAATCACTTTAATGTTTGGACTTTCTCTCTACTCAAAGAGCTACCACATTAGTATACTGTTCCCATATTACCTCACACCTGGACTATTGCACTAGACTGCTGGTTGCTCTTCTTGTTTTAAGTTTTTCCCCACTCCAGCCCATTCATTATGAAGCTAAGTTGTCTTTCTAAATTACAGGTCTGATCATGTCACTCCGCTTCTGGTTAAAATACAGTAGTGACATATTATTTCCAAGATCAAATATTTTGGCTTTTAAAATCCATTATAACTAAACCTACTTCTACCTTTCTAGTCTTTATTCCCCTCCACATACACTGTAATCCAATAGCAATGACCTTCTCCCTGTTCTTTCAACAACATTCAATAATCTTCTTAATCCATGTCCTTTTCATTGTCTATCTCCCATGCTTGGAATGTCATCCCTCCTTGTCTTTACCTCCTGACTTCCTTGTTTTTCTTTAATACTCAGATCAAATTCTACCTTCTATAGTGGACATTTCCTAGTCTCCCTGTGAAGCAGTAAAAATTAGTATGACAGCCATAGCTTCACTGACACCATGGATGGAGGCTAAGGATAATACGCTCAGAGACTAGGTATTGCTTTCCTTTACCCCCACCAGCATCTTACTGAATAGCATATTCAAAATTAAGTTTCGTACCTACATCCCTGCCCCTAATTTGTAACTCCTTATTAACAATTTTGAAAACATGCTAATTTCACTGGCCCCTACAATATTACTATGTTCCCTTAAGGATGATGGGGCAGCCCTATTGGTACCAACCAGATCTTTGTCTAAAACTCTATTGAAGTTTAATCTCTGTGGGCATTCAATTGAAGTATTAAATAGTATTTCAAAATCTACATGCATTCATTCTACTTTTTTCTCCCTTTGATACAACATCAATGGGGCTCTTAAACTGGGAGTCTTACCCTCTTGCTATCAATTCCCCTCTTCTAATAGTGTAAAATTTTGTTAACTGTTATTCCTGTGTAGTCCTACTGCTCTTCATCAAAATTCTACTACACTATACACTTCTACATATAGGGCCTTCCTGCTGAGACTTCCTCTGGGTAATTCTGCGTCTATCTTGTATGTACATAGTTTTTAGCTTGTTTTCTCTCAGAAGAACATGGGCTTCTTGGAGAAAGAACTACTTTTACACTTTTTTTGTATCCCTAGTGCTTAATATGGTGTCTTGCACATAATAATAACTAAAAAAAATGCTTGTTTCATAACTGGCTTATTTAATATTTAGTATTGTTTGATACAAATATTTCTCATATTTCTTATTACATTATAGATAGATAGATGTCATAAACATCTATTTATACATTATCATCAAAATTATAACATTCTAAATTAAATTATTAATACACAGACATATAATTCACTCAAAGACAAAGGCCCTCAATCCACCTATCCAAAATCTTGGGTTCCCTAAGATTTTACTAGCTCAAGACTTAGATTCTCCTTGCAAGTCAATTGGTCCCATTGATCTATATTCCTAAGGTGGATTTTATTTGATTTCTTTTTCAAGGATTCATTTTAGGTGGTCTGGTTAATTAAGGACAAATTTCAATAAAACCTTGGGTCTATCCAACCTACAGAATAATAATGACAATTAGTTTGAGAAGTTGAGTCGAGATTTTTTTCTCCCAAGGGAAAGTAAGCAGCATCAGATTGAACTCTTACTCACAATATTAATGCTTCTTTACTATAGGAGAGGAGTGAAACAATTTATGGTGATTAAGTTAATGTTTGAGCCACGGAAGAGTAGGAAGAAGAGGAAGAGGAGAAGGAAGAAGAGGCAAATGAAGAGGAGAAAGAAAAAAGAGGAGGAGGAGGAGAAGAATGAAGAAAAAAGGAGGAGGAGGAGGAGGAGGAGGAAGAAAAAGAAGAACAGAAGGAGAAGGAATAGAACAACTACAACAGTAACAACAAAAGACAGGAACTGTGCTCAATCAAGGCTGACTCCAAATCATGGTACTTAAGGTAGAAGAAGCCAGTGCATCTCTCAACACAGGCTTTTTTACTTTTCTATTTCCAGTACATACTAGAAACAGAATTCTGGCAGATAAAAGTTTCATCTAAAATTCTTTGATACTAAAGTGTGAGTCATTGATAAAAGATTCATTTTTAATCTCACCAAGGGAAAAGAGAAGAATAATAATGTCAGTAACATATTGTTGGGAAGAAAGGAGATAAAATTATAGCTGAAGAAATATAATACAAAAAGAGAATAGGTACAAGATTCTTTTCCACTGCAATAAATATCTCCACCCTATTGTAAATTTTGAAAGTGTTTAATGGCTAGATATTTTTCTTCCTCTTCTTATAATGTAAGATTTTATACCACTACTACATTTTTAATATTTTTAATATCATTTTTTCTATCACTTTATTTTACAAATATATTCTTCTCCCTTGCCCAACATTCCATTCCTTTTAACAAATAATTAAAGAGAGACAGAAAGCAAATGGTTCAACAATTTTAGTGGACACAATTACCAAGGCTAATAGTATATGATATGCAGTTTCCCAACCAATCGTCCCAGACATTTGCAAAGAAAATAGGAATTTTGTTATAATCAGAAAATGGAAAATGGTACATTGGAAACTAGGTAAAGGCCAACATCTCAAACTGTATGTCGAGGTAAAGTTAAAATGGGCACATGATTTAAACATAAAGGGTGATACCCTAAGCACATTAGGGAAGCATGAACTACTTTACTTCTCAGATCTGTGGAGAAGGGAAGAATTTAGGACTAAACAAAAAAAATAGAGTATGCTACAAAACATAACATCAATAATTCTGATTATATAAGATAAAATGAAAAGATTTTGTACAAATGAAATCAATACAACTAAATTTAGAATTAAAGCCAAAAAAAAACAGAGGGAAAAATTTTGCAGTATCTCTGAAAAAGGCCTCATTTCTCAAATATATAGGGAACTGAGTCAAATTTATAAGAATACAAGACATTCCCCAGTGGATAAATGGTCAAAGCATATGAATGGGCAGTTTACACACAAAGAAATCAAAATTACCAATGGTCATATAAAAATGCTCTAAATCACTATTGATTAGAGGAATACAAATTAAAACAACTCACTCTGTGGTACCACCTCACACCTATCAGAATGGCTAAGTAAAAGGAAAATGATAATTGTTGGAAGAGATGTGGGAAAACTGTGACATTAATGCTTTATTGATGGAATTGCGAACTGATCCAGCCATTCTGGAGAGCAATTTGTAATTATGGCCAAAGATGTATACAACCGTGTATACCCTTTGACCCAGGAATACCACTGGTTAGTTTGTATCCTAAAAATATGAGAAAAAAATATGGGAAAAAGAGTTATTTGTACAAAAATATTTATGCCAGTTCTTTTTGTGGTGGCTAAGAGTTGGAAATTGAGGGCACATCAATCAACTGAAGAATAGCTGAAAAAGTTGTGGTATATGATTGTGTTGGAATATTATTGTGTTTTAAGAAATGACAAGCAGGATGACTTCAGAAAAACCTAGAAAGACTTACATGAACTGATGAAAAGTGAAGTGAGCAGAACCAGGAGAACTTCAGACACAGTAGCAATATTGTATGATGAAGAACTATGAATTACTTAGCTATTTTCAACAATGCAATGATCCAATATAATTCTGAAGGACTCATAATAAAAATATGCTATCTGCCTCCAGAGAAAGAACTAATGTTTTATGAAAACAGACTGAAGCATATTTTTTTTCATTTCCTTTCTTTCTCCTATCTTTTTCTTTCTTTGAGTCTTTTTTTTTTTAGGCAATTGGAATTAAGGGACTTGCCCAAGGTCACACAGATAGTAAGTGTTAAGTGTTTGGTCTGAGGCCAGATTTGAATTCAGGTCCTCCTGACTTCAGGCCCAGTGCTCTATCCACTGTGCCATCTAGCTGCCTCCTTTGAGTCTTCCTTTACAACTTGACTAATATGAAAATATTTTACATGATCGCACATATATAACCTTTATCAGATTGCTTACCATCTCAGGGAAGGGGAAGAGGAAGGTGGGAGGGAATTAGGGATAGAATTCAAAACTCAAAATATTAAAAGTTCTAAAAATGTTTAAAAAATGTTTTAACACAGAACTAGAGGAAAATATAATATTAAAATAATTGTTTTAGTCATTGTGTATCTTGTTTTCCTATTTCTGCTACTATAATGCATACATATGTATTCCAATGCTTTCATGAACTGTTCATACTCATAATTTCTTATCGGTTAATAGTATTTCTTTATGTGCCATGATTATTTGGGCATTTCTAAACTGATAGATATCTATTTCTTTGTAGTGGTATGCTGCTTCAAAATTGCTACCGTAAATATTTTGAAATATAATAGATATTTCTTACTGGCCTCCTTGAGTTATATGTCTAGTAGTGGGATATCTGTGTCAAGGGATATGGTTATTTTAATAACTTTCTTATCACAATTTCACATCACTTTCCAGAACATTGTAACCATTTTACTACCAATATTGCTCATCCCCCTTTTTTGCCAATCAGCTGATTGTAGTGTAGAATTTCAGAATTCTTTTTTTTTTTTTGCTACAACTAATTTGGAGCAATATTTAGTACTTGCATTAATGCTTTAAAATTCTTTTGAGGATTGTATGTTCATATTCTTTTACATGAAAATCTTAACTTTACCCATTTACCATTGAAGGATAGCTCTTTTTCTGATATACATGTTTGATAGATCTTGGGCATTAAATCCTTATCACAGGTATTTGTAGCATACATCTCTGACTAGTTGACTTTCCTTCTTAGGCAAACATCAATAATCAGTCATTATTTCTTTCAATCTCTTGGTATGTCTATTTATAATTGCTATTTCATTCCTCCTAATTTTTATTCTTATTTCTTATGGCCTTTGAAATCAGATGAATAAGATTGTATAAAACTTCTTTTGAATAAGAGTAAAATTTTACCAGAAAAGGGGAAATGTCACCCGGAGGTACAGTATATATAAATTACAAGATGTTTTTGACTTGTTTCTTGGTTTCTGTATATATTTCAGACACATGAAGTTTATAGATTGCCAACCGTCATGTAGGTGAAATGTTAGCATATTTAACTTTAGCTTAGTCTGGAATCAATGGATCAATAGCAACTTGAAGAGAGATCCCCTGAGGAGGACCTAGCAATCTCTTCTAAGTTCTGTTCGATATTATTTTTTTATCAACAACAGAGAAGAAGCTGTAGAAAATGAAATTCTAAAATGATACAAAGCTGGAACGGATAGCTTATTCATAAGATAGCAGCATTAAAAAAAAGTTCAGGATAAAAAAATGTACCTGAATAATTAACATTAAATTCTACATAGATAAATATAAAAATCTACTGTTAGATTCATAAAAGTCATTTCATATGAATAAGATGAGAAAATTGATGCAAGACTAAAGTCCAAATGAAGAACTTGGGTTTTGGTGTATTGCACAATTAGGATTTACCAACTGTCTGACATGCTGCTTAGTATGCACTTTAGCTAAAAGAGCTAGTGCTCCCTTAGGCAATATTAAAAGAGGCACAACATTCAGACAGAGATGATATCTCTCTTAGATATACTCTGCCTTATATAAGTCCTCACTTTGAATACTCTATTTAGTTCTGTGCACCATATTTTCAATACAGAAAAAAGGAAGCTTATATGGTCAGAGAAGGCTAACTGGGGATATGAGAAAAATACAGAATATTCCATGCAAAGATTGGTTAAAAGAACTTGGGGTGTTTATCCTAGAAAATGGAGAAAGGGCTTGACAGCTCTCTTCTTATTTGAAGGACTATCATGTGGAAAAAGCATTGGAATTCCTGGGAGTTCCAGAGAATCAAGTTTGGATTGATGCAAGAAACAACTTACTAATAATTAGAGCTATCTAATAGTAGAATGGAGGCAACTAGATGGCTCAGTGAATAGAGCACTTGGCCTAGATTCAGAAAGACTGCGTTCATATCTAATTTCAATGCTTACTAGCTGTGTGATCCTGGCAAGTCACTTAACCTCTGTCTCCCTTAATCCACTGAAGAAGGAAATGAAAAATCACTCCAATATCTTTGCCAAGAAAATCCCATGGACAGTATAGTCCATGGGATCATGAAGAATTAGACATGACTGAAGAACAACAACAGTGGAATGGGTTATCTCTATAAGGAGTTAGCATTTCTTTACTGGAAGTTTTCAGACAAGTGAATGAGTGCTTGAGGTATTGAAAGAAGAAACTATAAATTCTACCAGATGATCTTTAAGGTCTCTTCTTCTTCAGAGATTCTCTCATACTTTGATTTTAACATTCTGCATTTTTGTTTTTACTATTATTTTCCAATATGTTTTATGCATTATTGTAAACATCAAGAAGAGTATATCAAATCAGTAGAAAAATTTTATATTAAATTTGAAACAATGATATCCAAACTTTTATTCTGGGATAATTGGAGATGTTTATCTTCATGTGTTTACAGAAAAAAATAAAAGGTCTTACAACAATTGTAAAAATACAAAAAGGAGAAGAGAACCTTGACAACAATAGTCCTGATCTCCTTGGGCACTCTCCGAAGATTACAAAGAAGATCATATACCTCATGCACAAGCATCTCTGTTTTGCCAATGTTTATTATTAGTGTTTCTTTATGATTATGTCTCAATACAATAGAAATATATTGGAAAAGGGGAAAAAATGTATCCCTTTAGAAAAATTGTCTGCATTTCCATTCAGAGAAAAAAACACAAATAAATGCAAAAGAGCTGTCAGGCAACATTTCCCAAGTATTAAAACCTGGAGCTTCAACATCATTTTCTAGGAAATGCTGCTAAAATGATGCCATGGAAATCATATTAGTAAAATGAAATCGATTGCTAATGTCAGATGCTCTAAATGAGATTTCTGTTAGGACATATTCCCAGTAGAAATTGAGAACATCTTTTATGTTTAATTAAGCCTCATAGTGCATAAGGGACTATGGAAGCATTGCCTCTGGATAATGCTCAAGTGACCTTATTCAGTGTTTATCAGTTTTTTAAAAATATAATTATCATAAAATATAACCACTTAGCTCCTTCTTAAAGAGATTCAGAAAAACTTCAAGTTTCTACTTAAAATTATGTGTATATAGCAAAATTGAAGTAGGTTATGGCACAGACCTCTTAATTCGAAGATTTAAAGTCACTAAAATGAGAAATGTAAAAGTTTTGAAATTGCTAATCAAATCATATCCAGGTCAGAATTATTCAATAAAATTCCAGTGGTGGTCAAGTGGTATAGCATGAAGGGAGTGGACAGCATATTCTTAAAAAACCCTTAAGTTGTATGGAGTATGCAAGTGAATGATAATGGCTTTAAAGAAGTAAAAATCCAATAAAAAAGAAGAAACATCATACTGCTTAATATTTTGCTCTTCTTGTCTGTATCAGAGAACACACACAGACTCTTTAGCATTCTCAATACAACTTTTCAAAATAATGAAGACCTGCTAAAAACTTATCTGGCATCTTAAGCTGCCTTTCTTTAACCTCATCATAATCTTTATTCAAGCCTGATCATTTGATTTTGTGATCTTTTTTGAAATAACCTAAGAAAATGTTTCTCAAAAAAAAAACACCTAAATTTTTGACTATGGAAGTACATATAAATAAAACTAGAGTGAAAAATGTGTTCTTTCAGATTGTTTTATTTTGTTTCCGTTGTGATTGCTTTATAGGACCAAGGGCTCTATAAAACATGAACCTTTGCACATATGTTCTGCCAGGAATGTACTCTCTGCTTTCTTCTACCTCACATAATTCTTTTCCTTCTAGACATAGCTTAAATGCTGATTTCTGCATAAAACCATGCCTAATCCCCACAACTAATCTAGTCCTCTTATCAACCTGCTATTTAAATAAACTGAATTTATTTGCATTTATTTAATTTACATTTATTCTACTTATATTTACATTTCTGTTTGTTATTTCCTTGTTAAAATGGAATGAAGAATTGCTTCATTCTTGCTATTTTGATGGTAAACACCTCAAACAGAGAATAATAAATGCTTGTTGACTGACTCTTCTTCTTCAATAAATTCTCAGCAAGAGATTCTCTCAATAAACAAAAGCATTTCTCTAGATTTCTTGTCATTGCATGAATACAATGGTAGCACCTGGGCAATCCAAAAACTACATTAATTTCTCACTTTCTAAATGCCTTTCTTTTCTGATCCATCTGCTTCCATAAACCACAGAATGAACCTCAAAGACCATTTGTCCAGCCAATACATAAACAAAAATCCCCTACATAAAAACTGTAAACCCACACCAAACCTCAGAGCTTCATCTTCCCTTTGCTTTTTTCTTTTTGTTTGTAAGATTGGATCTGTTTATCTTGCTAAGGCTGGAAGTACAGTGGCTACTTGTGGGAGAATATCATTACTGATCAACAAGGAGAAGCAAAGAGATCTGCTCCTGATCTAAGCTGATTCACTCCTCATTATTAAACTTGGTGGCCTCTATCTCCTAAGTGAAGTCTTATCATATTGGTGCTGGACTAAGATGGAACTCCTGATCTAAGCATTTTTTTTTTGCTTCAATTTCCTTAGTAGAAGGGATTATAGCATGCACCATCATGCCAAGCAATCTAGTCTTTGGGGGAAAAAGACAATAAAGGAAATAAGGAAATAAAGTAATAAAGGATGAAGACAAATAAACTCTACAATACTAGGAAAGTTACTGCTTTCTGAATCAGTCCATTCTACCCATTCTGCAATTGCATCTTTTTAATTGTTAATAAGCTTGTTTGTTTGTTTTTCTTTGGATCAAGTGTAAACTTCCATTCTGAAAATTCCAACTACTATTCTTCTTAGATCAGAGACCAAAATAAAACAAACAAACATACAAAATCTACAGCCTTTTCTACATCTCAGTCCTTCAAACATTTTGTGACTACTATTACTAGCACAGCACTGATGCCTCAGCCTTTCCTTCTTTAGAGTAAATATTACTATTTTTTTTTTATTTGCTGCTTTTATGGCATATTCCCTGGCCCATTCACTATCCTGATTGTCCTCCTTTGGACATAATCAAACTGGTCATTGTCCTTTAATATTATGCCTGATGATTACAGATAGAATATGAGCAGGGAAGAGTACAGAAGGATGTTGCCACTGATTTAGACACACTGTCTTGAAGAATTAACTTCTTTAGCTACTATATAAGGGCCACTGACTTACATTTTTCTAGTAGTTCCCCAATATCTCTTAGTCTTTTTATAAGCAAACTACTTTCTATCCCTGGCTTCACCAATCTGTACCTGTGAAGTTAATTTTTCAAATGATACCATCAAATGTCTCCCTGAGATGTTGGCTTTTCATTGGTTCTTTTTGTATATTATTATGTCTATCACTGAGACTACTATCCTTAACTCTATATAACTAGCCCATCAATTTTTCTAATCATATAATCCTTAAAGATGTTATTTATGCTTCTTACAATCTTCAAGTCATCACAGATGATATGCTTATGTCCATTCCATCTAATGGGGCAGGTAAGTGGCACAGTGGATACAGTGTGAGCTTGGAATTAGTAAAACTCATCTTTGTGAGTTTGAATCTGGCCTCAGATACTTACTAGCTGTGTGATGCTGGGGAAGTCATTCAACCCTGTGTTCCTCAGTTTTCTTTTGTAGATTGAGCTACAAAAAGAAGTGGCACACTACTCTAGTATCTTTGCCAAAAAAAAAAAAATAAAACCCAAAATGGTGTCATGAAGAGCCAGACACAACTGAAATAACTCAAGAACATCTAACACAGAATCATAGCTCTATTATTTGGAGCTGAGAAACACCTTAAAAGCCATCTAGTCACAATCTCTTTTTACAGATAAAAAAAAAATTATGTTTCAGAGGTATTAGCTGACTTTCTAGGAAGTGACAAGAGTTGGGCTTTGAATATTTGATTCCAAATCCCAAGCTCTTGTTCCAATTGCCTTTTGAGCTAGCTAAAATTTTGATTATTCTAAGAATTTGGTATGTAATTTATACTCATATGGCAACTGAAAAAATGGCATTACAGAAAAAATTGATTTTTGTGAAGTAGGTTAAAAGAATTGAAAGCATTAAATTACTTTCAAAATGAAAACCAACCAGACCTATTTCTAATTTTTAGCAGTTGCCCAGTTCAAATCAGTTCTATCAAAGGTAGAAGTGTTGATTTATGTATATAACAGATTACTCATTAGCTCAATAGAATAATCTGGTGAATATTTACGATTTTAAATTCATGTATTAGTGATTGCTAAGTGCATTATTAAGTTACTCTGTTGTCATTTCTTTGGAGAAACCATTGATGTCTGAGTATACATTGTAATGTTTCAAGGATCAATGTAATCAGCGAAACATGAGCCAAAAACAGCAAGGAGAAAGAGGATATTTTCACCATATAAAGAGAAATTCTTTTCTATTTAAACTTTGTAAGGTGCATTTTCAATAAATCAATCAATTAGCTAGTATGAAAGTATTCAGAGCCATTGTATGCCAAATGCTATGTGAGACATTGGAGATTACAAAGACAAAAATGAAAGTGTCTTCACTGTTATGGAGATAGCAGTATACATATGACTGGCAACATGCACATGCCCAGGTATATAAAAATACCTACAATATAGCTCTCAAGTAGTTTGGAATTGCAATGCCCTAGAAGTTAGAAGCTGCTAAAAAGACTTCTTGTAGAAAGTGGCATATCATTAGATGCTAAAAGGAAGAGATAGAAATGGTGGATGTCTATAGGTGGTCAAGCAGGAAGGAAGGCATGTATATTCCAGGCATGGGAATCAATTGGTATAAACACACAGAGATAGACTATGGAGGAATGAATGAGAATATAGTAAGTCCAATATTCTGGCACATAGTAGGTGCTTAATCAAATATTTGTTTGACTGATTGAGAACAAATAATATGTAATAATATATCTGAGACAGTAGGTTGAGGCCAGAGTCTAAAGGTAATGCCAAATAAAGAAGTTTACATTTAATTCTGGACATATTTTTTTTTCTAATTGGTTGCTTTTTTTCATAATCTTCTTGTTCTTCTTGGATTATTGTTACTTTCTCCTCAACCTCTCTCATTTGATTTTTAAAGTATTTTTAAGTTCTTCTATGAATTCTATTTGGGTAGGTGACCATATGACATTATTTTTTGGAGGTAGGAGTTTTTTATTGCTTCACTATCCTCCTCTGAAGATGAACCCCAGTCTTCTTTATTCCCATAGGAACTTTCTATGATTGGATTCTTTCTCCTTTTTGCATTTTTTTTAGTAATAACTTAATTTTTGTAATCACCTCTAGTCCTGGGTTGGGGGGTGTGCCTCTGGCCTCAGATCCTCCCTCAGCTCTCCTCCCTGACCTTGAACTCAAACCAATGCCTTTAGCCTCCTGTTAAGTTCCCATAGCCAGCAGTGTCTCTTCCCCACTTCTTCTGCACTCCCCAGGGATCTGCTGGTTCCTTCTTGCCCAGGGCCACATCTCCACAGCACAGCTTGGTCTGGTGTTCCTTGTCAGCAGAATTCCTTCCATCTTCCTGGCTCAGATGCCCAACTCCCTTCATTGTCCTGGGGGTAAAAGTTCTGGGTCCTAGCAGCCTCCCAACCCAGCTAGCCCAGGGCTTGCAAGCTTGTTATTTAAATGGTCCCTGGCTTGAAGGTATTTATTCTTCACAGGGAACAAACTTCTCCCTGGGATTTTTCTTCAGATCTTCTCAGATTGTCCAAGGAGGACCCTTGTTCTGACCTTTCTCTTATTTTTGACACTTCGTGTTTGCCCTCATGCCCTGTTTTATCTCTTTTGTGGAGGAAAATCTTGAGATCTTGGAATTTTCTGACCTACTTCATCATCTTCCCAGACTAAAATATTGATTTCTTAACCCAAAAGTTTGGATCTTTGGGTTTATCAAAATCTAGATTACCATGTTTATTTATTATTGTGTATTGTGCACTTTATGTATTCCACTAATCCACAACTTTATTTTTTTAACTAGTGGTTCTGATGATTATGACTTCGTAACATATTTTCTGACTAGGTACTGCTAAATCACCTTCCTTCACATTTTTTTTAATTTCCTTGATATTCTTTAACTTTTGTCTTCCAGAATAATTTTGTTGTTATTTTGTCTAGCTCTATAAAATAATTCTTTGGTAGTTTGGTATGGCACAGAATAAGTAAATCAACTTAAGTAGAATTGTTTCTTTTTATTCTACTGGCTCAGCCTACACAAGAGCAATTAATATTTCTTCAGGTGTTTAGAACTGTATTTCTGTGAAAATTGTTTTGTAATCATGATCATATAATCCTGGGTTTGTTTTGGGAGAAAGACTCAGAAGCATTTTATATTATCTGCTGTTATTCTAAATAGAATGTATTTTTCTATCTCTTCTTGCTGAAATTTGTTGGTAGCTAATAAATATGCTAATGATTTATGAAAGTTTATTTTTATATTTTGAAACTCAGCTGAAGTTAATTATTTCAACCAGTTGGTTTTTTTAGGTGATTCTCTAAGGTTCCCCATGTATGCCATCACATCATCTGCAAAGAGTGAGATATTTCTTTCCTCATTGCCTATTTTTATTCCTTCAATTCCTTTTTCTTGTTTTATGCTCATAGCTGGCATTTATAGAATAATATTAAATAACAATTACAATAATAGACATCTTTCATTTTTAATCTTATTGAGCAGACTTACAGTTTAATACCATTATACATACTGATTGTTATTTGGTTTAGATAGGTACTACTTATTAAAGAAAGGCTCTATAATAGGGACACATGTTGCATTTTGTCAAAGTCCATTTCTTCATATATTGATATAACTGTATGATTTTGGTTGTTTTTGTTATCAAAATGATCAATTGTGTTAGTAGTTTTCCTAAAAGTGAACCTGCCCTGCTTTCCTGGCACAAATGCCTCCTCATCATAGTGTATGATCTTTGTATCAATCCCTTGCTAGTGTTTTATTTAATTTTTTTTTACATCACTATTTATTAAGGAACTGGGTCTACATTTTTTTTTATTTTTACTCTTCTCAGTTTGGATATCAATATCATATTTGTAATTTAAAAGAAATTTGGTAGTACTTTTTAGTTACATATTCTTTTTTTCCTTTTTTTAAATTTTATTAATTCATTTTGATTTATCAACAATCACTTCCGTATGCTTTTGAGTTTAAAATTTTTCTCCCCCTTTCTCCCCACCACCTTCCCCAACACGGTGCACAATCTGATACAAGCTATACATTTACATTCCTATTAAACATATTTTCACATTGGTGAAGTTGTAAATAAAAATTAAAACCAATAGGAGGAACCATCAGAAAGAGGAAACAAAGCTCAACAGAAAAGAAAAAAAAAGATAGCAATTCAACTTTCACCATTATGATTGCTGTCTTTTTCTCCATCCTTTTTCCCCCGTTTACACTTTTTTTCTCCTCTCTCCCTTCCCCCCCTCAGCAGTACTTTGCTTTTGACCCCTGCCTCCTTCAGTCTCTCCTCCCTTCTATTATCCCCTTTACCCCTTTTCCCCTTTCCTCCCCTGAACACTTTTCCCCTCCCTTCCATCCCCCCTCCCTTTTCTTTCCCCTTTTCCCTCCTACTGGCCATAGGGCAAGTTAGATTTCCATACCTAACTGATTATGCTATTCCTTTCTTGAGCCAAATCTGATGAGAGCAAGGTTCAAACAATGGTAACCCCCCTCCCTTCTTGTAATGTAATTTACCCTTGTCTATCTCCTCCTTTTTCAGTACATTTTCTAATATCAGACTAATCCACTTACTTGGATCCATTTAACCCACTTCATTAGATTTTTTTTTATCATTGCATCAAAGTCAACTAACATCCACCCCCTTTATGTATATTCTTTTAACATGGTGTAATAACAATACAATTCTCAGGAGTTGCAAGTGTCATCTTCCCTTGTAGGGATGTAAACAGTCTACCCTTATTAAAAGCATTTTGTATCTTTCTGTCCCATTTACCTTTTTATGTCTTTCTTGAATCTTGTACTTGAAGATCAAATTTTTTTCTTGAGCTCTGGTCTTTTTATCAGGAAGGTTTGGAAGTCCCATATTTTGTTGAATATCCTTCTCCTCCCTTGAAAAATCATGCTCATTTTTGCAGGGTAGTTGATCCTTGGCTGCAATCCAAGCTCCTTTGCCTTATGGAATATGATGTTCCATGCCCTGTGGTCTTTTAATGTAGAAGCTGCAAGGTCCTGTGTAATCCTGATTGTGGTTCCATGATATTTAATTGTTTCTTTCTCGTTGCTTGCAGCACCTTCTCTTTCATCTGGTAATTTTGGAATTTTTCTATTATATTCCTTGGCTTGTCAATTTGTAATCTCTTTCAGGTGGTGAGCAGTGTATTCTTTCTATGGTTATTTTACCTTCTGGTTCTAGAACTTCTGGGCAGTTTTCCTGAAAAAATACTGTCCAGGCTCTTTTTTTCATCATGATTTTCAGGTAGTCCAATGATTTTTAAATTACCTCTCTGAGATTGATTTTCCAAGTCAGTTGTTTTAGCGGTGAGGTATTTTATGTTTTCATCTATGTTTTCATTTTTTTGTTTCTCTTTGATTCTTGCTCTCTCAACGAGTCATTAGTTTCCATTTCTCCAATTCTAGTTTTCAACAGATTGTTTTCTTCTGTTAGTTTTTGTACTTCTTTCTCCAATTGGCCAATTGTATTTTTAAAGGATTTGTTTTCTTCAGTGTACTTTTTTTCCAGTTGGCAAACTGTGTTTTTATAGGGACTTGTTTTCTTCAGTGTACTGTTTTTTCAGTTGGTCAATTGTATTTTTAAGGACTCTTCTACCTCTCTCATTAGACTTTTGAAATCTTTCTTGAGCTCTTCTCAGGCTTTTTGGGCTTTGGATCAGTTCATATTCCCTTTTGATGTTGCAGATGTGAGTTTTTTAACAATGTTGTCCTCTTCTGAATTTTTCTCTTGATCTCCACTCTTCTCATAATATGAATCTATAGTAAGTTTCTTTTTACTCATGGTTTCCTTATTCCCTGTCCTTTAAAGAGATCGAGTTCTCCTGATGGGGAACAGAGGGCACTGACCCAAGCTTCTTGTGTTGGGAGCCTAAGTCTTGCTCACTGGCTTTGTGTGCTGGGGCCTCTTATGTTGGCAATTGGAGGCTGAAGGGTTCTGGCAGCTTACCTGGTGTTGGGGTGGAATCAGCAAGGCTGGGGATTTAGGAAGACTCGAGGTTGCTTTCTTCATCTCCTTTCAGATGAATGACACAGGGTGCTTATCCACCTGGGTCCCTTTGTAATGCTGCTCTCCTTATTTTTGCTGTGGTACTGGCAAACCATTTCTTTGCTGCCCTGCTGCACTGCTGTTCCCCTTCTTTCTTTTAGTTCAGCTGTTCCAGGGTTTTTTTTTTTTCCTAGGGTGATGTTTTCTGGGTTTTCAGAGGTTGATAGGGGAGGGTGAGAGTGACCACCTTTTTACTCTGCCATCTTGGCTCCCTGAAGCAGAACTTCTTTTTTCTTTTAATGTTTATATGGCATTGACATTAGTTGTTCCATAAATAATTAGTTGAATTCATTTGTAAATCCATATGCTCCTGGTGATTTGATTTTTGGGCAGCTCACTGATAAAGTATTAAATTTATTTTTTCTACAATAGCATTATAATAGTATTCTCTTTCATTTTCTGTTAATCTAAGCAGTTTATATTTTTGTAAATATTCATCAATTTCTCTTAGACTGCCAATTTTACTGTCATAAAATTGAGGAAAATAACTACTAAGGATGGCTTTAATGTCATTTTTAAAGGTGGTTCATTCACTCCCTAATTTTTGATATTGGTAATTTGGTTTTCCCCTTTTTTAATCAAATTAAATAAGTTTCTTTCATTTTCCTATAAATCAGTGCCTAATTGTATGTATAAGTTCAATTTTTTTTTCTACTTCTATTTTTATTTACCTCCCTTTTGATTTTCTGGATTTTTCTGTTGATGTTTAGTTTGGGAATTTTAACTTGTTCTTGTTCTGGTTTTTTGTTTGTTTGTTTTTAGTTGCATGCCTATTGTTCTGCTCTTTCTCTCTTTTATTGATGTATTCATTAAAAATATGCATTTTCACCTAAGTACTGCTTTGGCTACATCCCATAAACTATTCTGCAGGCTTTAAACACTTGTGTTCACTGAACAGTTTGGAAACAGAGCTGATGAAAGAAAGGTTTCAGTGAGTGAAAAGTTGGTATGAAACTGGTGTAAACTAAAAAATGAGTATTGCCAGAATAATTTTAAAAGCTTCATATAACAGTCAAACCCCACTTTTTTGCAAAAAAAGTTTGGCATAAAATCTGCAATGATTATGTGGTGAAAAATAATATTTCCTTCTGTAACTAGTTTAACCCCTCCTTTTAGAATTTGGATGTTGTGTCATATTGTTCACATATATTTAGTATTGATATTACTTAATTGTCTATGGTGTCATTTAACATGGTTATCTCTAGCATTTTCCCCTCAACTGTAAAATCTCTTCCTTGCAAGCATCTTTTATTTGATATGATTTTTCCCATTCTTCCTCTCCCCTCAACATTGTCACAGGTTTTTCCTATTTCTCCCTATGCTCGCTCTTTCTTTCTTTCTTTCTTTCTTTCTTTCTTTCTTTCTTTCTTTCTTTCTTTCTTTCTTTCTTTCTTTCTTTCCCTTGTCCCAATATAATCAACTCACTTTTGCAATTTTTTCTCTGGAGAATGCTCCTCCTGAAGGACCCCAGTCTTGGTCCTATCAAATGAATTTCAACATAAAAGTGGCCATTACCATGAGTTCCAAAAAGACAATCATATGAAAGCATAGGGTAATTATCTGAACCTGATGAGATCATGCCAATAGTTTTGCCAAACTCCATGGCATATTGCCTCTCAGATGAATCCAAATAAAAGGCTATGTCTCTTCATCAAGCAGGCTGAATTGACATCTCATCAAATGGATCACAGAAATCCTTTATAACTACCACCACCACCACCACCTCTACAACACCAACACCACCTGTTCTTATATTTAGTTTAATTTCACTTTGTTGAATATTGCTTGGTGATTATTATGCTATCTTCTAAATTTCTTCCTTAATTAAATGTTAATGATACACTACATTAGAGAAAAGGTAGGGAATAATTATTTTTATGCTGTGTACTATGTACCATGTGTTATGTTAAATAATTTTCAACTATTATTTTATTTGATCCTAACAACAACTGTATGTAGGTGTTGTTAGCCCCACTTTACTGTTGAAATAGCTGAGACAAAGAAAGATTAAATGATTTATTCAAAGTAACATTGTGTGTCTTCAGATTGTCAGTAATTTAGAATTAAAATTGTAGAGCAATCAATATTCTTGACTATGATTATGGGTGAATATATCCCATTCACATTTATAGCTGTCATTATTAAACCGCATTGTCTACCTTTTTGTTTCTTTTTTTCTGAGACAACTAGGTGGCACAATGAATAGGGGACCAAGTGTAGAATCCCTGAGTAACATCTGAGTTCATGTCTGACCTCAAACATTTACTAGTTGTGTGACCCTTGGCAAGCCACTTAAACTTGAAAGGTTATTATGACAGCCAAATGACATATAATTTATAAAGTTCTTAGCACAGTACCTAACACCTAGTCAGACAGTTAATAAACACTAGCTCTCTTCTCTATCCTTTGCACATCTTCATATTGAAGCCACTGACATCACACGGAAGATATTGTTAAGTCTTTCACAGTTTCTTTTATCCTTAATAACAGACATTGAATTTCCTTAAATTCTCCTCATAGAATTTTTTTTCTAAATGTCATTATAAGAATTACGGGGCAAGATGACCAATTACCTCAAAAAATGATGTTTCTCAATGCTTGAATCCTTCCCTCTAATTTTCTTCCTTCTCCCAGGATCATACTATCTTGGCAATGGCTGCAAATGCAACAGAATTTAGAAGAAAAGGGACAACTACGAGTAGGAGTGGGTAAAGGGCCAAGTCTAGGTTCAGGAAGATTATCAAATCTGTCCTCAGACACTTACTAGCAGTGTGACCTTGGGCAATACTTTTAACCCCTTTGCTTCAGTTTTATAACCTGTAAAATGAGGAGAAGAAAATGGAAAACCACTCCAGTATCTTTGCAAGAAAACTACAAATGGGGTCACAAAGAGTCAGACATGAATGAAAAAGGACTAAACATTCTTGCATAGGAAATAAACAGCCTGGACTAAATATTATCAATTTGTGTTTATGGCAATTCCTACAAAAATCAAAATTTACAAAATTAATCTCTGTTTACCATTAAATCAGATATGAAATAACATATTTATTAAATCTTTCTTGGCTCCTAAATAATTTTTTAAACATTATTTCAAATATTCAAAACTTTCACATATGATTCTATTCCTCGCCTCCCTTTTTAGAACAAATTGTGTTTTTTTTCTCTTTTGAGGGAAAGAAAATAAAAACATCAATTAATACATAAATACTTTAATGGATCAATGGTCTAAAAAATACAAGTGTTCCTCCCATTAGCAAATATTTAGTGCCATTTATATCTTCTCATTCTGTGTGATTATTTTCCATATTTACCCATAAAGATGATATGGGTGATATCTTTTCACTCAAACATGAAGTGGATTTAAGTGAAACCAAGTTCTGAGAAGTCATTAGCCTCACTCTTTTTTCTAGAGTAATTAGAGTCCAGTGGCAAAACAGAAGTCAAGATGACTGGAGGTGGCTCAAGATGCAGTGGATGACTTTGGTGTCTTCAATGTCTAACAAAGTTTGAAGTATTTCACTGCACCTGCTCGGCTGCCTTCATGACTGTTGGAATAAATTATTCTCCTGTACCCATTCTGCTAGGAGAAGTCTTCATGTGTTTGGGGAAGACACCCCCCCTAACTTCAATTGGTTATCCTCAACCCTGTTTAGACCATCTTCCAAAACACTTTATCAGCAAGTGGAAGATGCTCATGCTACAGATTTTTAGAATCACAGGTGAGAATTAGGTAACTGGATTGGGCAGCAAAGATGAAAAACAACCCTGAAAAGTGCTCAGCACCCCTCATGCCAGAGGTACCAGTCTTCCCTGAACACCCCTACAGCACATATTTTCCCATAATTTCTCCATAGAGAATCTACCCGATATAGTAAAGTCTTTCCTCTGGGCATTTTATATTTTGCGGGTCAAATGTAGCACTTAAAACAGTCTGTCTATCATATTATCTGTAAATCATCAGTCAACCACCTTTTTCTAATCACACATTTCTTATGTACCATTTATATGTCTTAAATAACAATTGAAACATTTATTGGAATGTACTAGAAGCATCCTAGAATGACATTACCAGCATGCCCCCACTCCAACACACAGATGTATACACATTTTTCCCGGCTCCTCAAACACGTATTCCTACATTTCTCTTCAGGTCATCTGCAGTTTTAATATTACGGATTTTTAGATCTCCTAGATCTTTTAGACTTATAACCGCATAATATCAACAATAAAATATATTTTTTAAAATGTGCATTATCACTAGAAGTATTGTGGGATGACTAAAAGTTCTTAAATTCCCAAAGAAAATTCATCCCCTTGTCTTCTTCCTATTGTACTCAAACCTCAGATTTTTTTTCTTAATGACATAAAAAATATTTGGAACATTTCTTTTTAACTTTTGAATTCCAAATTCTCTAATTTTCTTCATTCCTCCACCAAAACGTTATACATGTAGAATCATGCAAAACATTTCCGTATTAGCCATTTTGCAAAAGAAAAAACAAAAAAAGAAGAAAAAATGTTGAGAGAGTATCCTTTAATGTACATTTAGACTCCTCTTTGAAGTGGATAAGAATTTTATCGATAGTCCTTTGGAATTGTCTTGGATCTTTGTCTTGATCAGGGTAGTTAAGTCATTCACAATTGACCATTCTTACAATATTGCTGTTACTGTTTACAACGTTCTCCTAGTTTTATTTAGTTCATTTTGAATCAGCTCTTATAAGCCCTCTAAGGTTTTTTTTTTCCTAAAAGCATCCTGTTTGTCATTTCTTGTAGCATAATAGTATTCCAACATAATTACAATATTGATAATAATGGCAAAAATGAACATCATTGCTCCATTCCTGATCTTATTGGGAAATTTTTAAGTTTAAACCTATTACAGATATGCACATTCTTAGTTTTAAATAGATAGTACTTATTGCATTAAGAAAGGTTCCACTGATTCCTTTACTTTCTAAAGTTGTTAATGCAATGAGTGTTGTATTTTGATTAAAACTTTTTCTTCTTATATTGATATGATCATGTGCTTTTTGTTGTTTTTTTTCTTATCAATATAGTCAATTATGCTAATAATTTTTCTGATATTGAACCAGCCCTGCATTCCCAGTTTAAACACACCTCATAATATTATATGACATTTATGATGTATTGCTCTAATATTCTTGCTAATATTTTCTTTCAAATTCATGCATTCATATTCATTAAGGAAATTGGTCTACAGTTTTCCTTCTCTTGTTCTGCTCTTCCTGATTTTGTATCAGCATCATTTCTGTGTCATAAAAGTAATTTGGTAGCACTTCTTTGTCTTTTCCCCCCCAATGGCGTTAGAATTAATAGTATTAAAATGGTATTAGAATTAATCATTTTTTCAGTATTTAATGGTATTTATTTGTGAACCTGGTCCTGAGAATTTTTTTTTCTTATACTGCTCACTTATATTTTTTCATTTTAATTTTTCAAAGATTAGGTTATTTAAACATTCTATTTCCTCTTCTTTTATTCTAATATATATATATATATATATATGAGTTATATGTATATATTAGAATTATATACATATATGTAATATGCATCCATTTTACTTAGATTGTTATTTATTTGGCATGTAATTGGGCAAAATAGCTCCTATTAACTGCTTTAATTCCATCTTTGTTCATATTAAATTCACCTTTTTCATTTTTGATACTAGTAATTTGGTTTTATTTATTTTTTAAATCAAATTAACCAATGGTTTATCTATTTTTTTTATAAAATCAGCTACTTTTTATTTATTAGTTCACTTTTTTATCTCAATATATTTAACCTCTCCTTTGATATTCAGGACTTTCATTTTGGTATTTAATTTGGCCATTCTACTTTGTACTTTTTTCTAGATTTTTAAGTTGCATGACCATTTCATTGTTCAGCACTTTCTCAATCTTATTGACGTAAGCTTTTAAATATATAAATTTTCACTTGAGTACTGCTTTGGCTGCATCTAACTAATTTTGTATTTTGTCTCATTGTTGCAAATCTTTTTTAAAAAACTTATTGATTGTTTTTATGATTTGTTCTTTAACCTCCTTATTCTTTAGGATTTTTTTAGTTTCCATTTAATTTTAAACTATGTTTCTATAGTTGTTTGCTGAATGAAATTATATTACATTATCATATCAATAGAATGCATTCAATATTTCTGCTTTTATAAATTTGGGTGTGAGGGTTTTCTGTCCTAATTCATTTTTCATCTTTGTGAAAGTGCCATATACACCAGAGGAAAAAAAAGTATACTCCTTTCTATTTCTACTCTATTTTCTCCTGAGGTCTATGAGATCTAAATTTCTGACAATTCTATTCATATCCTTAACTTGTTTCTTGACAATTTTTTATTAGATTTATCTATTTCTGGAAGGGGAAAGTTGATGTTCCTGACATACAATTTTACTATCTATTTCATCCTGTAACTCTTTTAATTTTTTCCTTTTAAAATTTGGATGTTATGCCACATTATGCATAAATATTTAGATAATTATATATTAAATGTTTAGATATTACTTCATTGTGCTTATTTTTAAAATTAGATTTATTTTGGCTTTTTTTTGTCTGAGATTATGATTACTATTCCTGCCTTATTTAAAAATTAGTTAATGCATAATAGATTCAACAGAACAAATTTTTGAAGTTTGGATTCCATCAAAGGGACAGACTTGAGGACCTCGAGGTTTAATATGGATTATTAGGTTATTTCTTTTTGGTAATTATGAATATCATAGAGGAGGTCTTATGATGTTGTTGAGATTGATACAGACAGCACAATATTATCTAAAACTATGAGTATCTGTAGAACTTAATCATTTATACAGAATGTTTCTTCTAATTGCGCTCTAGGAAGGACATTCTCTACGACTGGCATACCATTTGTAAGCATGTTCCTCTGTTTTATGCTTCATTTGAAATCATTTTATCATAAAACAGAGCAAAATAACATTCATAGATGCAAAACTATCAGACACCTTACAGTCAGATGAGAAATAGAGGCTTAGAGAATTTGAGAGACTTGCTTAGGGTTATAAAGTGTACAGTCAGAGATGAGAGTTGACCTCAGGTCTTCCTCACTCTCATTCCAGAAATCTATTCATTCAAATCTATGGCATGCTGCCTTACTTCAGGGAATCACTGAATATAATTGTTTTTGTTGTTGTTATTATCCAGGCATCTTATACCATTAATACTTTGATCAATATTTAGTATCTGCTTGTTATATGTCAGGAATAAGGCTCAGAGCTGGACATCTAAGTAGAAAGAATGAAACAATTCTTACTCACAAAGAGTTTGCAATATAAGAGGGAAATAGAAACATATAAAAATCTACATAGCACACATGCAAAGTTATTAAATATCAATTTATTCAAAGCAGTTAGATATAAGGTAGTTTTGGAGACAGGACTAGCACTAGGGAGGATAAGAAATGACTTTATGCAGTAGATGGTGACTTGTCCTAAAGAAAAAAAGGGACAATTAATTAAAGGACAAACAGATCCATATTTCTTTAGATAAAGCCTATTTAGAGTAAAGAAGACATGGATTCAAGTCCTACCTATATGACTCTGGAAAGTCATTTTGTTTTTATTTTTGGTGAGGTGATTGAGGTTAAGTGACTTGGCCAGGGTCAAACAGCAATTTTTTTTTATTAAGTTTTTCCACATTTTAAATTCTAGGTGAGGTGCACATACTTTCTTCATTTAGAATACTGCTAAATAATGAAATTATGGGACTTTAAAAAAAATTTTTATCCCTGCCAATGTAAAATGTCACTATAAATATCTATTCAATATTTATTTCAATTTTTTTAAGTGCTATATTTAAAATCAGGCAGGTAGTCTTAAAGAAAGTAATGATCATTAGGAGTCAATACTCAAATGTTTCCTTTATTATCTTATAAATATTTTTTCCCAATACAGAGAGACAGAGAGTTAGTTTAGAAAATTTCTTTCAAGAACATTTCAAGGAAAAGTGCCCTGATAGTCTAGAACCAGAGGACAAAATTTAAATTAAAAAAAAAACTTATTAACTCCTGAAGGATATCCCAAAATTAAAACTCTCAGGAATATTATAACCAAATTCAAGTTCCCAGGTTAAGCAGAAAATATTGCAAATAGCCATAAAGAAGCAGTTCAAATTTCATAGAGCCATAGTAAGGACTTTGCAAGCTGTTACTTTATAAAATGTACATTTCACTTTGCATCAATATTTTGCAGCTTCTACATTAAAGGATTGAGGGAGGTGGGTTAGAATATTGCATTCAAAAGGACAAAGGAGATATGATATTACTAGCCAGCAAAACTGAGTATAATCATTCAGGAGAAAAAGGACATTCAATGATACAAAGAACTTTCAAGCATTCATAATGAAAAGACAAGAGCTGAAATGAAAATTTGACTTTCAAATATAAGTCTCCAGAGAAGGATAAAAAAGTAAATATAAAAGAGAGATCATAATTATTTTAATCTAGTTAATCTATTTACATCACTACATGAGAAGATGATACTTGTAACTCCTAAGAATTTTCTTATTATCAGAACAGTTAAAAGGGATATACATAGACAGAGGGTTGGATGTGAGTTGAATATGGTGGGGTGGTTATCTAAAAAAATAAATTAAATTAAGGGGTGAGAAAGAGGAATTCATTGGAAGAAGAGGAAAAAGAGAGGTAGAATGGGGTAAATAACTCATGTAAAAGAGGTACAAAAGAGCTTTTATAGTGGAAGGGAACATAAAGAATCTGTGCATTGGGGGAAGCATGTGAAACTTACACTCGTTGCAATTAACTCAAAGAAGGGGTAACATACACACTCAATTGAGCATAGAAATCTATGCTACCCTACAGAAAAGTAGGAAAGGAAAGGGATAAAAAGGAGGAGGAGACAATAGAAAGGAGGGCAGATTGGAGGAGATGGCATTCAGAAGCAAAATATTTTTCAGGATAATTTGGCGGAAAGAAGAGTGCAGGATAAGTGAGGGGGGGTAGGATGGAGGGAAATGTGTTAGTAATCATAACTGTGAACAAGATATTTACAGCAAATTTCTTTATAAAGGCATCATTTCTCAAATATATATAGAACAGAGTTGAATTTATCAGAATACAAGTCATTCCCAAATTGATAAATGGTGAAACAATATGAACAGGCAGTTTTCAGTCAAAGTAATGAAAGCTATCTCTATTCATATAAAAATGCTTTAAATTACTCAGGAGAGGTAAAGCCACAGCTGAATATGAATTTTAAAGTTATAGAAAGATAGAGAGATAGATAGATGGTCTTTTTTTCCTCCTAACTACTACATGTCTGTGAGCACCTAGTGACTTCAAATGCTATGTTTCTTATGTTCCAATCGTAGCTGAATTGGTATTCTCAGATGACAGTGATCAAGTGACCATTGAGACCTGTATATCTATCAAAGTCATCTATGGTACAACAATATCCTGCATCCCATATCTTGTTGTGTGATCAATTGAGTCTTGTGAGGGTAAAGTGAAGCATCTGGGCTCCTGGCTTGACTGAGTCCAGCAGCGGATTCATTCATTACCTAAGACATATTGAACTGAAAGGAGCACACACAGCTGAGAAAAGAAGTACTGGTTGATTGCTGGTCCCCTACTTAGATATAAATTTTTGTGGAGAAGTTGGAAGAAAAAGAACTCCCAGATCCAGAAGTAATGAAGGACTTCTTAGCACCACATTTTCTTTACATATGGGCAGCCAAACGGTCCAGTGACTACAGCAATGATCGTACACTCAAAAAGACCTAATGTCAAATCCAGCCTTGGACACTAACCAGCCGTGTGACTCTGAACTATGTCACTTAATTTCTTTTCACCTCAGTTCCCTCATCTATAAAATGGAGAGAATAATAATACCAACCTCTTAGGCTTGTTCTGATAATTTAATGAGATATTAAAGTTTTTAGCACAATTCCTGGCACAGAATAGGTGCTATATAATTTTAAGTATTATATGTGCCCCATTACCTTTGTACTTTGAGCCTAATGTGCCCAGAGACCTTGTATGTGCACAAGAAAAGAGTGGACCTTTTCGTATAAGGACATGCCCTTTTGTAAAAGGTAACTGATATCAACTAATTGATTGCTCTTGGGAAATACATTAGGTGCTACTGAATGACAGAAACTCACACATAGTGAAATTTGAGACAGTGAGCCCAGAGGGATTCGTTCATATAAGAGAGCCACTATAGATGAATTAATTCACTTAGTTATTATTAATTTTTTTTAAAAAATAATGTTTAAGGTCTAAAAGTACCATCCCAGACACTAAGAAAGATAAATACTACAAAACTATGTTCTCCAATGAAATTCTTGTCTAGTAACTTAATAATAAATAGGTATGCAACAAACAGAAAGTGGACGACTAAGACAGAAAATCATAATTTCTCTCACTATAATCATCAATGCCTACTTTTATATATTACCTTAATTTTTCTCTGTAATAAGTGAAATCAATACCAGTTTTAGAACTAGTTTTAGAAAGGGGAAAATCTTAGACAGATAAATATATAATTATCTCTTTAGAGATAGATTCAACTTGTCTTTTGTGTTAATCAAAGACACAACTAGGTGAAATAGTGTACAGAGTTCAGAGCCTAGAGTCTGGAAGTACTCAGTTCAAATTCAGCCAAAGGTATTTACAACGTGACTTTGGGAAAGATACTTAATCTCTGTTTGCCTTAGTTTTTCTCAAATGTGGAAGGAGAGCTGGCGATTCTCTATTCAGAGATGATAATGCATTCCCTGCAGCATCTGAAGCTGAGATGCAACAAAGCATGGATCCATTCTCTGCTGCTTGTGCTAATTTTGGCCTAATAATTAGCACCAAGAAAACACATGTGCTCCATCAGCCAGCACTACACTATCCATATGTGTAACCATTGATTACAGTAAACGGAGTTTTAAATATTATAGATAAGTTCACTTACAGTGGCAGAATACTTTCCAGGGATGAACATATTGATGAGTTTGACATATGCATTGATACAGCTAGATGAGGGTTTGGAAAGTTCTAAAGGAAAGTGTGTAGGAGAAGAGATATTAGACTGACTACCAAACTGAAGGTCTACAGTCTTTGTGCTGAGCTATTGTTGTATGTCTGTCAAACCTGGACAATATACCAACACTATGCCAGGAAACTGAATCATTTTCATTTGAATTGTCTTAGGGAGATTCTAAAGACCAACTGGCAGGGTAAGGTATCAGACACTGATTTTTTTACTTGATGTAAACTGCCAAACATTCAAACTCTACTACAAAGGGCACAACTCCAATGGCCACATTGTTCAAATGCAAAACATATGCTAGCCTAAGACTATTTTGTAGACAACTCACAGAAAATAAGAACTTACATGGTGGTCAGAAGAAGCAATATAAGGACACTCTCAAGGTCTCTCTGAAGAACTTTGGAATTGATTGTGTTACATGGGAGAGACACTGGCACAGGACCACCCAGCATAGTGTGCCTTCATCAAGCAGGTGCTGTACTCTATGAGCAAAGCAGTATTGAAGTAGTTCAATGCAAGGTGAAAAAAAAACATAGAAAATCCTCCCCAAATGTTGACATATTTGTGCCTGACCTGTGGTAGAGCATTCCAAGCTCAGATTGCTCCAATTAAGCACAGTGGTGATGTCATTTTTGCTCCTTTTTGAGAACAAAGGCCAACAACCAAATTTCAATTTTCTTTTCTTTACAATATTATTGTAAAAATTGTTCTATTCATTCTGCTGCCTTCACTCTGCATCAATCCATAGATTTCTAAGTTTCTATAAAACCATTCCTTTCATTATTTTTACTACATAATAATGTTCCATTACATCCATATATCATAACATGTTTAGCTGTTCCTCAATGATTAGAAATTGCATTAATTTGTTATTTTTTTTTCTTAACAAAAGAAGAACTATGATATTTTGTTTGTTTTTCACTAGGCAATGGGGTTAAGTGATTTGCCCGGGACCATACAGCTAATAAGTGTCAAATGTCTGAGGCTGGTTTTGAACTCAGGTCCTCCTGACTCCAGGGCTGATTCTCTATCTAGCACACCACCTAGCTGCCCCTATAAATTATATAGATAGATAGATAGATAGATAGATAGATAGATAGATAGATAGATAGATATAGATATAGATATAGATATATAGATAGATATAGATATATAGATATAGATATAGATAGATAGATACAGACATAGAAATAGATATAGATATATAGATATAGATAGATATAGATACATAGATATAGATAGAGAGATATAGATAGATATATAGATATAGATGTAGATATAGATATAGACATAGATATGGATATAGATATAGACATAGATTTAGACATAGATACACATATCTATATATACATATATAGATATATATGTGCATATATACATATCTATATATACACATATATACATATATATACACACACAAACATATATACACACACACAAACATATATATGTATATATATGTATGTATATATATATATATACACACACACACACACACACACACATATACATATTGGTCCTTTTTCTCTTTCTTTTATTACTTTAGTGTATAGAACATTGTTGGGGGTCCAGGTTACAATGGATAACTATGGATGTGTGTCCTGCAAGATTTGATTTGGGCCTTCCTTTCTTCCTGTGGAGATCATATCAAATCCAATGGATCCAGTTTTTATCACTATGCTTATGATCCCTAAATCTAGATACCCAGCCCTAACTTCTTTGCTGTCCTTGAGTCTCTTATCTCCAACCATTGCACATCTCAAACTAGACGTCATGTATATATCTTATACTCAACACATTCAAAACTAACTTCATTACCATTGTTTAATAACTGTTGAGGATATCACCTTCATCTCAGTCATCTAGGCTAAAAATCTATGTGTCATCTTAGACCCCTCACTCTCATCCCCATATCCATTCTGTTGGCAAAGTCTGTTGATAATTATTTTTTCAACGTTTCTCACATATTGTCCCTTCTCTCCTCTCCCACTGCTATCACCTTGATATATAAATATTTGCTTCATAATGTACTATTGTTAAATATGCTGGTTAGTGTGACAGCCTCAAGCCTCTCCCCAGTCCAGTTTATCCTCCACTCAGCTGTCAAAGGGATCTTCCTTAAACCCAGGTCTGTCCATGTCATCCACCTTCCTCAATAAACTTCAATTGCTCCCTATCACCTCCAGAATCTAGAATTAAAATCTTTTGCCTTTTGAAGCCCTTCATAACCTGGCAAACCTACCTTTCCAGTCTCTTGCACATTACTGCTCCACCCTTGATACTCTGAAGTCTACTAACATCGGCTTCCTTCCTATTTACTGAATAAGTCATTCTAACTACAAACTATGTACATTTTCACTATCTATTCCTCATGCCTGGAATGTTCTCCCTCTTCATATTTGCCCCTTGATATCCTTTGATTCAAATCACAACTAAAATCCTATATTCTATAGGAAGTCCTTTTCATTCATTTTAATCTAGGGCTTTCTTCTCTTTTGTTATTTTCAATTTATTCTTTCTTATATTTTGTTTGCATGTTGTCCTGCCTCCTTCACTATGAATTCCTTGAGGGCATAGGTTCTTCTTCTTCTTCTTCTTCTTCTTCTTCTTCTTCTTCTTCTTCTTCTTCTTCTTCTTCTTCTTTCTTCTTCTTCTTCTTCTTCTTCTCATAGTGTCTGGAATTCAATAGGCTTTTCTTAATAAATATTTATTAAAGGACCAATTGCTTAGACCTAACATTATCACAGCTGAGTAAAAGGGTGTACAATTCTTAGCATACTTTGGGGATGGTTAGCAAATGAATTCCAGAATGACTGATGAGTTCACAGTGGCACCAACAATTTCATTCAAACAGCCCTTTACGTATAGCTGTTTCAAAAAAAAAAAATCTTCTTTGTCTTACTTTGCTAAACTGATATTTGGGAAATGGAAATTTGGCATTCCTTTAGTTTTCTTTTTATCCTAATTATTAGCAACTGGACATTATTTCATATGGCTATTCATGTCTTGCATGCTTCTTTTGAAATTTGCTGTATTTACACTTCCATTAACTGGATAATATGCCATTTTCTTTTAAATTTTCTTCATTTCTCTTCATGTCTTGTTAATATGATCTTTGTCAGATACATGTGTTACAGAGATTTTATTTTTATTCATTACCTGGTTCCCTTTTAATTTTAATTACAAGGTTTTCTTTGTTTAAAACCATTTACATTTCATAAAATTAAAATTTTCTCCCTTTCTGTGTTATTCTTTATTCCTTGTTTGTCATTAACACTTCCCACCATAGAACTGAAATGAATTTTTTTCCTTGTTCAACATTTTTTTAAATGAGACTCTTTATGTCTAAGTTGTGTACTCATTTATAGTTTATCTTTGAAAATGTTAATAAGATGTTAATCTACACCTAGTTTTACCAAATTTGCTTACCAATTTTCTCATCACATGGGGGGAGTGTGAATAATGAATACTTGACACAAATTTTAGAATTTATAGATTAATAAAAAATGAAGGTGTTATGATCATTTGCTTCTGTACATGTAACTCATATGTTCCAATGATCAATCTTTCTATTTCTTAACAAGCACTAAAGTATTTTTAAGACTGTCAATTTATAATGTGGATTGAGTTCTGGTAGTTCTGGGCTCCATAGCTTTTCATGTGTTTTTAAAAGTATTTTCCCTTGATATTTTGAACTTCAATTCCAACAAATTAATTTTCATATTTTTCCTATCTCTATAAAATAATCATTTCATTGTCTGGCAGTGAATATGTAAATTAATTTTGATAGTATTATTACTTTAATTATATTACCTCAGTATTCCTATTTGTAACTAATATTTCTTGAGTGATTTAGATCTACATGTTTGTGAAGAGTATTATACAGGTTTACTCATACAGTGTACCTTTGTGTAGCTATTTTAAAAGAATTTTTCTCTTTCTGCTTAGGTTGGGTGGTAACATACAGAAATGTTGATTCACAGATTAATTTTTGTATTCTTTTAAGTTTGTTGAAGTTATTAATTGCATCAATGATTTTTAAAATGAATTAGAGTTCTCTGTATAAATCAAAATGTCTTCTGCAAAAGTGACAATTTGCATATGTTTATTTCCTCAATTTCATTTTTCTATCTTTTTTTCAATCGCTATAGTTTTCATCAATATTTAATTCTCCCCCCCACTCCCCAATGCCTATGGTATTTCTTTCTTTCACCTGGAACAAGAGTGGGGATACTGCAGGCCTGAGGCCATATGTGACCTCCTAGGTCCTTGGGTGTGGCCTTTTGACTGAATTTGACATTCTTTTACAGAATAAAAACTTGTATAAAGGGGATTTGTTCTGTGAAGTTTGGATTGAGTCAAAGGGCCATACCTGAGGACTAGAGGGCCACATGTGGCTTTGAGCCCACAGGTTCCCCACCCATGACATAGAATTTATGGATTTGGGCTATAATATTCCGGGAGTTTTAGGGAAATAGATTGAATTGTTTCTGTTTTCACTTTTACCTGTGGTGTCTGAGAAATCTAGGCATTTTTCCTTATTTCTTGATATATATTATTGTCTAATCTGTATCTCTGGGTCTGTGTCTATGTATGTCCTTTCCCTTTCCTTTTCCTTATCATCTTTTTTCAGATACTCTAGCGATTCAAAAAATTATCTCTCCTTGATCTCTTTTCCAGGCAGTTGTTTTTGATAGATTACACACACAGACACACACACACACACACACACACACACACATTTTGTTGACTTTGTATTATATTTCTTTTTGTTTTTTGGAATGATTAACTGTTATTTGGAGCATTCTAATTTTTTCAATTAGTGTGTTGTTTGTGTAAGGTTTTGAAACTCTTACTTTGTTTTTTAATTCTTTTTACAACCTTCTTCATAGCTTACATTTCTTATCTAATTCTCCTTTAGTGTTCCCATTTCATTTATAAAATTATATATATATGTATATATGTATATATGTATATATGTGTATGTGTGTGTATATATATATATGTGTATATATATATATATATATATATATGTATATGTAATTTTGCTTCTTTCAGGAATTCTAGTTGAACATGTGCCCAAGCTGTGTCTTTTTTTGAAACTTTATTTGTAGATGTTTTAGAATCACTCTCTTTTTTCTGGGTTGTGTCCTGGGCATTCCTTTCACCTTAATAGCTCTTTGTGGCAGGGTTTATTTCTGTTTACTCATTCATCTAGCCATATTTCTTCAATTTGGACTATTAATAGGGCTTAGCCTTCTGCATTTTAAAAGGAATATTTGATCTGGATGTCTTTTGTCCTGTTTTGTCTTCTCTTTGTTCATGCTCCTGCATTTTCTGGCTATTGAGAGTTGTGTCATTCCAGGATCTCAGGGACAGTTATACTGATAATCTGAATGGTTTTAATGCACATAAAGGGTTGTAATGAAGAGATATGTTTGATAATTATCCTCTTTATATGAGTACTGCAAGTTCCCAACCTGGATTTGAGTCTGAGCACCATAACTATGAGCTTACTCCTGTTTTAAATTTTGTGGCATGATAGTGGGTAACTATTGGGTAGGTGGAACTCTCTGCAGATCAAGATTCCCTTTGGTTTAAGCTCCTTCTCATGTTTATTCAGTTGCAGGCATTAGACAGGGCTAAGAAATAGATCTGAGACTCATCTCTTTCCCCAAGGTTAGAGCCACATCACTGTTATTAGATTTCTTTCTATTCCTTTCCCAAGACAAGACCTTAGACCACAACCAAACATTGCACTGAACCATGACTTCTAGACACAGGTACAGTCCTCAGTCTGCCCTGAATATTAAACATCATCTGAGAGATGAGGGATAAAGTTGCCCACTGGTAATTATTCTTATTCCCTACATATTGTGGAACCTTCTCTGCTGCATTTGGTAACTTTTCTTTCTCTAATGTATAGCTATAGGCTCTGGTTCAGTCTGAGAGCTCGAAGATTCTACTTGATGTCCTCTTTGTCCCTGGTGTTTGCAGAAATTTTTTTTATCTGTCTTTTTATGATTACTTAGAATAGGAAAAAATATTATCAGTGCTTTCTTATAGGATTTTTAATCAGTACTTGGTCTGGTTCATTCTCTAGGTCTCTGTGGTATCCCTGATAGATCCACTGGGCCTTTAGTGCTTCCTTCTGCTCCACCATCATAGTTAAAACTCTTATTGTTGGTCTTTAAGGGTTACAGATTATTTCCCATTGAAAATCTTTATCATTCTACAAAGAAAAACATCTAAAGCTGCAAAGAATATTTTAGATATCTCAATCATACTACATTTGTTTAAAGATAAGCAGAATGAGATTAGCACAAATTTGAAGAATATCTGTATATGTGATTTTGAAAATGGAACTTAACAATAGTCTAGTAGTGTAACCCTCTCACTTTACAAGTACAACAGTTCAATTGTCATACAACAGGGTTAGAATCTCCTCTTCCAGATATCTTTCCCAGCACATTCTATGTCATTTCCAAAAATATAGCACTACAAAAAGAAAATAAAAGAAGGAAAGAAAACAAAACAAAACTATTATGGTGTAGTTGAGAGCCAAGTTGATTTGCAATTGGATGATCTGGGCTCACATCGCAGATATTTACTATGTGACCTTGAACAAATCAATTAACCTCTATGGACCTCTGTTTCATCAACTTTGAAAGCACTGGAAGCTCATAGAATTTAGAAAAGAAAGGGGCCTCAGAGACCATCTAGTCAAACTCTCTTTCTGCTTAATCAGGACAACAAAACTGAGGTAATAATAGTTTATTTTGTAAATAATTCATACATTAATGCAGAAACTATATAAAATAGAGTAGAAAGGAAAATGGTTTTGTTTAGTTCAGTAAAATACTTTATATTCTCCAAAATGCTAGAAACATTGTACCTATACATATCATAAAAATAAACTTATTTATAAAAAATGAGTATGCTGCATTTATATAGTGTGTGTGTGTGGTGTGTGTGTGTGTGAAGAGAGACAGACAGAGAGAGAGAGAGAGAGAGAGAGAGAGAGAGAGAGAGAGAGAGAGAGAGAGAGAGAAAGAGAATTAGTTCAATGAAATTAGGGCATTTAAGGATCCGTTATTTCTGTAGTTTCTATTCTCTGAAAGCAAAGCAACAACTGCCAATTGTTACAGCTGATTTTTGTGGAATTCATTTATTGAGGCTGAGAAGAGATAATCTAATGTCTATTTTTCCATCTTATATATAAATTAATACAACTATTTTATCTTTTTTAAAAATTGACAAATAATTGAAGTTTGTCTGAAACTACTAGAGATCATATGCCCACAAGCAGGACACATTTTTCAATTCCATTGTTATATGTTTTTCTTTAATAATGCACCATCAATGTCTTTGAAATAATACAAATACAGGCAAATTTATGCCACCTTTACTCATCACTAGATTAAAGCAGGAGAGTATAGACAGAGGATTAATAAGACTGCTGAAAATTCATTCCCCCCTTTGATTTTACTTACTAGTAGAAAGGTCAATGTGGGCAGAAAAAGATTTGGTATTTTTATTATTTCAGAATTACAATTCAGCGAAAGCAAGATAACTGCGCCTTATTAAAAGAATGACAGAAATGCATGTTTAGCAAATCCCAAGTTATAAATTTACTTCTGTTTCATAGAAGGCAATGAACAAACTATAATTTTCCAGTAGTAAACCTCCTAGGATCTTGTAAGTAATTTATAAAGAGGCCCATAAGTTCTTTTTAAAATCTATTCTTCTCAGATTTTAAAGCAAAACTGACAGATTTTCTATATGTAATGATAATTATTTTATTACTTTTTAAATGCAGGGTTTCATACTTGTTCTCCTATGATCTCTTGGTGGTGGAAACCCCAAAATTCAAAGGCAGAAGACACAGTTCCTGCCACGAATGAATTAGACTCAAATCTTCTTTCAGAGACAGACAAGGTTTATTAAAACATTGATTGAGGTGGGCAAGATTTTAAGAATCTGTGCTATTTGGTGACACTTGTATTAACAAGCAGGCCAGACTCAAGGAATCTAAGCCTTTGTGATGCCTGTAGAACAAGGCCAGAGTCTTAAGGAATTTGACCACCTTAATGGAGGCAAGATGGATCTTTTGTACAGTAAGACTGTGGAAAGATCTGGATAGAAGTAGACAGTAGACTGGGGTGACTAGGAGGTAACAGAGAGGCGGTATAGATGGAATCAAGGAGTGGCAATGGGCCACAATGAAAGGGCAGTTGAAAGGATTAACTGGGAAGGGCCAGGGGTCCCAGGCAAATTCCAGGAACCTGGGCCACATGGGAAAATTCAGGATTTTTTAGGGGTTTATTGTTAGTGTTCCATCATTACCCCCTCAAACAAATGGGACCCAGAAACTACTTCCTGCTGGCAAGGGGCATAGAGCTGTCCCTGCCTTGAGGGGGTCCCAAAGAAGAGGTTGACTGGAACTGAGCATGAGCTGCACCCAGGGGATGATGGGGGGACATTGACTGGTATCCACTATTTGTTACCAATTTTAGGTGAATGGCCTGTAGTCTGGAAGACACAAATCTGACAAGTCTTTAGGGACCAAATATAAACAGAAGTAAAAGTTCAAGAGCCCCAATAAAATCATTGACATTTGACCTGCAGGATTATCTGATTTTGTTACTTTCTCAAAAGTTTAAGTAGCACTTTTGGAGTTAGAAGATTTCCACCCTTTACCAGAGACTGGTATTTATTCCAATTATAAGAAAAGACTTGGGAGGATACCTTAAGTAACGATTAGCCCAAATAGGTTGCGCCCTCTAAGAACATTGATTTCACTGAAACCCTCTTCCCCAAAACAAACTGAAGATGTTTCTAGTTCAATTTCATTAATTTGGGGTATGGAATGACTGTGCATTCAGTTCAAAACAGCAAGATCTCACACACTTGCATTGTGCTTATATCTTTTACTGATCACTTTCTCTGAATATAGAAATTTGCTATAAAAGGATAAAGTAGGACAAGGTTAAATCAAGTATGACAGAATTTTCCAATCATGAAGTATCAATTCCACCTTATAGCCAAACTCAGGAATAACTAGGTAGGTAACATTCTTTTTCAAAGAATGCAATGGAGAAACTGACTCATCTTAGATTGAAGCTAAAATCGTCCTCTCAGCTTTTCCTGATGCAGACTTCCAACTGTAACAGTCACACTTCTCTCGGTAGCTTCTGGCATTTCTCTCAGGTGATGGATCATTGACTATTGCTTATTGATGGATTTTTTATGATCCACGAGACAACTCAAAATAAAATAGTTATGGGCCCACAAGCTTTTACTGCAAACAGCCAAGTTTCACTAATTACAGCTTACGAAAAAATTCTCTAGGATATTTATCTCAGATTTAAATTTGTCCTGGTGTAAAAACCAATCATTAGAGATTATTTCTATATACTTATAAATTCTCAGCAAGCCAAGTACATTGTTTAGGAACTCCATAAACCAAATAAGCTTTTTTTTGGGAAGTTTACAAAATAGAGGATGAACAGGTGTCCCAGAGAATGGGCTTCTAGCCAACAATATTACAATTTTCATAAGTGATGGCCAAATTGTTTTAGCTGTAACCAAGTTATGAAAAGTTGCTTGATATAAGTGATACAAAAGTTTAGCAATTTGAAGCTTGAAACATACCCATTACCAACCAGGTGACTTCAATTTTGTTGAATGCATTTCAAAATTACTTTACACAGAGAATTAGCATCTCTTTATTAACATGTTAAAACTACAACTTTAAAAGAGCTGGTAGGGCATCTAGATGGTACAGTGGATAGAGCACCAACCCAGGAGTAAGGAGGACCTGAGTTCAAACCTGGCCTCAGACCAAATACTTGACACACTTACTTGCTGTATGACCCTAATCCAACTACCTAGCCAAAAGAAAAAAAATAGAGTTGTTTACCCAAGGTCTGAGGCTGGCTGGCTTTTTATCTCTTTCTGACTTGATAAGATCACTTTCCTTTCTCCCCACAGACGCTGGCAGGGGTAGGGGGGTATAGTGGTGAGCAAGATGTGCCTAACATGGGTGAAACTTCCAGGCTTTCTGGGTTGCCCCAAGGCCCAAGGCCATTGCCAGTGGGGCCCACGCTGTAGCTCCTGCCTGAAAACCTCCTTCCTTTCACTGGGTGGGAGATGGTAAATTCGAAGGCAGCAGAAGGGTGAAACTCTTTTCTCCTAGTCTGGTTAACAGAAAAACGCAGGGATGTTTGCAATGCCAGAACTGAGATACCCTCTTGACTCTAGGGAAGGAAGTGACTGGGGTTGTAAGGAGGTCTTTCAAAACTCCTTAATGATCAGTCACACAACCTCCTGAATCTGCTAAGATGTTTTTAGCTGTTCTAACTTTTCACTATATTCTTAGCCTGGTCAGAGATGGGACTACAAGAAGAAAAATCTTAATTTTTCTTAGAACTTTCATAATTTATCTTGGTCCTCTAGATGATAGAGACCAGGCACAAAACTTTCTTTTTTAAGGTTTTGGAGACCCAGTTTTTTTTCCAGTTCTAACTTAGGGGCAAATCACTGTGAAAGGGAGTCTCTGCATGAAGGAGTATCCCAGGGTGTAGAAGTAAGGGAATAAATAAGCCTCGCAGGAAAACAAAAAGTACCTTCAGTTTTCCTAATTCTCTAGTGCTGAGGGATTGAGAGAATTGAGAGAATTGGGCACAGTCTCTTGGATAGGGAATCCATCATTGTCCTCTATGCTGCAGAAGATGTGTCTAGGTCCATAGCTTTGAACCAAACTGCTGTATTGAAAACCTGAGAGCATCAGGCTTGAAAAGCATCTCCAAGCCTTCCTACATGCTTAGAGATTGAACTTAACTGCAGGGCGAGAAAGAGATAGGGAAAGAGGGGAGTCTTACATATCTTTCAGTATTGGCTGGAGAAGAGTTTGAGATCAGGCAGTTTTTCCTGGTCAGGAAACCAAAATGTTGTTGTCTGGTGGTGCTAGAACCCCAAAATTCAAGGGCAGAAGATGCAGGTCCTGCCTTGAATGAATTTGACTCAAGTGTTCTTTCAGCCAGAGACAAGGTTTATTAAAACACCAATTGAAGTGGGCAATATTTAAGAATCCATGCTATTTGGTGACACTTGTATTGATAAGCAGGCCAGACTCTTAAGGAATTCGAGCACTTTAATGGGAAATTCCAGGGCCTTTTGGGGGTCCATCATTAGTGCCCCATCAGTTCCATATTAGAATTCCAAAAAAAAACTAGAAAGATTTACTTGCTGAATATATATTCTTTTGTGTTTAGACAGGGGAGTTCAACTTTGATATCTTTTTCACATTTTTATAAGATTTCAAAAATGTTTTATACACTTTGAATTTTTTTTTATTGGTTATGACTGAAAATTGCATCTATCCTGATTTGGATAGGAAAGAAATTTTAAAAAGAACCAAGGAAAAAGTTTCTTATTTTAAAACAAATATCAAATGGGAGGCAGTGGCACAATACATTAGGAAGAATACTGATCTTCAGATGGAAATAAAGAAGCCAAGAGGAATGACACCCTTTTCAACTTATCTTTTTCTAAGACAGGAGTGGTACCACCCTGAATAATCAAAGACATAGATTTCAATAATTTTTTCTTACATTCTTTAAATTTCTAGCCAAACTAAAGTTTCTCTTTTTTCTATTCTTTAATCTTTTTTTTTCTTCCTTCTCCATCCTGGCTTTCCTCTTCTTCCATCTTGTCTCCTCCTCCTTTTTCTCCTTTTTCTTCTTTTTCTCCTCTTTCTCCTCTTTCTCCCTTTCTCTCCCTGTCTTCCTCCTTCTCCTTTTTTCCACCTCCTCCTTCTTCCTCTTCTTCTTCTTCTCCTCCTCCTCCTTCTCTCCATCTCTTTCTTCTTTCTGTTTTCTCTTATTTTCTTTCCTCTGTTTTCTGAAATCATTGTAATATTAACGTGCACGTGATAACTCTATGTAAGTGTGCACTCCATGGATATGTCCAGGACCCTTGTCTCTTCTCTCTTTCTATGTATTCTTAATGATGATTTCAAGGAATCAACTAGTTACACCTCCATTTTAATGTTTCATATTCATCTGAAACGCAAAATGTTCAAAACTGAACTGATAATCATTTTCCTTAAAAAAAACATTTGAGGGAATTTAAAATATATCAAAGTCTGTCTTCAGAATATTTTATTTGTGTCTAATTAGACTTTGGTCTCTCTCATCATTTCTGCAATCCATATAAGTTGTTCCCAATGCAGGATCAACCCTACCAGCAACATCTTCACCACTGTGCCTTGGAAAGTTTGTCTTCTGACAATCCATTGATATTCCTTTTTTATTATTTTTATTTTTCATTCAGCACTATGCTTAACTTTGTTGGGTGTGATATTTTTGTCTGAAAATCCAGTTGTTTTGCTCTTATATGATGTTCCTAGACCTGTGGTCTTTTAATGTTACCACTGCTAAGTTTAGTGTGATTCTAACTGCGGCTCTGCCATATTTGAATTGCTTTTTGTTTGTTTGTTTGTTTTCTGTTTTTTTCCTGTTTCTCTTAATGTTTTATCCTTGACCTGAGGGTTTTGGAAATTGATTGTGATATTCCTATAGGTGTTCCTTGTAAGAACTCTTTCTAATTCTGATCTGTGCATTTTTTTTTCTATTTCCATTTTCTACTCTTGTTCTAAAGCTTGAAGGCAATTTTCTTTATTTCTTGAATTATTATATCAAGATTCTTTTTTTCTCATAGCTTTCAGGTAGTTCAATTATTCTTATGTATTCTTTTCTTGATATGTTCTCTAAATTGGTTATTTTTCTTATCAGATGTTTCACATTCTCTTCTATTGTTTTCATTTTTTATATTTTGTTTTATTTCTTGTCTCTTAAACCTTCTCTGGCTTCCCTTTGACCAATTGCAATTTTCAAGGAGTCCTTTACTTCCTTAAGATGTTGGATCTCTTTTTCCAGTTGGTTGACTTTCTTTTTATAATCTTGTTTTTGTTGGATTGTTCTTATTTTTAAAAAAAATTTCCTCTATTTCTCTCATTTGATTTTTAAAGTTGGCTTTTTTTTTTAGTTCTATGAATTCTATTTGGGAAGGTGACCATTTATTATTACTCTTTGGGGTAAGAGAGGGGTTAAGGTTTTTGTTTATTTATTTATTGTTTGTTTGTTTATTTATTTTTATTTAAGTAGCCTCCTCTGAAGACAAACCCCTGTCTTCTCTATTCCCATACTAATGTTCTTGGGTACTTTCTCTTTTGCTAACTCATTTTTTTTTTGTAGCAGCTTATTATTATAATCCCTTCTACTCTTGGAGTATGGGGGATGGTGCCTCTGGCCTTGGACCTTCTTTCAGTTCTTCTCTCTGGCCTGCTACTGAAACCAAGAACTATGCCCTCCTGTAAGTACCCACAGCCAGTAGCATCCCAGCCCACTGCTTCTGCACTTACCGGGGGAGCGCTTATTCATTCTTGCTCAGGGCCATGTCTTGGCAGCACAGCTGTGCCTGGCATCTCTTATCAGCAGAGATTCCCTTCCCTTTCCCCCACTCAGATGCCTGAATCCAATGTTATCTGGAAGGTAAAAATCTTGTGCTGGGGCTGAGGCTACTTCCCAATCCAGCTAGTCCTAGGTCTCTCCACTTGTTGTTTCAGTGGAACTAGCCTGGAGGTTTTTACACTTCAAAAGGGCCAAAACTTGGTCCTGGGAATTGTCTTTGGATATTTTCTAGGAGGACCACTGTTTTGCCCCAATTCTTGTTTATTTTTTAACCACTCCATGTTTTCCCTGAGGCAGTATTTTGTCTTGTTTGGGGGAAACCTGGAGAGTTTAAAATTTTCTCCACTATCTACCCTACCATCTTCTCAGAATCCTTCTCAAATTATAAATTATTTTGCCTATGATTTATATGTATATAGTAATTTGGAAATATTTTGTGTCACCTTTAGTAGTATATTACATCCTTGAGGATCTCTGTTCATAAGGGATGCCAGGCCCGGTATGCTGCCAAGACATGGCCCTGCAGAGGAAGGAACAAGCACTGCCCCAGTGAGTGCAGAAGCAGTGGGGCTGCGATGCTGCTGGCTGTGGGCACTTACAGTAAGTAGAGTACTTGGTTTCAGTTCCAAGATGTGACACATTCTGTTTTATATTTGTATAACCAATATCTAGTCTAACATAATTAAGACTACTTTCTTTCTTCCCTCCTTCTCTCCTTTACTTCTTCCCCTCACCCTCTCCCCCATTCTCTCTCTCTGCCTCTACTTTTTTTTTTCTTTCCAGAATTAATATGTGCTGACTATATTGAATTGATTTGAGTCTAATTGAACTTAATTGAATCCGTAGCTACTCATAACAATTGCTTCTCTTTTTACATGTTGCCGAGTCATTCCATTAATAATGTCTTCTAGGATTAACAGGAAAGGAAATCAAGCTCTACAACCTATAGCTTTAAAAGATCTACTTTCTTTGCCTTTATGAAAATTACAGTCACATCATCTAGTAGCACTTCTATTCTCCAGCTTATCTGGATCTAAAAAATTAAGAACCATAAATTTCTCTTTTACTGATTCCTCTCTGATGTGAAATTTCAATGCCCTACTAACCATTTTTTCCTTCTACCTTCTATTAATTGGGCCTATACATGGATCTTGAAAATAATACATTTATTGTTATTTATAATTTATTATAATTGTTATGTAATACATATTTATATTATTGTTATTATAATGTATTGTGATTAATTCATGATATATAATTATGTTAAAAGAGAGGACGCCCATGGAAAATTACGAAAATGGGGAGAGATTTTGTAAATTTGAGATTACCCACAGCAAAATTTTGGTAGCCTTGGGATTTGTGAAAGGAAAAATACTTGAAGGGGAAATGACAGACATCCTTTAATAATGAGATAGTAAAAGGCACATATCATCTGAGTATACACACATTGATTAGGAGGCATCCTGTATTTGCCAGTGGCATATTCTGAATATATCAGAGCAAGGTAGGAGAAAAACTCTGTTCTCCTTATTTACTTTGTTTATGTTTCTTTTCCTTCTAATAGAAGAACTGTGCTACTGCATTAAAAAAAGAAAAGAAAAAGCAGGTGACATACTAGAAGTCCAACTGAAGCAGATTTAGGAAAGTACACAGTTCGTTTCAAATTGTGGCATATTGCACATGCATTTTTCTAGAGGACATACTGAAATGAAGTGAAGAAAAATATCATTAACAAGGATAAATATACTGCATCAAAATAAATGTAATTATTCAACCTCTGTCTGGTTTTGAGATTCCTTTTCAATGAAGCAAACAATAATACAAGACTAGAAATCATGTCATATTTTCTTTCAAATATCATCTCAAAAGATATGGTGGCATTTCAAATTTCAGATAAACACTAATCACATGGCATTTTATCCATAGTAATAGTTTAGCTTGTCTGCATGACAGTCTCAAAGTGATTTGAAAGAGAGAAAAAAATGTGTAATCAGCAATTTTCTAGTCATTGAGATTCCGTTTCATCCTTGACTGAATACATACGTATGTATGTATGTATGTGTGTTTCTGTGCGTGCGTGCATGTGTGTGCATAATAGAAAACCAAGATAATTAATTCAACCTATCTCATTTCCTTGCCAAATGATTATCTCTGACTATCAATAATTATTGAAGCTCATATACACAGGTAATAATGGAAATACCTTGTTTCATAATAGAATTGGTAGCTATTAAAAAAATCAAGTATTCAGTAAAAACAAAATAACAATGATAATGCTAACAACAGCAAAAACAAATACAATAACAACTTATGTTTTCATCAATGTTGGGGCTTAAGGGTGGGCAGCAAATTACAGTGAGGCTAGCAATATTGATGTATGGCTGTGAGACAGGTACAATTGCTGTGAAGTCCTAGCAGAAACTTATAAATACCAGTCAGTAAGATTCTAGTTATACTATTGACTGGGTTGCAATCCTGAGATTAAACTCTTCCTATGAATCTAAGAAATAAACAAAATGGTAAACTACTGCAAATCATCTATACTGAAACCACTGTGGTGATCAAACTGACATAGAGGATGATGAAATAAACAGAGTTTTTTCATGTTCTAGTACTCCACAAGAATTCAAAGCATACCAAAGGGTTATAAAACTGCACATAACCTTTGATCTAGCACTACCACAACTATGTCTGTATCCCAGAGAGGTCATAAAAATGGGGGAAAGGACCCACATGTACAAAAATATTTAAAGCAGCTCTTTTCGTGGTGGCAAAAAATTGTAAATTGAGGGGATGTCCATCAATTGGGGAACGGCTGAAAAAGTTGTGGTATGTGAATGCAATTAAATACTATTGTTCCATAAGAAATGAGGAGCAGGCAGATTTCAGAAAAAAACTTGGTAAGACTTAACATGAACTGATGCTGAGTGAAGTGAGCAGAACCAGAATAACGTTGTATATAGTAACAGCATCATTGTATGATTACCGAGTTTGATAGACAGCTCTTCTGACCAATGCAATGACCTAAGACAATTCCAAAAGACTCATGGTGGAAAATGCTATCCACATATAGACAAAGAACTATGGAGTCTGAATTCAGATTGAAAAAACTATTCTCTCTCTCTCTCTCTCTCTCTCTCTCTCTCTCTCTCTCTCTCTCTCTCTCTCTCTCTCTTTTTTCTTGTGTTTTTTTTTCCTTTCATTCTGATCCTTCTTTCACAACATGACTAGTGTGGAAATAAGTTTAATGTGATTGCACATGTATAACTTATATCAGATGGCATGCCGTTTGGGGAGGAGAAAATTAAGCTAAAAATCTAATTTTTTTCTTTTACTTTTTGGTGAGGCAATCAGGGTTAAGTGACTTTGCTCAGGGTCATTCAGCTATTGTCAAGTGTCTGAGGCAGGATTTGAACTAAAGTCTTTCCATCTCCAAGGCCAGAGATCTATCTACTGTGCAACCTAGTTGCCCCTAGAGCTCAAAATCTTATACAAGTGAAAGTTAGAAACTATAAAGTAAACCAACTAAATAAGTAAAAGAATGCAAGGCATAATGAAAAAATAAATACTAATATATTTCCTACTCCCAGGAAATGCCTGGGCAGGTATGGCACTAACTACAAAAGCCGGCAAAACATCAGTGTTCTTGAATTGGACCAAAGACATCAATATTTTGTTATGTGTCCCTAATATAAATAATAATAATAATAAAAACCTAATTGATTGTTACAATCAGGGGCTTCATACTATATGCAAAGGTACATTTAGCCCAAGTCATAGTATACTGTATTAATAACTACTTTGGGGGGGGGCAAGGAAAAAAAAAACTTCTCTAAGTACAAATTATTCACAGAGATGAAATAATGGCACTATTAAATTCAAGGGGGTAAAGTAGAATATTGTAAGATAAATGAAAATATTCATTTATTGCAGATGCCAGAAACTATATCTAAGAAAAAAAAAGATGAGAAAAAAATAACATTAACATAAAATGGTTTCTGAAAAAGATATGGGCACATTTAGGTTAAAATTTTAAAAAGCCCTCTTTTAAAATATGTAATGACACAAATCCATATAAGAGATCAATTATTAGAAAGTTGAGTATTTTTTAATTGTTAATTGAGTAACAGTTATACATTAACATGTTGTGACATATTGTCTTGAAAGAAAATATTAAAAAATTTCAAGCATTTTATGTAAGATACATGTGGATAGTTGTCATATATATGTACGTGTGTGTGTGTGTGTGTATGCATGTGTGTGGTTTGGAGAAATGTCTAATGTTGGAATCTAGTCCATCTCTCTCCAAAAGAGATTGAATTCTGCATATGAGAGGAGCAATAGGACAGATGTAGCTAAGCTCTTACTCCTTCCTTTGCCTAACTCCCATAAGGGATGTTGCTCTGAAATAGCTAGCTTACCTTCTTATCAAAGCAGTGAACTAAGGTGGGGGAAATTATATTGATTAGAATACACAAAATGGCCTAAGAGACAAATGGTATTAGTGAAATAAGATCTAATACAAACCAGGTGAGGGTACAGGCTCACCTAGGGGAAAGTATGTTATCAACAATCTTTAAGATTGCAAGCATTAGAACTCAAGGGACCTGTCAGAGTCTAGGTCGTTACATTTCTACAATTGCTAGAGACTCTCATTAGGCATTTAAAGTTTAAACTTTTTTCTCATAATTGACTTTCCTGAAGTCTTCCATCCATCTCAAGAAGTGCTTTCTTCTCCTTTGTAGGTAAGCAATTTAATGCCTCTTCATTATCTCAGCTAAGCTAGGGTTTTGTCTTCCTCCATTTATGCAGGTACATATATAGCAAAGTCATACCTCAGAAAATATTGCCCCAGGCTCTGGCAGAAGTGCAGTTATATAGACATAATTATGCATGCAAAAAAATGCTGCAGTGCTGATAAGTACCACAGGAGTAAAAGTTAAGCTGTCAAGGAATACTACAAAAACATATTAAAAACAAGCAAACAAACAAACAAAAATCCTATATCAGAAGTAACTTGCGAAAGTTATTGAAGATCTTTAGAATGGCATTGAAGATTATATCATTATCTGCCTGGGGCACACAAATTTGACCACCTCATTGATCAGTTAAAGGTCACAAAATAAGAGCATATCACGAATTTTAGATTAATTTAATCAACAATTGAAATCAAATGTAAAAAAAGAAAGAGGTAATGCAGGAGGGCAAAGAAGAACAAAGAACAATAACAACAATAAAAAATGGTGTCTTACCATAGGACTGAGACAGAAGGATATTAGATGAAATAGAGAATCCCTGAAAAAAAAAATATGAAGTTGAGGTTAGCTATACAATTCAAAGAATTTCAATACCATAAAAAAGGAAGTTGTTAAATATTTGTTGCATAAGCTTATGTAAATGTCATCTATAAAGGCTTCATGATTCCATATAGGTTTGTATTTTAGATATTATATAGGCTTCAGCCTGAGATGTTACTTTCTGTTAAGTTCATCATATCAAGCGTTTTATACCTGCTAATCATCTTTTAGTTTCATATAGTAATCTTATTAAAAAAAAACAACTGTAGTTTCTTTTGACATGTTTATTATATCCATGTACAGCTATCAATATTTTCCCTCTTTTTTGTATGCAGAAGTTTTTCTTTTCTACAATTGCCTTAGACTGAAAGGCAGGATATTTTTCAAATCTATTATGTAGTATATGAATAAGCTATGAGTATTGAACTGAATCAAAGACTTTGTGATCATTTACTAATACAGAGAAAATGTTATGATCCTTTCTGTCAGGTTCCGTAAATGCTAAATCAATAATAAATTGATCTTTCTATATCTGAGGCTTTGTTTGAAAAGGTTTTTTTTTTTTTGCTTCTCAAATAATAATATTTTTTTCCTTTAAAATATTTGTGATGGTTGCGATACTAACTGTGAATATTTATAAAATATAAATGTTAAATTGACCAATCTTTGGAATGGTCACTGGTATTCTTTTGATAAAGTAAGTAACGTCTCCTCTTAAGACATTCATTTCAAAAGAAGCTGGTTAAGTCCTTTACTATGCATTCATACACCACTGTGAAGCAATTGAGCAAATAATCATGGATTTTATACATCCACGCCACTGTCCAATTTGTCAGAGAAGCAAAATAATTGATCATTTTGTTAATGATATCCTTCATGACAAGATAGGAAGGTACGAGTTAGATAATTCTAATATTAGGTCAATTCACAACTGGTTGAATAGCTAGTCCCAAAGGGAAATAACTACTTTCTTGATGTCAACTTATTATCAAGTGCTTTTTCTGTTTCTTTGGTACCAAAGAATAAACTGAAAGCTGTTGCTATACAATAGCAGATTCAGCTATCACAAAGGAGAACTGTAATTTGAACTGAGATCTCTCACCTTATCTCATTCTCCTGGGATGTAACTTTCAGTGTGAACTCTTGAGAACTCTTTGTAATTGAAATTCCAAGTATTTGGTGAAAATCCTAGGAGAAGATTCTGAGAACTCATCTGAACATATGGACAACTGCCCTTCTTCAAAATGGCCTGTAAAGGCACTGACTAGAAAGTCACCCCTTCTAGTGTTAAATATGAATGACAGTCACAATAAGAACAGTCAGATAATAAGAAGTGGGGGATTCTGTCCATTAGACCATACTTTCTCCAGGATTCTTTTATACAAATATTAAGAAAACAAAAGTTTAGTATGATCCAGTGGAAAGTATAATAGAACTGAAAGAATGTAATTCACTGGCTCTGTAAACTTGTGCAATTCTCAACCACTGTGGGTCTGAGATGAACTTCAGATCCCTTTTATATCTAACTCTTTCATCTTAATTAACTATTAAAATAACAGACAAATCTTCCCCACGCTGAGGTGAAAACCTAGAAAGATTTACTGAAAGACTAAGATTAAAATCACATAAGGTAAAAAGGTGCAGATGAATGGCTTTGCACACCTACTGATAAGATCTTTGAAGTACATAATTTAAAGAGAAAATAGAATTTCAGGGATGGTTTCAACTGAAGTCTTTAGAATGTATTGAACCTGTAGACTCTAATCACCCATCCAGGTAATTGAAATGGAAAAGAGAAGAATGGGGAATTCTTTTAGGTTGAAGAACCTTCAATAAAGGAAACCAGAGTCCTTATTTATAAATATGATGACTTTAAAAGTCTTCACCCTCCAAGAAGCTGAAATTTTAAAATTTCACATTGCTAATTTATTTTATTAATTCAAATCACATTTGTAAAATGTATATCTTAAAGGCTTGGTTTTCAACACAGAATTTATCCTTTAACATAACTGCTTTATTTTTGCTACTAAACCAGGAAACATAATGTTGTTTAGTCCTATTTTAGGGGGGAAATGTCTTCTTTTAGAACCATCTGTACTATTGGCATTAGTTGGTTGAATTTGATTTTTGCATTCTCAGAATTTGAATGTTTGTGTTTGTGTTTACATGTTGACAAGCATGGAAACATATGCATCATGTATTTTGCACGTATGTATATTATATATACATTCTGGGAGGTATAAACCTTTGTATATGTGTGTGCAAGCATCTATATAATGCATACATATTTGCATATATTTGTGCACCTAAACATGTATATATTTAACACATAAGTTTACACATTAACTCATATGTATATATTCATACTTATAATTATATTGTATATTACATTAAATTTATGTGCATATGAGTTTATATGTTAAATCTATGTCTATATATTAGACAGTTATACATACCAGATAATTTTCTGAAGTGTAAATAAATTAAATGACTTGCCCAGGCTTAAACAAATACACCAGAGTTAACCACCAAGATACCATATATATGGCCCCAAATCATCTCTTTTCAGATTGTTTTTAAATGATTTCAATATATTTAGTTATCTATGTAGAACATAAATACTTCTTCAGAATTTTTTAAGGAAACTTTTTTTTTCAATTTCATACCACTTAATGAAAAAGTTACCTGAGAACCAACTAATTAACTGGATAAATATTATATAAAAATTCATTTTCTATCTAGGTACACATCAGAAAAGAAGAGGAATATTTCAGGGTTTTAAAAAGATTTAAGTAGAAATGTATCTCCTTTTGAATTGGAAAAAGTAGTTAGGGACAAGTTTATGGTTTTTATGAAGAAAGCCCTTATTTTGTTATTTCTTTTGATCCTTACCTTTTGCTATTAAGAAGAAAGGACAGATAAGAGCTGTGAGTAGAAACTTAATCCAGGAACATTATACTATATCTATATGTTTCTCTTTTCAACAACAACAACAATAAAAATTACCCTGGCAGTTGCTGGTGGAAAAATTTGGGAGATGGAGGGAGGAGTAAAAGACATCATAGATAGCTATGGGAAGTAGCCTGATGCACTTTCAATACCAATCTAATCTGATATCTGAGGGGCCAGAATAATTCTCAAGTGGATCTAGAGTCCATACTCAAATAAAGCTGGAGGCATTTAAAAAGGAAGATTCTAATCAAGGTAGGGGTGAAAATTGATTTTTTTTTTTAGAATAAGCTAGTGAAGGAAACACTAATTATTATTGAGAAAGTCTCAAATTTCAGTGTAATTTCTCTTGCTTTTAAAGATTCACTAAGGCAAATTTTAATGTATTTAATATTTAACTCTTTTAAGACTTATTTTGATATTTCTTTAAAAGAAGGAAAAGTATGACTTCTTAAAAATTTTAATCAAACATGCCTAGAGGCCTTATGCAATAGGAAACACATAGACTTCTAGATGAGCTGGGTTCTGAATATTAGCTCTTCTACTTGTCAGCTCTGTGATTCTAGGAAATTCATTCAAATTTTTAGACCATAGTTTTCTTCATTTGTAAAATGAGTGGGCAATGCTAAATGACCTCTAAGTTCCTTTTAACACTAATACATATTGTGTGTGTGTGTATATGTATGCATGTATGTATGTATGCATGTATATATAGAAAATATTGTAATATATCATATTATATATATTATACACACATACATACACAAATATACATACACATGCACATGTATACACATATATACACGCATATTCATATAAGTGTGTGTGTATATATGTGTGTATGTATATATGTATGTGTGTGTGTGTGTGTATGTGTGTGCGTACACACACATATTGGACTTGTGAATGCTAAGGAGATTTTTGTTTAATTAACTATGGTTCCCATCATTGTGACACTTGATAAGAGTAGTTTTCTGCATTACATGAAGTACCATAAGCCTGTTTTTCTCTCTGCTTTTTGTCTTCTTTTTAAGTTGATTGTTACTGCTCTCCTTTATAGGGCACTATATACTGCCCACCCTTTATAGGTTAAGTGCAGTCAGTGGAATTTTTCACTGTTTCAAGTAAGAACTAAAGGCAATTTGGCTATTCAAAAGAAAGACAGCAATATATTTAAAAGGTTGTATTGGTGCAACTTTAAGCTGACAATCATGGAGCTAAAATATGCATTAAATTAAATGGTAACAATTCACTCCCCATTCATAGTACAGCATATTCTGCCAGATCATAGCCATGTATGGGGCAGGGGGGAGGGAGGTCATTGATTTTCATTCAACTTTGTGATCTTGGGATAGAAATACCACTGCTTGCTAATTTTCAAATAGTAAGAAAAATACATATAAAACCCATATCTTTTTATCTGTAATTTTTTATACTTATACTTGGGTCATGCAAATAATTTGCCTACTTCATAGATGAAAGGTTTCTAAAATAATGATGGACGTACTAAGATATCATTCATTCTAAGCAAAAGCAATGTACATGATTTCAAACTTAGAGAATCAGTTTATGCATCAGAGTACTTAGAGCTAGAAGTGACCTTATAGGTCATACTTGAAAATTATAAAATGATTAAAAATATTTATAGCCATACTTGCAAAATTATGAATTTTACAAGGCAATGTCATGACTAAAATTCTTGACTAGAGATAGTCTAGGTAAAAAGAAAAAGACCTCAACTAGGCTGATCCCATTTTGAGTGGATAGAAAGAAATTTCAGACTAGAGAACTATTGCAGATATAGAATAAACAGCATTTCTCTTTAGTATTTGAAAAGGGATGTTCAAATGTTATTGCTGTCAGCCTTGATAACTGAAATTAGTACTGGTGCCATCAACAGAAATAAACAAGTTGATTCCTCTTTTGGCCTGCTAAAGCCCTTAGAAGCTAAAATTTCTTGTTATGCCTACCTCCATGAAATTAATAAGGCACTGCAAATCTTCTTTCCACTAAGATGGTCTTCCTGGCCTATGGATTTGGTCATGATGGGACTTTACTGATAGAAAAATAATAACCTATTCTGAGTTGTGAAACGATAAGCTAGCTCTCAGGACCTATACTTAGTCTACATCCTTTGCATATAGTTAAGCATAAGAAACATCCCTTGCATGTATTGGTATCAAATATTTCCTTTATCAAAATACTTTCTCACCTTTAACTAAGTAATATTTGCAATAACATGCCTGGGGTTTGCGGTTATTTGTGAACACCCCATACCCATCTTTCACTATATAAAACATGCCCTGTGAGTTGGACACTGTTGCCTTAAGCACTTGTTGGAAATTTTCTATCCACTACTAAGTGGTATATGTGGGGTGAGGGCTAAGGAAAAACAGGAAAGAACTGAGAATGACAACCATAGTTTCAGTGAAAGGGGAAAATTCAATATAGAGAACTGGACTGAATCACTACAATTGAATTCTGTGATGGGAAAAATGTTGACTAATCATTTAAATGGTAGTAGGCATAGTAGAAGAGGAACCAGTCTAAAATTCCTTACTAGCCATTGCATTAGAGATGAAAGCTATTGAATGCTGAATATTGAACTAATTAAGTTATGTGGGATAGGATTCCCCACAAGGAAATATTTATTTGACAAAAGACCAAGGTATTTCATGGGAACTCAGTTCAGGGTAAACAAATTCAATCTTCCAAAAATGTCTAGCATTATTAATATTGAATAACACACTCAGAATGGATCTAATAACAAATCCATTATTACTATTATCCAGGGAGAGTAAGGGGGTAGAAAAGGTTGTGGCAGTGAGGGTGATTTCTCTATAACATTACTCATTTGTATTTCTGCTAAACGGAAATTATGCTAAAAAATATCATGTCAGAGATGTGAATACTAGGATATGTGTGACAGTATTGGTATAGAAGGTCTCAAATAGCCTATGTGTCCTGCCTCTGACTTGTTCTGCCATAACACTAAGAACATCCCTTTCCACATGGGCAAAAAAAAAATTGTAAATAGAAGAGTTCATCAGATAGTATCTTTCTCCTTGTTTGAATGGCAGAACTCTGAACATGAAAATAAGGGTTAATCATATACTGATGTCATCAGGTTGGTGATGTCTAAATAGGATTGCTTGAATACATAGTTCTCCAATTATAATATACCTTACAAGGTTGACTTCAGGATGTGACATCATAACTGTTACTAACAGTATCTTCCCATGGATTGTAGTTCAATCACAGAGAAGTTTATCAGTGTAAAAAAATTCCCTATTGCCACCCTCATCTATCACTATTTGAGTTTTCTGTCCTATAAGAGAACAACCAGGGTCTTATTTATTTATTTTGGTATCTATTCATTCATCCATTCATTTGTTCATTCATTTATACCAAACCAATGTATACTGTTATTGAGTATTCTAACTATGTCTTCAAATTTCAAATACTACCCTCATGGCTAGCAGTATTTTCCGAAAATTCATATACTGTTTTCAATGGGGAAATGAGAAGTTCTGTGAAAAATAAGTGTGAGATCTAAATGTATTGTCAAAGTAGGAGTCAGTGTGTCCAGATTATGAAGTTTTTTTTTTCTCACCAGTTAATGAAACACATATTTCCAAAAAAAAAAAAAAGATTTTCATATATGTTGGACATTAGTTTTAGGGCTATGAAAAAACGTCTTTTCAATTCCATAAAAGGAAAAGTACAGTATAATAGCTTTGGGAATTCAGAAAATGCTTAAGAATATCTTTGTGAGGTCAGGTGAAGTGTGCTAAGTAGTGTGCTGAGTAGAGCCTTAGCTCTCAACTTGCTCATAGTCTAATAGGAAGAGAAGGAAGACAATAAGGAGTTATGTTCAAACATACATACATACATAAATACAGATATATATGTGGATATAAACATATAGTAATAACGCACATACATATGAACATAAATATATTTATATATACACACATGCATATATACACAATATGTATGTGTATTGTACACACATATACCTCTATATAGGAACATGTGTGTGTGCACGCATGTGTGTGTGTACACATATACCTCTATGTATCTCTATCTAGCTTCAAAGGGAAGGCACTAAGTTTAAAAGAGATCAGAAAATGTTCTCATATAAGGTAAAGTTTTAGCTAAGGCTTGAAGAAAAATAAGGAAGACTAGAGGTGAAGAAAGGAAGGAGAGAATTCTAGGTATGAGTGACAGCCACTGAGAATGAATGAAGTTGGAAGATGCAGTCCTGTGCATAAGAAATAGCACAAGGACAGCATCACTGGGACTCAGAGTATTTGGAGGGGAGTAAGTTATAAGAAACCTTGAAAGGCAGAAAGGTCCTAGGTTAGGAAATGCTTTAAAAGTCAAAAATTAGATGCCATATTGATAGAATATATGGCCTTTGATGAAGGGACTACTTATCACTTTATTATTGTTGTTGTTGTTTTCATATTACTAACAGGGGAAGGGAATAAACATTTATAAACACTTACTGCATGCTATGTGTTCTGCTAAGAGCTTTACAAATATTATCTCATTTGATTCTCACAACATTTCTGCATTTTAGGTGCCATTATTGTTCCCATTTGACAGTTGAGTAAACAAAGGCAAACAGAGGTTAAGTGACTTGCCCAGGGTCACATAGATAGTGCTGTCTAAGACAGATTTGAACTCAAGGTTTCCTGATTACAAATCTAACTTACTATGCCTTGAGCCACCTAGTTATGTTTAACTAGTACAGTGCACAGTTTCCGTTTTGTTATTCAGTTGTTTCAGTCATGTATGAGTTTGTGTCCCCATTTGTGGTTTTCTTGACAAAGATACTTGAATGGTTTGCCATTTCTTTCTCTAAGTCATTTTACAGATTTTACAATTTACAATCATTTTACACAAAGGCAGTGATAAGGGACTTGCCTATGGTCACACAACTACTAAATGTCTGAGGTCGGATTTCAGTTCAGGTCTTCTTGACACAATACCCATCATTCTATCCTCTGCACCACCTTGCTTCCCCAACAGTGTATGTACTAGATGCTTAAAGCATTCTTTTTATATTTGGTTGAACTGGACTTAAACTGCATAAATTGGATCATTAAAGGGGTTTGGTTACATCAGGTAATCAGGAGAAGCTCTCAAAAAGGTCCTGGAATACTTTATAATAGAGCTCTTCCCTTTCTAGAGCCAGTACATCCACTGTTTAGTGGTTTAGTCATGGGAGGTAGTATCAAAAAGCCTCCAAAAATTCTAGATAGAAGCCCTTAAAATTTGCTAGCAGATATTCAGCACTTTCAGGTAGGGTTCATAGTTTTCAGCTGGCTCTATTATGTAACCTTCTAAAAAGACTACTTTGGTATTTCTGTAACACATTTCTTCAGGCCAGAGATCAAAACTAATTTCCATTGGACAATGAATCCAGAAGGATATACTACCACCTGAAAAGAGTTCTTAGAAGCTCCAAACAAGGTGCTTACACCAAAACTGCCTTGGGATATAAAAGGAAAATTGGGAACTAGGTACTCAGATTAATGAGATGGAAAGTGACAGAGCTATGAAGCAATGTCAGCAATGAAAGAAATAGTCAGAAGTAGAGATTAAAAAAAAAAGACCTGAGATTTAAGTGCTTAGGAAAGTCAATGCCCAAACTTCAGGTTGAAAAATGAAGAGAGAGATGGAATAACTATTTCTCTGGTGGCTACTATGTTGTAGGCACTATACTAAGCATTTTACAAAAATTACCTGTTTTGATCCTTTCAATAACTCTATGAAGTAGGCCCTATTATTATCCCCATGCTACACGTGAAGAAACTGAGGCAATTAGAGGATAAGTGACTTGCCCAGGGTCACACAATTAGTAATCATCTGAGGCTAGATTGAACTTGTTTTCCTGACCACAGGCTTGACATTCTATTGCCCACTGTTTCCCTTCACTAACTAGAAAAGAGTGTTGAGACTTATTTTGGGAGCTGTTTAAACAAAATGTGTATTTTGTCATATCACTGGCTGAACTGGGCTGTACATGTTTTTAATCAGATAATCATGTGCTAATATTCCCTCTTTCCTAATTTACCCCTAATTCCATCAAATCAAGGGTTCCTGTTTCTGATGACACCTGTGAAATTTACAGAGGTACTAGGCAGGCATTAGGGAAGTCATAGGATCTAGCACTCAAAAGAAGCCCAATTTCTGTAAGTTCTCACATAGTTTGGGAGGGGAGAGTAGCAGGAAAAAGATAAAGATGGCAGAAGGCAGGGCTTGAGAATAGACACAAAGAACAATCTCATTTGAGGGCAAGTGGGAGCGAGGTACTTCTGAAGAGCACTTCTATGGGACAGTATGTATCTATGATGGAAAATGGGGAACTGTAATATGTAATGCACACTAAAATTGATATCCAGGGATAATCCAGTTCAACATCATCATTTTATTAATGAAGTCACATAACTGAAGCGGTTCACGGATTTAGCAAGAAACAGAGGAAGAATAAGAAACTCTGCCACTGAAACCAAGGCAAGAGGTGGAATTATTCAAGAGAATGGAATGATCAATAATATAAAATACTGGGAAATTGTCAAAATTTTAAAGATTGGGGGGAAAACATTGTTTTGGGCAATTAAGTTACTGTTAGCATTTTGAGAGGACAGTATCTTTCAAGCATGTATTTGAGAGAATGAACTCTGAGATAACCCAAAAGGAATTAAAATGGTCAGCATGTTCTAAGGCCTAAAAATCAGACTGGAGTTAGAAAACTGAGGTTTAAATCTTACTGCTTATACATATGGGCAAGTCACCATAGGAAGGTGACTTAGTGTTAGTCCATCAACAATCTCTCTAAGACTATGTTGCAGAATCAATATGCGTACTAAATATGTGAGTAGGAGTTTCCTATACCATTAAACCAAATGTCTGTTTCAGAAAAAAAAAAGTTTATGAATAGATAAACATATAGACAGGTACATAGATCTATAAATGGATTGATATATCAGTTGATATATTGATAAAATATATGCACATTCATGTAATAATAATAATTCACATGGATATATAATACTTTGTTTTCAAAAAAATTCTTCATAATAGTCCCATTAGATAGAATTTTGATCTCTTTTACAGATGAGGAAACTGAGATGCAGAAGCACAGAACTATTATTGTAACATCTAAGAATATTCATAGGTCATAATACAGTATAGAATTATACTGTCTTGTTAATAAGATTACAAAATGAAATAAAACTCATCAAGACGGAAGTTAACACTTAAGGGCTAATATTCCCTTACTTGTGTTAGTCCTTAAATCTTTGAAGCAGTAAATCACCAAGTATGTGCTTGCTTCTGTATAATCAGAGCACTCTTTTTTAATTAATTTATTTTGATTTATCAACAATCACTTCCATAAGCTTTTGAGTTTTAAACTTTTCTCCTCCTCCTTGCCCACCTTCTTCCCTAAGATGGCGCACAATCTGATATAGGCTCTACATGTACATTCTTATTAAACATACGTTCACATCAGTAAAAATCTGCATAAGGAAGAATTAGAAACAATAGGAGGAACCACAAGAAAGAGAAAACAAAACAAAAAAGAAGAAAAAAAACTTAGCAAATTGCATGCTTCGAACCACATTCAAATGCCATAGTTCTTTCTTTGGATGTGTATAGCATTTTTCATCATGAGACCATTCGGAGATGTTTTAGATCCTTGTATTGTTGAGAAGGGCTGAGTCTATCAAGGTTAGTCATCACACAACATGGCTGTTACTGCGTACAATGTTCTCCTGGTTCTACTCACTTCACTCATCATCAATCCATGCAAGTCACTCTTCTCATGGTGATAATTAAGTAATTGAACTGTATTTCTGTCATTCAAAGAAAATTACCCAAATGTCAAAGAATTTAAATTTCTTATTGAAATGTTTGGTAACAAAAATATTAATATCCCAAGGTATATAGGAAATTCTAGTGAGACTAACACTTCTTCAATGCACAAAGGTCAGCAAATGACCTCAAGTCAATAGGGATTACTCAGGCATTTGTAAAAAGGTGTCCAAATAAAGGAAATGAAGTTGCAGTAGACAAGTACAAGTACACAAATGGAAAAAGGAAAAAAAAATAAACTTAACTAATCAACAAGAGAAAATGTTAGATCTATTAAATCGTGGGATAGGAAATGATTATGAAATCCCTAAGCATGTAATGCTAAAGGAGGAATGAGAAGATGAGCTGAGAATAAGATACCTTTTGACTGAGACATATCCCTAAGATCATCACACTTCCTTCTATTTTTATTTTTTTTTTAATTTTTTTTCCATATGCTTTTGAGTTGAAAATGTTTCTCCCTTTTTCTTCCCCCCACTCTCCCCAAGACGGAGCACAAGCTGACATAGGCTTTACATTTACCTTCCCATTAAACATATTTTCACATTAGTGAAGTTGTAAGTAAAAATTAAAACCAACAGGAGGAACCATCAGAAAGATGAAACAAGACTCAACAGAAGGTAAACATAAGTGATAGCGATTTGACTTCCATAGTTCTTTCTTTGGATGTGGACAGCATTTTCCATCCCGAGGCCTCTAGAGATGTCTTAGATCCTCATAATGCTGAGAAGGGTTCAATTTAACATTCTTAGTCATTGCATAACATGGCTGCTATTGTGTTCAAAGTCCTCTTGGTTCTGCTCACTTCACTCAGCATCAGACCATATAAGTCTTTCCAGGTTTTTCTGAAGTCACCCTGTTCATCATTTCTTATAGCACAACAGTATTCCAGTACATTCATATACCACAACTTGCTCAGCCATTCCCCAATTTATGGGCATCCTCTCAATTTCCAATTCTTTGCTACCACAAACAGAGCTGCTGTGAATATTTCTGTACATGTGGGTCCTTCTCCCATTTGCTTGATCTCTTTGGGATATAGTCCTAGAAGTGCTATTGCTGGATGAAAAGGTATGCACATTTTTGTAGCCCTTTGGGCATAGTTCCAAATTGTTCTCCAAAATGGTTGGATCATTTCAAAACTCCACCAACAATATATTAGCGTTCCAATTTTCCCACATCTTCTCCAACATTTATCATTTTCCTGTTTTGTCATGTTGGCCAATCTGATAGGTGTGATGTGGTACCTCAGAGTTGTTTTGATTTGCATTTCTCTAATCAATAATGATTTAGAGCATTTTTTCTTCTAACTATAGATGGCTTTAATTTCTTCATCTGAGAACTGTCTGTTCATATCTTTTGCTTATTTATCAATTGGGGAATGGCTTGTGTTCTTATAAATTTGTCTTAATTCTCTATATATTTTAGAAATGAGGCCTTTATCAGAGAGACTGGTTGTAAAAATTCTTTCCCAATTTTCTACCTTCCTTCTAATCTTAGTTGCATTGGCTTTGTTTGTGCAAAAACTTTTCAATTTAATGTAATCAAAATTATCCATTTTGCTTTTCATAATGTTCTCTATCTCCTGTTTGGTCATGAATTCTTCTGTTCTCCATAGATCTGATAGGTAAACTATTCCTTCTCCCAGTTTACTTATGGTATCAGCCTTTATATCTAAGTCATGAACCCATTTTGACTTTTTTGGTATATGGTGTGAGATTTGGGTCTATGCCTAGTTTCTGCCATACTCTTTTCCAGTTTTCCCAGCAGTTTTTTTCAAAGAGTGGATTCTTATCCCAGAAGCTGGGGTCTTTGGGTTTATCAAATAATAGATTACTATAGTCATTGACTACTGTGTCTTGCATATTTAACCTATTCCACTGATCCACCTCCCTATTTCTTAGCCAGTACCAAGCAGTTTTGATGATTGCTGCTTTATAATACAATTTAAGATCTGGAATTGCTAGGCCACCTTCCCTTGCATTTCTTTTCATTAGTTCCTTTGATATTCTGGACCTTTTTTTTCCAAATGAATCTTGTTATTATTTTTCTAACTCTATAAAATAATTTTTGGTAGTTTGATTGGTATGGCACTGAATAAGTAAATTAGCTTAGGTAGGATTGTCATTTTTATTATATTAGCTCGGCCTACCCATGAGCAACTGATGTTTTTCCAATTATTTAGATCTGATTTTATTTGTGTGAAAAGTGTTTTGTAATTGTGTTCATAGAGTTCCTGGGTTTTTTGGAGGTAGACTCCTAAATATTTTATAATGTCTACAGTAAGTTTAAATGGATTTCTCTTTCTATCTCTTGCTGTTGGGCTTTGTTGGTAATATATAGAAATGCTGATGATTTATGTGGGTTTATTTTATAGCCTGCAACTTTGCTAAAGTTGTTTATTATTTCAAGTAGTTTTTTACTTGATTCTCTAGGATTCTCTAAGTATATCATCATGTCATCTGCAAAGAGTGATAGCTTTTTTCTTCTTTGCCTATTCTAATGCCTTCAATTTCTTTTTCTTCTCTTATTGCTAAAGCTAAGGTTTCCAGTACAATATTGAATAACAGTGGTGATAATGGACATCCTTGTTTCACCCCCGATCTTATGAAATGCTTGCTGAAGGTTTTAGATATATTATATTATTTTAAGGAAGACTCCATTTATACCTATGCTTTCTAGTGTTTTTAATAGGAATGGGTGTTGTATTTTATCAAAAGCTTTTTCTGCATCTATTGAGATGATCATGTGGTTTCTGTTGGTTTTGTGTTGATATGCTCAATGATGCTAGTTTTCCTAATATTGAACCAACCCTGCATTCCTGGTATAAATCCTACCTGGTCATAGTGTATTATTCTTGTGATAAGTTGCTAATCTACTTGCTAGTATTTTGTTTAAAATTTTTGCATCTATATTCATTAGAGAAATTGGTCTATAATTTTCTTTCTCTATTTTGACTCTTCCTGGTTTAGGTATCAACACCATATTTGTATCATAAAAGAATTTGGTAAGACTCCTTCTTCACCTATTTTCCCAAATAGTCTATATAGTATTGGAATTAATTGTTCTTTAAATGTTTGATAGAATTGCATGTAAATCCATCTGGCCCTGGAGATTTTTTCCTAGGGAGTTCATCAATGGCTTGTTCAATTTCTTTTTCTGAGATGGGGTTATTTAAGTATTTTACTTCCTCTTGGTTAATCTGGGCAATTTATATTTTTGTAAATATGTATCCATTTCACTAAGATTGTCAAATTTGTTGGCATATAGTTGGGCAAAATAATTCCTAATTATTGTTTTAATTTCCTCTTCCTTGGTGGTAGCTTCACCCTTTTCATTCTTGATACTAGTAATTTGGTTTTCTTCTTTCTTTTTTTAATTAAATTAACCAAAGGCTTATCTATTTTATTGTTTTTTCATAAAACCAGCTCTTAGTTTTATTTATTAGTTCAATAGTTTTCTTAATTTCAATTTATTAATTTTTCCTTTGGTTTTCAATATTTCTAATTTGTGTTTTTAGATTTTTTAATTTGTTCTTTTTCTATTTTTTAGTTGTATGCCCAATTCATTAATCTCCTCTTTTTCTATTTTATTTATGTAAGCATTTAGAGATATAAAACTTCCCCTAAGAACTGCTTTCGCTGCATCCCATAGTTTTGGTATGTTGTCTCATTATTGTCATTCTCTTGAATGAAATTATTGATTGTTTCTATGATTTGTTGTTTGACCCAAACATTTTTTAGGATTAGATTATTTAGTTTCCAATTATTTTTAGTCTATCTTTCCATGGCCCTTTATTACATATAATTTTTATTGCATCATGATCTGAAAAGGATGCATTTAATATTTCTGCCTTTCTGCATTGGATTGTGAGGTTTTTATGCCCTAGTACATGGTCAATTTTTGTGTATGTGCCATACTGTGAGAAAAAAGTATATTCCTTTCTATCCCCATTCAATTTTCTCCAGAGGTCTATCATACCTAACTTTTCTAATGTTCTATTCACCTCCTCAATTTCTTTCTTGTTTATTTTGTGGTTAGACTTATCTAGTGCCCAGAGGGAGGTTCAGGTCCCCCACTAGTATAGTTTTGCTGTCTATTTCTTCCTGTAACTCCCTGAACTTCTCCTGTAAGAATTTGGATGCTATACCATTTGGTGCATATATTTTAGTAATGATATTACTTCATTGTCTATGGTGCCTTTTAGCAGGATGTAGTTTCCTTCCTTATCTCTTTTGATTAGATCTATTTTTGCTTTTGCTTTATCTGAGATCAGGATTGCTACCCCTCTTTTTTTACTTCAGCTGAAGCATAATATATTCTGCTCCAGCCTTTTACCTTTACCCTGTATGTGTCACTCTTTTTCAAATATGTTTCCTGTAAACAACATATTGTAGGATTATGTTTTTTAATCCATTCTACAATCCATTTCTTTTATGGGAGAGTTCATCCCATTCACATTCACAGTTATGATTACTATCTGTGTCTTTTTCTCCATCCTTTTCCCCCCCTATTTATGCTTTTCTTTCTCCTTTTTCCTTTCTCCCCTTCACTAGTGTTTTGCTTTTGACCACCGCCTCCTTCAGTCCCTTCCCCCTTTTATTATCCCTTTCCCTTTTCTTCCCCTTTAGTCTTACTGCTGCTTCCCTCCCTTCTTTCCCCCTCCCTTTTCTTTCCCCCTCCCTTTTCTTTCCCCTTTTCCCTCCTACTGCCTATAGGGCAAGTTAGATTTCTATACCTAATTGATTATGTTATGCCCTTCTTGGGCCAAATCTCATAAGAGTAAGGTTCAAACAATGCTCCCCCCTCTTTTTCCCTCTGCTGTAATAGGATTTTGTGTCCTTTCCTGTAATGTAATTTACCCTTGTCTGCCTCCTCCTTTCTCAGTACATTTTCTAAGATCAGATTGATCCACTTATTTGGATCCATTTAACCCACTTGATTAGATTTTTTTTTCATTACATCAAAGTCAACTAATATCCACCCTCTTTATGTATACTCCTTTAACAAGGTGTAATAACAATACAGTTCTCAAGGGTTGCAAGTCTCATATTCCCTTGTAGGGGTTTAAACAGCCCCCCCCATTAACAACATATTGTATCCTTCTGTCCCATTTACCTTTTTAAGTCCTTCTTGAGTCCTGTACTTGAAGATCAAATTTTTTGTTGAGCTCTGGTCTTTTTATCAGGAAAGTTTGGAAGTCTCCTATTTCTTGAATATCCACCTCCTCCCTTGAAAAATGATGCTCATTTTTGCTGGGTAATTGATCCTTGGCTGCATTCCAAGCTCCTTTGCCTTATGGAATATCATGTTCCATGCCCTGCGGTCTTTTAATGTAGAAGCTGCAAGGTCCTGTGTAATCCTGACTGTGGTTCCATGATATTTAAATTGTTTCTTTCTGGCTGCTTGCAGCACCTTCTCTTTCATCTGGTAATTTTGGAATTTTGCTATTATATTCTTGGCATTGTCAATTTGGGATCTCTTTCAGGTGGTGATCGTGGATTCTTTCTATGGTTATTTTCCCTTCTGGTTCTAGGACTTCTGGGCAGTTTTCCTTTATGATTTCCTGAAAGATACTGTCCAGGCTCTTTTTTCATCATGGCCAATAATTTTTAAATTGTCTCTCCTGAGTCGATTTTCCAGGTCGGTTGTTTTACTGATGAGGTATTTTACATTTTCATCTATTTTTTCATTTTTTTTTTCTGTTTGACTGATTCTTGCTCTCTCATAGAGACATTAGTTTCCATTTGTCCAATTCTAGTTTTTAACAGATTGTTTTCTTCTGTTAGTTTTTGTACTTCCTTCTTCAACTGGCCAATTGTGTTTTTTAGGGACTTGTTTTCTTCAGTGTATTTTTTTTTCCAATTGGCCAATTGTATTTTTGAAGGACTCTTTACCTCTCTCATTTGACTATTAAAATCCTTCTTGAGCTCTTCTAAGAAGGCTTTTTGGGCTTCAGACCAGTTCATATTCCCTTTTGTTGTTGCAGATGTGGGTTTGTTGACAATGTTGTCCTCTTCAGAATTTCTGTCTTGATCTTCACTCTTCTTAATATATGAATCTATGGTATGTTTCTTTTTACTCATGGTGTTTCTTTATTCCCTGGCCTTTAAAGAGATTGAGCTCTCCTGCTGGGGAACAGAGGGTACTGACCCAAGCTTCTTGTGTTGGGAGCCTAGGTCTTGGTCACTGGCTTTGTGTTCTGGGGCCTCTTATGCTGGAATTGGAGGCTGTAGATTTCTGGCAGCTTACCTTGTGTTGGGCTGGAATCAGCAAGGCTGGAACTTTCAGGCAATTCTAGGTTGCCTGCTTTTCCTTTCCTTTAGCTTTTTCTCTCCTTTTAGATGGCTGCTGCAGGATGTTTATCTGCCTGGGGCCCCCTGCAGTGTTGTCTCCCTGTTTCTGCTAATGCACTGGGATTCCTTTGCGGTGGAGTGCCGAGACTCCTGTTGGTTTTCTGAGCTGGTTTCCACCGGTTCCCCCCACCCTCACTGAGGCACTGGGAGGTCCAGGTGTTGGTGTTTGCCTGCTCTACCACCTGGGCTTCAGGATTTCTTCACAATTGGAGGCTTCAGGGCTCCTAAAGCTCACCTGGTGTTGGGTTGGAATCAGCAAGGCCAGGGCTTTAGGAAGCCTTTAGGTTGTTTTCTTTACCTCCTTTCAGATGAATGCTGCAGGGTACTTATATGCCTGGGGCCCCTTGTTTTTGCTGATGCACTGGGAGACCCGTTTGCTGGGCTACTGCACTGCTTGTCTTTCTTCTAGTTCAGGTGTTCAAGGTTTTCTTTCTTTTTTTTTTCCTGGGTGATATTTTCTGGGTTTGCAGAGTTTGATAGGGGAGAGTGAGAGCGACTACATTTTCACTCCACCATCTTGGCTCCTGGAGGTGGAACCCACACTTCCTTCTAAACAAACAAACAACCCTCCGTGTAAAACTTAAATAACTATCAAAGTTGAGGTATACCTGTAGACCTGAAGGACTTGAGACCAAATCTTTAATCTCTTCCTTCCCCTCAAGTAAATTACTGTCTTTTTGTGAAACAGAATCTCAAAGGAAAAAGATACATAAATAAGGAGAGAGGAGTAATGCATACTGTATCCATTTCAAACCTATAGCTCAGGTGAAGGGAAGATAAGTCCTATAAGTTCTCAAAGAGTTTGGGAGGGGAGAGTAGCAGGAAAAAAAGAAAGGTGGCAGAAGGGAGGGCTTGATAATGGGTAACAGAAAGGAACAATCTCATTTGAGTGGCAAGTGGAAGCGAGGTACTTCTGAAGAGCAGTTCTGTGGGAGACATGTGTATCTATGATGGGAAATGGGGAACTGTAATACATAATGCACATCAAAACCAAATGACTATTATTTATGCTAGCTAGTGTAATGGAATAACTAATTAGACTTATACTCTACAATGCTAGCAATAAAATTTTATTAATCATTTAAAAGCAAAAAATGGTTTACATCATTTATTAAAAAATGTAAACATGGAACTCAACATAAACAAACTACTACAACACACGTATATGTATACACATATGTTTATGTGTGTATATATGTAGAGAGATATAGATATACTTGTATATCTATATCTACCCACCGAGCACTCTCTATGTCCATATCTATTTACTTATAGATACCTATATCTATCTATGAATCTATTTATCTATCTATCCATCTATCAACATACAGATGTAGAAATTCTTTGACACATTCTTATGCCCAAGGAAATCATTGATAAAGAAAAAATCCCACATACATAAATATATTTACAGAAGAACTTTATATAGTATTTTTACAGTAGCAATAACAGAAATACAAGCTACACATACATTAATTGGAGAACAGTTAAATATTTGTGGTACAAAAATGTAATGAAATGGTATTGTGTTATATAAAACAATGATTTTGATGACAACAGAAAATAATGAACTAAAAATGAAATGGAACCACATATGCAATAACCAAAGAAATTGAAAATGGAAACAAAAATAACAGCAAAACAACCAAAACTGAACTCATTGAAATTATGGCAATGAAATTTGAATAGATGGATAGATAAATGTATATAAATAAAATATATAGATCTATCGATGTGCATAGGTATATATCTGTGGATCTATATATTTCTTTGTATTTATTTATATGAATGAAAAATATTGAATATAATGTCAAACTTTTTCAATGTGATGCTTATTTTTATTGAACAAATTAGGACCTTTTTTTTCTTTTTCATTTAAAAGATGATTCTCTAGGAAGAATTAGATAATGATTGTTGAAAAATAGAAGTTACATAACAATAAAAAGATGTTTTATTTTTTTAATTATTTATTTTTAGTTTTCGACTTTCACTTCCACAAGGTTTTGATTTCCAAATTTTCTCCTCATCTCTCCCCTCCTCCATTCCATTGGTGTGCAACTTGAATACCTCTTACCCCAATCTCTTCTCCTTTCTATCACACTCTCCCCTTTATCCCCTTCCCCTTTTTTTTCATGAAGGGCAGGATCTAATTTTATATCCCATTCCCTGTATATCTTATTTCCTTGTTACATGTAAAAACTGTTTTTAACATTTTTTTTTAAAACCTTGAATTTCAAATTCTCTACCTTCCTTCCTCCCCACCCATCTTCACTGAGAAGGCAAGTGACTCCATGCAAGTTATACATATGCAGTCATGCAAAACACTTCCATAGTAGTCATGTTGTGAAAAACTAACTATACTTCCCTTCAGACTATCCCATTCCCTGTTTATTCTGTTCTCTCCCTTGACCCTGTCCCTCCTGAAAAGTGTTTGCTTCTTCACAATTACTACCTGTGTGACCCTGGGCAAGTCACTTAACCCCAATTGCTTCACCAAAAAAAATGTTTGCTTCTTATTATTCCCTCTCCCAATCTACCCTCTATTCTACCAGCCCATCCTCTCTTATCCCCTTCCTGTAGTGTAAGACAAAATTCTACACCCAAATGAGTGTGTATGTTATTCCTTCCTTAAACCAAATCTGATGAGAGAAAGATTCACTCATTCCCTCTCACATTCCTCCATTTCCCCTCCACTGTGAAAGGTTTTTCTTGTTTGTTTTATGTGAGATAATTTACCCCATTCTAACTCTCTCTTTCTCCTTCTCCAAGTATAATACTTTCTCACCCCTAAATTTTATTTTCTAGATACCACCCTTTTACATTTAACTTACTCTATGCTTTATGGAGGCTTAAACTCAGTTTTGCTGGGTAGGTGATTCTTGATTTTACTCCCAGCTCCTTTGAGCTGCATAATATCATATTTCAAGCCCTTTGATCCCTTAATGTAGAAGCTCCTAGATCTTGTGCTATCCTGGTTGTGTTTCCACGTTACTTCAATTGTTTCTTTCTGGCTGCTTGCAATATTTTCTCCTTGACCTGAGAACTCTGGAATTTGGCTGCAGTATTCCTAGGAGTTTTCCTTTGGGGATATCTTTCAGGAGGTGATCAGTAGATTCTTTCAATTTCTATTTTACCCTCTGGTTCTAGAATATCAAGGCAGTTTTCCTTGATAATTTCTTGAAAGATGATGTCTAGGTTCTTCTTTTAATTATCGTTTTAAGGTAGCCCAGTAATTTTTAAATTATCTGTCTCGGATATGTTTTCCAGGTCAGTTCTTTTTCCATTGAGATATTTCACATTGTCTTCTTTTATTTTTTCCATCCTTTGGATTTGTTTTATATTTTCTTGAATTCTTATAGAGTCATTTGCTTCCATTTGTCTCATTCTAATTTTTTTAAGAAACTATTTTCTTTAGTGAGCTTTTCATATTCCTTTTCTATTTCTTTTTAAAGGATTCTTCTTCTCATTGGCTTTTTGGACATCTTGTGCTATTTGGGTTAGTCTGCTTTTTAAGGTGTATTTTCTTCATTATTTAGGGGAGTCTCCTTTAACAAGCTGTTGACTTATTTTTCATAATTTTCCTGTGTCACTCTCATTTTTCAAGTTTTACTCTACTTCTCTTACTTGCTTTTCAAAATTCTCTTTAAGCTCTTCCATGGGCTAAGACAAATTCATACTTTTCTTGGAAGCTTTGGATATAGGAGCCTTGATCCTGATGTCTTCTGGTATGTATGTTTTGATTTTCTTTTTCACCAAAGTAAGATTCTATAGTCTGAGGTGTTTGGTTTTTTTTTTTTTTCCTGTGCTGCCTGCTCATGTTTCCAGCCAATTATGTGACTTTTTAATTCTTCATTAAGGTAGACTATGCTTCCAGTGTGGAGGATGTACTGTCTCAGGCTTCAGGGGTGTTGTGCACCTGCTTTCAGAGGTACCTCTAAGGACCTGTAAATTTTCAACTCTTCAAAGGTGTTATAATTGAAGGAGAGTGGTCAACTCATTTCCTGGACTGTGCTCTAGTCTGTGAGTGACCCCAAGCCCTCTTTTCTGCCTTGGAACTGTGAGGAGGATTTTCTCTGTACTGCTGCTACAAGATCCATTAAATTAGCACTCTTTCTCATCCCAGGACCATAACCCAGGACTGCAACCCAAATCCAAGAACAGGCAAAGCAAGGGAATTTTGCCTCAGCACCAGCAAGGAGATCTTTGCAATCCTCCTCTGAACTACTTGATCCCCCAACCATCTGTGGGCCTAGAGTTCCAGAAGCAGCCTTGCTGTGGACATTGCTCCAGGGCTGTGCTAGGGCCAGCAGTAGACTGTGCTCCTCTCTTACCAGGTCCAACAGATCTTTCCCACTGACCATCTAAGTTTTCTTTGGGGTTTGTTTGTGGAGAAGTCTGGAAACCACCACAGCTACCTATGATTCAGTCCCTTAAGGCCTGGAGTTTGTTGGGGGCCTGTCTTTTCCTGCCCTGCCCACACTGAACTGAGTTCCTCTCCTAGCCAAGCACAACAGACCTTTTGTATCCACCATCCAGGTTGCCTGGGGCTGGAAATTTGTTTCACTTCATCTTTTTGTGGGTTCTGCTGCTCTAGAATTTGTTTAGAGTCATTTTTTAAAAGGATTTTGAGAGATTTTGAGGATAGCTCCAGCAAGTCACTGTTTTTACTCTGCCATCTGCGCTCCACCCCCTGATATGTTTCATTGTAAAAGGTATTAGAGAACTAAATTCAGATAGTATGGATGATGGATCTATGATGCCTTAAAATGATTGGTAACATCTATATAAAAGCATAAGCAAGCATTATATGTAATGGGGTAAGCTAGAAGCATTTCCAATAAGATTAAGTGTGAAACAAGGATGTCCATTATCAATACTGCTATTGAACATTGTACTAGAAATGTTAGCTTTAGCAGTAAGAGAAGAAAAAATAAATTGTAGGAATTAGAACGGGCAAAGAAAAAACAAAACTATCAATGTTTGTAGATGATATGATCATATACTTAGAGAATCAAGTAAAAATTTACTTGAAATAATAAACAACTTTGGTAAAGTTGTGGGATATAAAATAAACCCACATAAATCAACAGCATTTCTATGTATTACTAAGCAAACCGAACAACAAGAAACAGAAAGAGAAATTCCATTTCAAGTTACTTTAGACATAATGAAATATTTGGCAGTATATCTGCCAAAACAACCTTGGGAAGTATATGATCACAATTACAAAACACTTTTCATACACATAAAGTGAGGTCTAAATAATTGGAAAAATATTGGTTGCTCATAGTAAGCTGAGCAAATATAATAAAAATGACAATTTCATCTAAATTACTTATTTAGTGCCATACCAATCAAACTAACAAAAAATATCTCGTAAAGCTAGAAAAAATAATAAAATTCATCTGGAAGAACAAGAGGTCCAGAATATCAAGGGAACTAATGAAAAGAAATGCTAGGGAAAGTGGTGGTCTAGCCATACCAGATCTAAAATAGTATTTTAAAGCAGCAATCATCAAAACTACTTGGTACTGGCTAAGAAATAGAGTGGCGTATCAGTGGAATAGGTTAAGTACACAAGACATGGTAGTCAATAACTATAGCAATCTACTATTTGATAAATTTAGAAACTCTACCTTCTGGGATAAGAACTCACTGTTTAACAAAAACTGCTGGGGGAAACTGGAAAATATTATGTCAGAAACTTGGCATAGACCAATACCTTATCCCCATATGAAGATAAAGACAAAATGGTACATGGTTTTATATAAAAGCTTATACTACAATCTAACTAGCAGAGCAAAGAAAATTTGCCTATCGGATCTATGGATAAGGGGAGAATTTATGATCAAACAAGACAGAGAACATTGTGAAATGCAAAATGGACGATTTTGATTACGTTAAATTGAAAAGTGTTTGCACAAACAAAGCCAATGTAACCAAGATTAGAAGGGAAGCAGAATTCTGAGGAAAAAAACATTTACAGCCAGTATCTCTGATAAAGACCTCACTTTTAAAATACATAGAAAACTGAGTCAAATTTATAAGAATACAAGTCATTCCCCAATTAATAACTGGTCAAATGCACAGTTTTTTTTAAACTCTTTATAAATTTATTTATTTGTAGTTTTCTACATTTACTTCCACAAGATTTTGAATTCCAAATTTTTACCCAATCTTGCCCCTCCCCCCACCCCAAGATGGCGTTCATTCTGAAGACCCCTTCCCCCAGTCTTCCCTCCCTTCTATCTCTCCCGCCCCCTCTCTTATCTGCTTCCCCTTCCACTTTCCTGCAGGGCAGGATAGATTTCTGTACCTCTTTTCCTGTATTTCTTATTTCCCAGCTGCATGTGGAAACTTTTTTTTTACACATGTGTTTAAACTTTCAAAACTTTCTGCCTTCCTCCCCCCCACCCACCCTTATTGAAAAGGCAATCAGCTCCATACAGGCCATACACGTGCAGTTATGCAAAACACTTCCATAGTAGACATGCTATGACAAACTAACTCTATTTCCCTTCATCCTATCCTGCCCCCCATCTATTCTATTCTTTCTTTTGACCCTGTCCCTCCTCAGAAATACTTCCTTCTAATTACCCCTTTCCCAATCTGCCCTTCTCTCTATCATCCCCCTGCTCTCTTGTTCCCTTCCTCCCCTATTTTCCTGTAGGATAAGACAGATTTCCATACCTAATTGAGTGTATATTTTACAATAAGGGACCAGAGGGCACAGAATATATTTTAAGGCAAATCCTATGAGAATAAGATTCCCTCATTTCTTCTTACCTTTCCCTGTTTCCCCTCCACTGTAACAACCTTTCTTGTCTGTTTTGTGTAAGATAATGTATCCCATTCTACCTCTCTCTTTCTCCTTCTCCTAGAATAATCTTCTCTCACCCCTTTATTTTATTCTCCAGATATCACCCCTTCATCTTCAACTCACCCTGTGCCATCTATCTATCTATCTATACATACATACATATAATTTTTCCCCTCCACTCCCCTAATACTGATAAAGGTCTCATGAGTTATAAATATCATCTTTCCATGCAGGAATGTAAACAGTTTGGCCTTAATAAGTCTCTTATGATTTCTCTTTCCTGTTTACCTCTTCATGTTCCATTTGAGTCTTGTATTTGAAAGTCAAATTTTCTATTCAGCACTGGTCTTTTTATCAAGAATGCTTGAAAGTACTTTATTTCACTGAATGACATTTTTTTTTTCCCTTGAAGAATTATACTCAGTTTTCCCAGGTAGGTGATTCTTGGTTGTAATTCTATCTCCTTTGTCCTCTGGAATATTATATTCCATGCCCTGCAGTCCCTTAATGTAAAAGCTGCTAAATCTTGTGTTATCCTGATTGTGTTTCCACGATACTTGAATTGTTTCTTTCTGGCTGCTTGTAATATTTTCTACTTGACCTGGGCACTCTGGAATTTGGCTACAATATTCCTAGGAGTTTTCCTTTGGGGATCTCTTTCAGGGGAAGATTGGTGGATTCTTTCAATTTCTATTTTGCCCTCTGTTTTTAAAATATCAGGGCAGTTTTCCTTGATAATTTCTGGAAAGATGATGTCTAGGCTCTTTTTTGATCATGGCTTTCAGATAGTCCAATAATTTTTAAATTCTCTCTCCTAGATCTATTTTCCAGGTCAGCTGTTTTTCCAATGAGATATTTCACATTGTTTTCTAATTTTTCATTCTTTTGGATTTGTTTCTACTGTGTCTTGATTTCTCATAAAGTCACCTTCTTCCAACTGCTCTTTTCTAATTTTTAAGGAAGTATTTTCTGCAGTCATCTTTTGGATTTCGTTTTCCATTTTGCCAATTTTGCTTTTTTGGGCATTCTTCTCCTCATTGGCTTTTTGGACCTCTTTTGCCATTTTGGTTAGGCCATTTTTTAAGGTGGTATTTTCATTAGAATTTTTTTGGGCTCCTTTAGCAAGCTGTTGACTTGTTTTTCATTATTTTCTTGCATCACTTTCATATCTCTTCCCGGTTTTTCCTCTACTTCTCTTACTTGCTTCTCAAACTTCTTTTTGAGCTCTTCCAAGGCCTGGAATGGATTCATATTTTTTTCTTGGTGGCTTTAGATATGGGATGTCTGACTTCGTTTTCTTCTTCTGGTTGTATGTTTTCATCTTCTTTGTCACCAAAGTAAGATAATACAGTCTGACTCTTTTTCCAAGGTTTGCTCATGATCCCAGCAAACAACTTTAGTTTTAAACTCCTTATTAAGGTAAGAGTCTGCTTCCAATGTGGGTAATGTACTGTCCCAAGCTTCAGGGGTTTGTACAGCTGTTTTCAGAGACATTTCTAGGGACCTGTAAATTTTCAGTCCTTCCAAGGTGGTATGATAAGGGTGGATTTGTTTACTCTTTTCCTGGCCTGTGCTCTAGTCTTTGAGTGACCGGCCACAAGCAGTCTTTTCTCTCTTGGAATTGTGAAGAGGGTTTCCTCTCCACAGGCCACTACAAGCTCTACCGTGCCAGCACTCCTCCTCACCCCCAAGACCACCACCCAGAACCGTGACTCAGATCCAAACATGGGCAAAGCAATAGATTCCTGCCTCAGTACCAGCAAAGAGATCCCTGAAGTCCCCCTCTGATCAGCCACTGTCTCCCCCTCAGTCTGTGGGCTTGAAGCTCAGTATGCAGCCACGCCTGAGCTCTGCACTCTGTGCTCTGGAGCTGGCTGTGACCTAGCTCCTCTCTCACACTGCAGAAACAGACTTTTCCCACTGACCTTCTAAGTTGTCTTCTGCCTTTGTGAATTGAGGAGTCTGGAAACTGCCACAGCTGCCTGTGATTCATTCTTCTGAGGTCTGCTTCAAGTTCATTGATGCCTGTGTGCCCATGCCAAACTGCGCTCATCTTCCCCCTGGTACAATATTCCTTTCTTATCAACCATCCAGTCTGTCTTGGGCTGGAAATTTGTTTTGCTCTGTCTTTTTGTGGGTTCTGCTGCTTTAGAATTTGTTTAGAGCCATTTCTAAGGGTATTTGGAGGTATTTGGGGGAGAGCTCAAGCATGTCACTGCTTTCACGCAGCCGTCTTGGCTCCACCCCAAACAGACAGTTTTCAGAGGAAGAAATCAAAGTTATCTACCATCATATGAAAACAAGTGTTCTAGAACAGTATTGATTTAGAGAAATGCAAATGAAAACAACTCTGACATGCCACATTACACCCATCAGATTGGCTAACATGACAGAACAGGAAAATGACAAATGTTGCAGATGTGGAGAAATTAAAACACCTGTTGTTCTATTATTGGTGGCATTGTGAACTGATCCAACCATTCTGGAAAGCAATTTAGAATTATGCCCAAAGGGCTATAAAACTGTGCATACCCAGCAACATCACTTCTAGGGCTGTATCCCAAAGAGATCATAAAAATGGGAAAAGGACCCACATACACAAAAAAAATATTTATAGCAGCTCTCTTATGGTGGCAAAGAATTGGAAATTGAGAGAAAGTTTATCAATTGAGAAATGGCTGAAGAAGTGGTATATGAATGCAATGGAGTACTGTTGTGCTATAAAAATGATGAACACATTGACTTCAGAAAAACCTGGAAAAACTTGTATTGACTGATTCTGAGTGAAGTGAACAGAACCAGGAGAATATTATACATAGTAACAGCAACATTTTGTGATGACTGACTTTGATAGACTTAGCTTTTCTCAGCAATGCAAGGATCTAAGACAACTCCAAAAGACTCATGATGGAAAATGTTATCCTCTTACAGGGAAAGAACTTTGGAGTCTAAATGCAGATGGAAGCATACTATTTGCTCTCCTTTTCTTTTGTTGTTTTGTTTTGTTTCCTCTTTCTTGAGATTCCTCTCATTAGTTCTAATTCTTTAAATCAAGACTAATGTGAAAATGTTTAATACGAATGTACAAGTAGAGCCCATATCAGATTGCATGTCATCTTGGGGAAGTAGGGAGAAGAGAGAAGGGGAGGACATTTAAAACTCGAAATCTTATGGAAGTGAACACTGAAAGTAAAAATTAATTAATTGATTGATTTGATTAATCAATTGATTAATTCATTTAAAAATGATTGGGAATCAGGACATCTGGGTTCTGATGGTTGGCCCAAATAGTGAGTAAATTTGCTATTATGTGAAAGTCACTTAATTCTCTGCAAAACTTCAATTCACTCATTTACAAAATAAAACGAGTGGATGATGTTATTTCTAAAGTTATCCTGAGAACTAACATGATTCTTGCATTCATCTTAGGTTTGCTCTACTCTTAAATCACTTCCTTTGGCAAAATTAAGAGAATTACTTACTCAGTCCATTTTGACTACCGCAATTACCTTCTTCCACAGAACTTAAAAAAAATTTCTTTGTAACACATGATATCTCTTATTATTTGCATACCTTTGTGTCCTATGTGTTGAGTATGCTTACAAATTATATTAATTTTGATAAATCTATTTTGAATGTACCTTTGTGTCTGAGTGTACAAGTTTAGTTTTTTTTTTATGTAAGATATTCTAGAATATAATGTTGACTCTACTTCCAATATTGTAAATATATGTAGGTGACACTATCAAAATGATCCTCTTTCTCTTTGTAGAACATTTGATTTCCTATTAATCAAGAATGTCAGATATTATTTACAATGGTAACTAATTGATTACTTGATGAGAAAGTTCTACTTATCATGAAATTGAATTTTCCTGCAGGCAAGCCTAAAGAGTGCAACAATTATTATCTGCAGGGAAAGACTGTTTGAGTCTTAACTCTGTATTAACCACAGGCAAGGATTTTATGATTATTATTTTCACTTATCAATATACATTAACAATATTCATCTGGTAATTATTATTGTAATTGATAGATAAAAATTATATTTATTTTAAGAGTTATAATTCTTATTACTATATATAAATGTTTATATTCAAAGGCCTTAAAAATAAGGCCTTTATCTTACATGAAGAAAATTACTAGATAGATATTGCTGATTTGAATAGAATATAAAAGCACCAGCCTTAAAACATGCATCTGTTTAGCTGTTTCCATGGGCAAGGCATAGTGCAACATGCAGAATTATTTACTTGTGAAACATTGTATTTTAACTTCCATTTCTGTTACAAAATTCTTCTGTCTTTAATAATACAACTCTTAATCTGAATGCCAGTATTTATTATTTTTACTTGTGATGCTTTAGCCCTTGTCATTTGTCAGATTTTTTTTAACTTCTACCATTTACTAGGTAGGAATTCTTTTAAACAATGAGATACTTTAGAAGCTCATCATTTACCTTCTGTGTAAATTACAAGACAAAAAAAATATAAATGCACCCTTTGAAAGATAGATTTTTTTTTAATTTCAGAAGATTAGGCACTTCTGATACAAACCTCTAACTATTATTTTACTAAATAGTGGTCTAAGATTAATTCTGCACATTTAATCATTATATAATAATTTTTAGAAAGATGTGCTGCTTAAATTTAAAAAAAATAGTGAATATTATACCCTTTGTATTATAAAGTTTGTCTTACTTTATGATGAAATAGGGATTGTCTTACTTCACAGTGACTTTATGACTTTTCTAGAGGACATGAAAGGCTCATTAGTATTATCAGCATCAATTATATGAATACACAGCACCTTTATCCTTCCTTTCTATGTGCTCTAGAGAACAAATCTAAGCATTACACTCTCTTTAAAATTAATGTAAGTTCAAATTTTAGATCAGTTCCTGCAAAATTTGATTAAAAAAATGTTAAATAAAGTTTCTTCCTGAAGGTAAAAATTAAAGACTGCAAATTCTAATATTCTATTCAGAGTTGAATCAATGTCCTTGAATATGTTATTTTTTTCTCTCCTCTCTTTTTAAATTGTACTTAATTTTTTTCCCCAATTACATGTCAAGATAATTTTTAACATTCATTTTTACAACATTTTGAGTTAAAAATTTTCATCCCTTTCTTCCCTTCCCTCTTCCAAAAATGGTGGACAATTTGATGTAGATTACACATGTGCTATCATGTGAAATGTATTTCCACATTAATCACAATTGTGAAAAAGAAACAGATTAAAAGCAAAATAAAATAATGAATAGAATAAAGTAAGTGGTATAAAGCACACCTCAGTTTGCATTCAGAATTCATCAGTTCTTTATCTCGATGTGGATAGCATTTTCTTTCATGCATCCTTTGTACTTCTCTTGAATCATTGTGTTGCTGAGAACAGCTGAGTCCATAGTTCATCATCACATAATGTTGCTGATATTGTATACAATGTTTTCTTGGTTCTGTATAAATCTTTCCAGGTTTTTTCTGAAATTTGCATGTTCATCATTTCCTATTGCACAATACTGCATTACATTCATATGCCACAATTTGTTCAGCCACTGCCTAATTAATAAGCATTCTCTGAATTTCCAATATTTTGCCACCATGGAAAGTGCTGCTATAAATATTTTTTGCACATGCAGGTCCTTTTCACTTTTTTATGATCTATTTGGGATACAGACCTAGTAGTGGTATTGTTGAATTAAAGGTTATACAGAGTTTGGTTGCCCTTTCGGTATAGTTCCAAATTGCTCTCCAGAGCTACTGGATCAGTTCACAACTCCACCAACAGTGCATTAGTGTCCCAATTTTCCCATATCTTCACCAATATTTTATCTTTTTCCTGTTTTGTCATATTAGCCAATATGATGGGTGTGAGGTGGTATCCCAGGGTTGTTTTAATTTGCATTTCTCTAATCAAAAATTATTTAGAGCACTTCTTCATATGCCTATAGATACTTTTGGTTTCTTCATCTGAAAACTGCCTGTTCATACCATTTGACCATTTTTCAATTCGTGAATAGCTTCTATTTTTACAAATTTGATTCATTTCTCAATATATTTTAGAAATGAGGCCTTTAGCAGAAATACTGGCTATAAAGATTTTTCCCAACTTTCTGCTCTCCCTGTAATCTTGGTTGCATTGGCTTTGTTTTGTGAAAAAGCCTTTTAATTTAATAAAATAAAAACTACCTATTTTTCATTTTGTAGTGCTCTCTGTCTCTTACTGGGTCATGAACCTATAACTCACTTAACTTTTTTAGAAATTTGGTTGTTGTACCACTTTGTATATAAATGTTTAGTATTTACTGATATTACTCCATTATTTATGGTATCTTATAGCAAGATATAGTTTGCTTCTTAATTTCTTTCAATTAGTTCTATTTTTACTTTGACTTTGTCTTAGATAGGATTGCTAACCCTATCTTTTTTTGTTGTTCTTTAATTTCAATTGAAGTATATGTTCTGATTTAGCCTTTTACTTTTACTCTGTGTGTATCTCCCTGCTTCAAATGTATTTCTTGCAAACAGCACATAGTAGGATTCTGGTTTTTGAACCACTGTGTCATCTGCTTCTGTTTTCTGGAAGAGTTCATCACATTCACCTTAACAGTTAGGGTTATTCACTGTGTACTTCCCTCTAACCTATTTTTCCTCCTCTTTCTCTTCTCTCTCATTTACTCATTCCCTCCTTACCAGAGTTTTACTTCTATCTACCACCTCCCCAGGTCTGCCCTCTCCTATCATTCCTCAGCCTTCTAATCAATTTCTTTCCCACCCTATGCTTTTACTTAATCTCCTCTACTCCCATTTTCCTGTTGGGTGAGTTAGATTTCTATATTCAACTGATTGTGTATATAATTCCCTCTTTCAGCCAATACCACTGAAAGCAAGCCTCAAGCAATGCCCATCACCAATACGCTCATCAATATTGTTTTGCTTCTGCCTACCATCTCCCCTGAGATCTCTACTTTCTGTCAGTCCCCACTTCCTTTTATTTAATCTCCTCCTTTCTGCTTCCCTGTTGGAAAAGATAGGTTTCTACATCAATCCACTTGTGTATATTATTCCCTCTTTGAGTCCCCCATCTTTCCCTTCATTGTAATGGGTCTATCTCAATTCTTCATGTGAGAAAATTTACCCCATTCTACCTTTCCCTACCTTCTGCACCCATTTTACTCTCTTTCTCATCCCTTAAATTTTTTGTCATTCCCTGAAATACGCTTATAACCATACCGTCTGTCTATGTTTATTCTTTCTATATTTACTGTCAGTAATACAATGTTTAAGAGTGATAAGTATCATCTTCTCATGTAAGGATGCAAATAGTTTATCTCTACTGAATCCCTTTTATTTTGTTTTTGTTTCATTTTCTTTTGTTTTGTTTTTACTTTTTACTTGTTTATGCATGTCTTGGATCTTGATATTAGAGGCCAAAATTTTGGTTTAGTTCCAGTTTTCTCCTTACAAAGATTTGAAAACCTTCTATTTCACTGAATGACCATTTTCCCTATTGATGTATTATGCTTAATTTTACCAGGCAAATGATTGATTGTAGTTCCAGCTCCTTTGCCCTTTGGAATTTCATCTTCCATGAATTCCAGTTCTTTAATGTCGCAGCTGCCAAGTCCTGTGTGATTCTGATTGTGACTCCCCTGTATTTGAATTGTTTCCTTCTAGTCACTTGCAATATTTTTTTTCCTTCACCTGAAATTCCAGAAATTTGGTTCCAATGTTCCTCAGTGTTTTCATTTTGGGATTTCTTTCCTGTGGTGATTGGTGGATTCTTTCAATATGTATTTTGCCCTCTTGTTCCAGGACATTAGGGCAATTTTTGTGATAATTTCTTGAAAGATGCTAACCAGGTCCTCTTTTAGAATATAGCTTTCAGTAGGCAAATTATTCTGATATTGTCTCTTCTGGATCTATTTCCCATGAGGTATTTTACATTTTCTTCACTTTTCTCCCATTCTTTTAAATTTGTTTATTTGATTCATGATGTCTCATAGAGTCATAAACTTCCACTTGCCCAATTTTAAATTTTAAGGTGTTATTTTCCTTATTTTTATTTTGAACTTCCTTTTCCATGTGGGCAATTGAACTTTTTAAGGACTTGTTTTCTTTCTTTACTTTTTATTTATTTGTTTATTTATTTTTGGCAGAGCCAACATGTCGGGGTAAAAGCAGTGACTTGCTTGAGCTCTCCCCCAAACCCCTCCAATTACCTGTAAAAAATGACTCTAAACAAATTCTAGAGCAGTAGAATCCACAAAATAGACAGAATAAAACAAATTTCCAGCCCAAGACAGCCTGGATGGTTGATTGCAAAAGTCTACTGTGAGGGGTTGGTAGAGGAACACAGTTCAACATGGGCACACAGGTGAAGACCAGGCCTCAGCGAACCTGGAGCAGGCCTCAGCAGACTGAATCAGAGACAGCTGTGGCATTCTCCAAATTTCTTAACCCACAAATACCAAAGACAACTTTGAAGGTCATTAGGAAAAGTCTGTGACTGCAGTGAGAGAGAAGCTTGGTCCTAGCCCCAGTATGAATGCAGCCCCGAGGTGGCAGCTGCTTCTGGAGCTCAGCCCACATGCTGAGGGGAAATCGAATGGCTGAGCAGAGGGGAATTGCAGGGATGTCTTTGCTTGTGCTGAGACAGGATTATCTTGCTTTGCCTGTGCCTAATTCTGGGTTGCAGTTCTAGATCATGGTCTTTGGGCAAGGAGGAGTTTTGGCCTGGTAGAGCTTGTAGTAGCAGTGCAGGTAAAATCCTCCTCACAGTTCCAAGGCAGAAAAAAAGCTATTGTGGTCATTGATAGACTAGAGCACAGGCCAGGGAAGGAGTAATCACTTTGTCTTTGATCATACCACCTTGGAAGAACTGAAAATGTACAGGTCCCTAGAAACATCTCTAAAAAAGCTGCACAAAACCCCCAAAACTTGGAGAATATATTCTCCATACTGGAAGCAAACTCCAACTTAACAAAGAGTTTATAACTCAAGTAATTGTATGGGATCATGAGTAAACTGTGAAAAAATAAACCAGACCATAGAAACTTCCTTTGGTGACAAAGAAGAACAAAACATGTAACCAGAAGAAGACAACAAACTCAAAGCTCCTACCTCCAAAGCCTTAAAGAAAATTATGAACTGGGAAGAGAAATGAGAGTGATGCAAGAAAATCATGAAAAACAAGTCAACAGCTTGCTAAAGGAAACCAAAAAAAGTACTGAAGAAAATAACACCTTAAAAATAGCCTATCCCAAATGGCAAAAGAGGTCCAAAAAGCCAATGAGGAGAAGAATGCCATAAAAAGTACAATTGGCCAAATGAAAAAAGAAGTCCAAAAGCTCACTGAAGAAAATACTTCCTTAAAAATTAGGATGGAGAAATTGGAAGCTAGTGATTTTATGAGAAATCAAGACATTGACAAACAAAACCAAAAGAATAAAAAGAAAAATGGAAAACAATGTAAAATATCTGATTAGAAAAACAACTGAATGGAAAATAGATCCAGGAGAGAGAATTTAAAAATTATTGGACTATTGAAAGCCATGATCAAAAACAAACAAACAAAAAAAAAAAGATTCCAGACATCATCTTTCAAGAAATTATCAAGGAAAATTGCCCTGATATTTTAGAACCAGAGGGGAAAATAGAAATTGAAAGAATCCACTGACAACCTCTTGAAAGAGATCTCTAAAAGAAAACTTTTAGGAATACTGTAGTCAAATTCCAGAGTTTCCAGGTCAAGGAGAAAATATTGCAAGCAGCTGGAAAGAAACAATTGAAGTATTGTGGAAACATTATCCAAATAACACAAGATTTAGAAGCTTCTACATTAAGAAACCAAAGGATTTGGAATATAATATTCTAGAGATCAAAAGAGATAGGATTACAACCAAGAATCATCTACCTAGACAAACTGAGTATCATCCTTCAGGGGGAAAAATGAACATTCAGTGAAATACAAGAATTTCAAGCATTCTTGACAAAAAGACAGCAGCTAAATAGAAAATTTGACTTTCAAATGCAAGACTCAAGAGAAGCATGAAGAGGAAACAGGAAAGAGAAATCATAAGAGATTTATTAAGGTTTAACTTTTGTATTCCTGCATTGAAAATGATATTTATAACTCCTGAGACCTTTGTCAGTGTTACGGTAGTTGGAGGGAAAAAATGTATGTATGTATATAGAACAAAATTAAGGTGTGGGAGAGGGTTATACTGGGAGAAGGAGAAAGGAAGAGGGAAAATGGGATAAATCATCTTACATAAAACAGACAATAAAAAGCTTTTACAGTAGGGGGAAATGGAGGAAGATGATAGGGAATGAGTGAATCTCATTCTCATCATATTTAGCTTAAGGAGAGAATAACATGCACATTCAATTAGGTATGGAAATCTATCTTACCCTATAGGAAAATGTGAGGGAAGGGGAAAAGAGAGCAGAGGATAGTACAGTGGAGGGCAGATTGGTGAAGGGGGTAATCAAAAGCAAACACATCTAAGGATGGACAAGGTCAAAAGAGAGAATAGAATTAAGGGTGCAGGATTGAATGAAGGGAAATAGAGTTAGTTTTTCACAGCATGACTACTGTGGAGGGGTTTTGCATGGCCACACATATATAACCTGTATTGAGTTGTTTGTCTTCTCATTGAGGATATGTGGGGAGGGAGGAAGGGAGAAAATTTGGAACCCAAAGTTTTAAAAACAAATGTTAAAAATTGTTTTCACATGCAACTGGGAAACAATATATATAGGCAATAGGGTATAGAAATCTATCCTGCCCAATATGAAAATAAAAGGGGAAAGGGATAAAAGAAGGGGGGGATAGATGCAATGCACATTAGGGGAAGGGTCTTCAGAAGACCTGCCATCTTGGGATGGGGAGAGGGATGTGATGGGGAGAAAATTTGGAATTTAAAATCTTATGGAAGTGAATGTTCAAAATTAAAAATAAATTAATAAGAAAAAAAAGAATGAATGGGAAAGAAAATGCTTTTGACTAGGGCACATATGAAGGCACTTCAATTCTGAGCAACCTCAAACTCGAGTAATTTGTTAAGAACAAATTACTAGGAAGGATTTCCAACAAAAAGTGAGCATTAGTAGTCTAGGCTATTTTTCCTTCGTTGTAAATACAGTGATATATATGGGGGTGGAGCTAAGAATTTTAACATTTACAAACTAAGGAAGGGAAATACCTAATGGTATCTTAGATTTGTTTGATTAAAGAGTGTTCTGATAAAAAAGAATTATTTATTTTTAATTTTCAACATCCACTTGCATAATATTTTGAGTTTTAAGTTTTCTCCCACTCACATTTGTCTCCCCCAAGATGATGTACAATCTTATATAAGCTCTCTCTATATATTCATTTTAAGCATATTTTCCTATTAGTCATGATGTAAAGTTCAATTACAATTAATAAGAGGAACCATGAGAATGAAGCAATAAAACAAAACAACAAAGGAAAAGGAGAGGCAATAGTATGCTTCCATCTGTATTCAGACTCCATAGTTTTTCTCTGGGTGTGGATACAATTTCTATCATGAGTCTCTTGTAGTTCTCTTAGATTTTGTGTTGTCAAGAGCCAAGACTATCAAAGTTTGTCATTCCATAATGTGGCTGTTACTGTGTACGATGTTCTCTGGTTGTTGTCATTTCATGCTGCATCACATCATGTAAGTCTGCCCAAGTTTTATTGAATTCTGTCTGCTCATTATTTCTTATAACACAATAGTATTCCATTACATTCATATACCACAACTTGTTTGGACATTCCCAAATTGATGGGGATTCCCTCAGTTTCCAATTCTTTGCCATCACAAAAAGAGCTGCTATAAATATTTTTTGTACATATGATTACTTTTCCCATTTTTATGATTTCTTTGGGATACAGACCCGGAAGTGGTATTGCTGGGTCAAGGGGTATGTCCAGTTTTGTAGCCCTTTGGGTGTGACCCTAAATTGCTCTCCAAAATGGTTGGATCATTTCATAAATCCTCCAACAATGTATTTAGTATTCCAATTTTCCTACATCTTTTCCAACATTTACTGTCATCCTGTTTTGTCCTATTAGCCAATTCGATAGGTGTTATGTGGTACTTCAGAGTAGTTTTGATTGGGAGTTATTTTCTTCAGTGGGTTTTTGTATCTCCTTTTCCATTTGGGAAATTCTACTTTTGAAGCGGTTGTTTTCTTTTTTCAAGCTGTTGATTCTTCTTTCATAATTCTTTTGCATAATTCTCATTTATTTTCCAAATTTTTCTTCTACCTCTCTTATATGATTTTAAGCTCCTTTTTGAGCTCTTCTATGAGTTCTTTCTGGGTTTATGGCCATTTCCTATTTTTCTTAGGGGTTTTACCCATAAGTGTTTTGTATTGCTGTCCTCATCTGAGTTTGTGTCTTGATCTTCCCTGTCACCATAATAACTTTCCTTGACCAGATTATATTGTTTTTCTATTTTTTGCTCATTTTTTGGCCATTTTTTAAAATGCCTTTTCAATTTGAGCTCTGCTTCTGGTTTGGAAGTGTCAGTGTCTCAGGCTTCTTGTGCCTGGGTCTGCAGGTCCTGGCTGTTTACCTGGTGCTGCCCTGATGTTGCCCTGAGGCCCACAGGGGACCCTCATTCTCACATTGTGCTGAAGAATTGGAGTAGGGGTGGCCAGCCTTTCCAGAAGCTGTAAGGGTCTGGCAGCTTACTTTGTTCTGAGCCTAGCATGTGCTGAGAGTGTTGGGTGTTTCTGTGTTTCCTAGAGGCTACACTGAAGCACTTGGTACTTTGTCCTAGAGGCTGTTTGTTTGCCCAAGGCTATGTTAAAACACTTAGAGATCTGGCTGCTGGAGGTTGCCTGTTAGCTTAGGGCGATGCTAAAGCACATTGTAGTTCTCAGAATCAGAATCTTCCAGTTCCCCTGGCTATGCTGAGGCACATGGAGAGCCCAGGTGTTGGTGTTTTCCTGATCTACCATACTGGGCCTCAGGATCTCCCACTGTTTTGCTGAGGTAGGCCTTGCTGTTAGCTTGTTGGACAGCTTCCTGTCCTATACTGCATTCCACTTTTAATTGAGTGAGACAGACTTTTTCTTACCAGTCTTAAAAGTTCTTTGGCTGAAAAGTTGTTTCACCCCATCTTGTAGCTGGTTCTGCTGTTCTAAGATTTGTTTTGGGGTTCTATTTTATGGCTGTTTGGGTGTGAATATGGACAGTTATGGTGATTTAAAAAATTATGGAAGGAGGGTGGTTCACTCTTGGGTGTTAAAGTTTTAACTCATTTCATGGGACTAAGACCCTTTTATCAGGAATACTGGGCAAAATATAAAGGTGTTCATCATTGTCATGTATGTTGCATAATGTAGGGTTCAAGTTGAAATTAATGTCACTAAAAACAATGAGATCCCTTGGATTTTTTTTTCAGATGATATTGTACTGATTGAATCAAGCCTAGGAATACTGCAAATCTAAATAAATGAGATACATAAAAACTATGAGAAGTTTGAATTAATGATCAATATAGAAAAAAATTGGATGAAAATAATAATTGGCTAGTCACTCATTTTCAGTTGAATGGATAATCTCCACAAAATGTCAATTGGAATAAACATAAACAAACCTATATGCACATGCACATGAATATATACACATATTGTGTGTGTGTGTGTGTGTGTGTATACATGTATATATTTGTATATGTGTGTGCATATATGTGTGTGTGTCTGTATTTAAGACCTTGTGGGCAGACACAGAGTTAACACAAAAATTGAACATGAAAGTGAAAGAGGGTATAATAAAATATGGAAAATTACAATAATCTTTCAATGAGCATCAAGCTCCTCCCTGAAATTGTGTTTGTTCATAATGTGAACATACATATAATTTGTTTATGAGATAAATAAATGTATAAATAAATGTGTAATTTATTTATAATATCAAATAGATATAAACCAAGAATTATATATTATATAAACAAAAATATGTGCATATGTACATGTATAAATATAAATACAAAAATATTTGTCTCATAATATTTTATTGATACATGTGATGACTCACTATGTCCTCTGAAGAAGTAAAATTGAGAATTACCCAAAAGACAATGGAAAGGAAATTAGTAGGTATGTGTAGCCTCTAATGATATACTCAAGGAATAACAAAGAAGTGGATGAAATGATGTCATCAGAGAACCATATGATTGAAAAGGGAGTAAAAAGAAGTGAGCTCTAAACCTTAACTTCATAAAACATGTAAAGTCATGTTAGTAGTCAACATACTTCCAATTCCCTTATTTCATTAACATTTTTAAATGTTATTCCTAATTTGTGGGATTAAAACAAGCATTTCCATAACAAAGAGCAATAAAAAAATCATTGCACATGAAAATGAAAATCTACTATGTAGAACTTGTTATTCATTTCAAACATATTAGTCAGATCTTTCATCTGTATAAAGAGATTAAAAAGATTAATTAGTCTTCTCCAAAAGTTAATTAGATGGCTAAATGAGTAAGAATATCGGTTTTTGAATCAAGAAGTTCTAATTTTAAATCCAGCCTAAGATGCTTAATAATTGTGTCACTCTGTGCAAGTCACTTGAAATTCTCTGCATTATTTTTTTCATCTGTAAAAATGGGATAAAAATAACACCTATATGCTTTGTTTGATTTGATAATATATTGAGATAACATCTGTAAGGATCTTTGTAAAACTTAAAGTACTACATAATTACTATCATATTATTACTGTTATTGTTTTTAATAATATAAAGTTTATTTTTCTTCATGTAAGAACCTGAAATTATCTCCGTATTTTTTTTACTTCCTTCATATATTTGTATTACACATCACTTGTTTTCTCATTTCTTGGCAGAGACTTGTCACTCTGGATTGATGTGTTTTATTTGCTTTAATTATCTAATTATTTTTGTTGTGGTCAACATAAATTCTGCTTCAATGATATTTATTTCTCTCCTGAATCATTTGGTAACATCCTGCTGTAATCATATGCTCTCTTGTGCATCTACAGGGGCCTTGTGTCCTTAAGTTTTTTTATTCCTGTTCTTGCAGTATTTATTCAGTGATGTTTAACCTTAAGTATTCTAGTGAACATCTTCACTTTTATTAGTTACCTTAAGAAATTATTTGCTCTTGTTCAAGGTTTTTAAATGTGTTTTCTTTTGCTGAAATCTTTCAAAAATTTATTTTCCCTCCATTTTATTCCCCTTTACTCATTTTTTTTACTCTTTCCCCTTAGAGAGTGTGTGTGCAAGAAGTGAAAGTAAATCTGTCTCTCAATCTTCTCCACCAATAGGGCATTCACTTTTTTTTTTTTAACCAGATTCAGCTCCTGCCCCAACTGACATTTGGGTTAGAACTGACCCTAGCTGGATGCCAGTATCTTTTCATTCAACTTTTCTGCAGTCCCACATATGCTGCCATGCTGTTCAAATTCCTTATAGTTTTCATATCTCTGGTTCTGGAGTGACAAAGTATGATGTACTGCTAATCTAGGTAAAGGGTGCATTTTGTTTCTTATACTTCCACTAGCTCTTCAAGGGGTATACTTGGTGGGTGCGCAGAGTTTACATTCTGATGCTTTCCCCCCACACACAGAATTTTGGTAGGGTCAGAATATGCTATCAGATACAGAAAAAACAATAAGGAGATTGTTGCATAGATGGGATAACCTAAGCTTTCTAATTTCAAATGTGATTCTATGTCTGCATGTGGGGAGTACATGAAGGCAAAGGTACTGAGGAAGCATTATATTCAAGTCAAGTCAGGTCAACAGAATTAAAGTGCCTGTTATGTACCAAGCACTGTGCTAAGTGTAGGTAGTCTAGGCAACCAATATGATTCTTGTTTAAATATCACATATAGGTGGAGCTAGGTGGTGCAGTGGGTAGAGCACAGGCCCTGAAGTGAGGAGATCCTGAGTTCAAATCCGGCCTCAGACCAAACACTTGACACTTAGTAACTGTGTGACCCTGGACAAGTCACTTAGCCCCAATTGCCTAAAATAAATTTTAAAAAATTTAAAAATTTAATTAATTAAAAATTAATTAATTAATAAATGAATGAATGAATAAATGAATAGGTAAATAAATAGATGAATAAAAATATAAATAAATAGATGAATAAATAAATATCATATATAAGCAATTTTGCTTCAGATATCAAGACTTTTGATTTCATAGTGCATGTATATTACTTTATAGCTGGCTCTAAAATGTTTCAGTAACTATAAAATTCTGTATATTTGCTCCAGTCCATGTCAGCACATATGAACTCACACACATACATATATACGTGGAGAAACACAAACACATATATACACATACACACACATACACACACAGAGAAAATAACCATTAGTTTCACCAAGACTTATCTTAGAAATATCTTGATATTGTGAAGAGAGTACTGAACCTGGAGTTAGAAAAATCTAAGTTCAAGCCTCCTTGTAATAATTAGGAACTGGCAGCAAGTCATTTAAACTTGCTGAGCCTCAATAACCTTCTCTATAAAATAAGAATGTGATCATTAGTGCCTACCTTTCTGTGATGCTGTGAAGTTCAAATGAGATATTATTTATATTATGCTTTATAAGAATTGAGGCATGTCTTTCATGGGCTAGGAATACCTCTGATGAGAGCTTTCTGTTATCAAAGAGTTTTAGCTATTTGGTAATGTACAGTGTTAGAGAGTTGTCTGTTGTACCAAGAAATAATGCCATTTTCCCAGTAGCTCCCAATCGCTATGTGTCAGGACATAAACCAAGACAGACTTGATTTTGTGATAGGCCCTCTATACACTCTGATGTCCTGTTTCTCTGTACAAAATTTTTAGATGCAAAATGCATTTTAACTTCAGGGAGCCAAGATGACTGAGTAAGTAGTAATTCATACTCACTCTCTCTTATTGACCTTGAAAAACCCAGAAAATACTATCCCAGGAAAAATCTTGGAACAGAGGAGATAACAGAAAGATGAGGTACACCAGTTTTTTTTTTTGTTGTTGTTGTCCATGAAGCAAGGGGGATTATTGGGAAAGGTCCCTCTAGCTGTGGCTGGAGGGAACCAGTATGGGATGGGAGGCTTCCCAGGAAGTCAGAGGCAAGCTCAGCCTAGCAAACCAGCAGGAGATCCTCAGTCCCAGAGGGGTGGAAGAGGGAAGCACCAAGAGCATGACTCCCACATGCCTTGGAATATACAGGGGAACTGGCAGGCACCAGTACAGAGAACCACCAATTGTGCAGCAGATGGGCTTCCACCAGTGGCTAAACCTACCCATGATCTAGCACAGCCCTGTGTGAGAAAGCAACTTCACTGGCCAGATCTCCCTCACCCCTATACCCCACCCTGTGAGCTTCAGTGTAACCCTGGGGAAACAAAGAAAAACCCCACCTGGCCTTCATACACACTAGCAACTACCACCAGCTCCAGTTCACCACCAGGTAACCTACAGCCTCTACAGTGTCCAACTGCCATAACCTGAGGCTCAGCACAAGAAGTGTGGGTCAGTGCCCCCTGTTACCCAGAAGCAGAGATCTACTTTAAAAGCCAGGAAAAAAGCAAACACAATGAGAAAAACAACATAGAAAAACAAACACCATGGATTCTTACTGTAGGGACAGGGAATATCAAAAAACAAATTCATAAGAGGACATCATTGTTAATATATCTATATCTGAAATCTCAAATTAGAATATAAACTGGTCTCAACCTCAAAAAACCTACTTGGAAGACCTCAAGAAGGATTTTAAAAGTCAAATAAGAGAGGTAGAAGAAAAATTGGGAAAGAAAATGAGAGGTATGTAAAAGAGTCAATAATTTGGAAAAGGAAGGGAAAAAGATTGACTGCAGAAAACAAGTCCTTATGAAATAAGACAGATGCTTGCTCAAATGGGAAAAAAAGTACATTGAAAAAAACCATTCCTTAAAAACTAGAATTGGCGAAATGGAATAGGAGGTAAAAAAGTTAACTGAAGAAAAAAAATTGTTAAAATTATAATTGGGCAATTGGAAGCTAATGATTCTATGAGACATCAAGAATCAGTCAAATAAAATCAAAAGAATGAAAAAAAATTAAAGAAAAAGTAAAATTCCTCATTGGAAAAAAAAAAAAAACTGACCTGGAAAATAGATCCAGGAGAGACAACTTAAGAATTATTGGTCTACCTGAAAGCCATGATTAAAAAAAGAATCTGGAAAGCATCTTTCAGTAAATTAACAAGAAAAACTGCTTTGAGGTCCTAGAACCAGAGGGTAAAATAGCCATTGAAAGAATCTACCAATAACCTCCTGAAGGAGATCCCAAATTGAAAACACCAAGAAATATTGCAGCCAAATTCCATAATTATCAGGTCAAGGAGACAATACTGCAGGCCACCAGAAAGAAACAATTCCAATATTGTGGAATCACAGTCAGAATTACATAGGACCTTGCAGCTTCAACACTAAAAGATGGAGGCCTTAGAATATGATATTTGTAAGGCAAAAGAGCTTGGATTACAACCAAGGATCAACTGTCCAGCAAAATGCAGCATATTCTTTTGGCAAGGAGATGCACATTCAATGAAATAGGGGACTTCCAGACTTTCCTGATGAAAAGAGCAGAGCTCAATTTGATCTTCAAATACAAGACCCAAGAGAAGCATAAAAAGGTAAATGGGAAAGAAAAAAAAAAAACAAACAACACATTATTCAATAAGGGCAAACTGTTTACATTCCTATAGGGAAAGATAATACTCATAACTCTTGAGAACTGTATCTTTATTATAAAGGGCTGTACATAGTCAGAGAGTGTGGGCATAAATCTACTTTGATGTGATAATTTAAAAAAAAACTAATTAAGGGGTGAAAGGGTATTGTAATGGGAGAAGAGCAAAGAAGGAGACAAAAAAGAGTAAATTATATCACGTGAAGAAGCAAAAAAAATCATTACAATAGAAGGAAAGAAGTGAGGGAGATAAGATTGTTTGAACCTAACTCTCATCAATTTGGTTCAAGGAGGGAATAACATACTCATTTAGGTATAGAAATCTAACTTGCTTTTTAGGCAGTAGGAAGGGAAAGGGGAAACAAAAGGGAGCAGGTGGTAAGAAGGGAGGGAAGAAGTAGTAAGGGACAAGGGAAAGAAAAGGGAGAGGGCTGATAGAAGGGAAGGAAGATTGAGGAAGCCAGTGGTCAAAAACAATATTCTTTTGAGGAGGGAAGAGGAAAAAGGAGAAAGAAAAGCATAAATGGGTGGGTAGGATGAAGAGAAAGACACAGATACTAATCATAACTGAATGTGAATGATATGAACTCTTCCATTAAAAGGCAGTGGATAGCAGAATGGATTAAAAAACATAATCCTACAATATCCTGTTTACAAGAAACACATTTGAAACAGAGGGATACACACAGGGTAAAGGTAAAAGGCTAGAGTAGAATATATTATGCTTTAGCTGAAGTAAAAAAAAAAAAGCAGGGGTAGCAACCATGATCTCAGACAAAGCAAAAGCAAAAATAGATCTAAATAAAAAATATAAGGAAAGAAACTATATCTTGCTAAAAGGTGCCTTAGACAATGAAGTAATATCATTACTAATTATATATGCACCAACTGGTATAGCATCCAAATTCTTGGGGAAGTTAAAGGAGTTACAGGAAGAAATAGACAGCAGAACTATACTAGTGTGGGACCTCAAACTCCCCTATGAATAAGAAAGAAGTTAAGGAGGTGAACAGAATTTCAGAAAAGTTAGATTGGTAGAACTCTAGAGAAAATGGAATGGGGATAGAAAGGAATATACCTTTTCCTCAGCAGCACATGGTACTTACAAAATTGACCATGTACTAAGGCATAAAAAGTTCATAACCCAATGCAGAAAGGCAGAAATATCAAATGCATCTTTTTCAGATCATGGTGCAATAAAAATTACGTGTCATAAAGGGACATGGAAAAATAGACTAAAAATTAATTGGAAACCAAATAATCTAATCCTAAAGAATAGGTGGGTCAAACAACAACAAATCATAGAAACAATTAATAGCTCCATAAAAAAAAGAATGACAATAATGAGACAACACACAAAACTTATAGGATGCACTGAAAGCAGTTCTTAGGGGAAATTTTGTACTTCTAAATGCTTACATGAATAAAATAAAAAGGTAGTCGGTGAATTGGCCATACAACTAAAAAAACTATTAAAAGAACAAATTAAAAATCCCCAATTAAATACCAAATTAGAAATACTAAAAACCAAAGGAACATTAATAAAATTTAAATTAAGAAAACTATCAAACAAATAAACAAAACTAATGGCTGGCATTATGAAAGAAACAATAAAATAGATAAACCTGGTTAATTTGATTTAAAAAAAGGAAACCAAATTACCAGTATCAAAAATGAAAAGGGTTAAATCATCACCAAATGAAGAGGAAATTAAAACAATAATTAGAAACTATTTTGTCCAACTGTATGCCAATAAATTTGACAATCTTAGCAAAATGGATGAATATTTACAAAAATATCAATTGCCCAGATTAACAGGGGAGGAAATAAAATACTTAAATAACCCCATTTCAGAAAAAAGAGTTGAACAAGCCATCAATGAATCCCCTAGGAAAACATCCTCAGGGACAGATGGATTTACAAGTGAATCCTATCAAACATTTAAAGAACAATTAATTCCAAAACTATATAGAATACTTGGGAAAATAGGCTAAGGAAGAGTCCTATCAAATTCTTATTATGATATAAATGTGGTACTGATACCTAAACTAACAAAAGTCAAAACAGAAAGAAAATTATAGGCAAATTTCCCTAACAAATACAGATGAAAAATTTTAAATAACATATTATCAAAAAGATTAAAGCAACTTACCATGAAAATAAAACACTATGACCATGGAAGATTTATACCAGGAATTCAGGGCTGGTTCAATATTAGGAAAACTATCAGGACATTTGGTCATATGAAGAACAAAACTAATAGAAACCATGTGATTATGTCAATACATACATAAAAAGCTTTTGAATACAACAACCATTCCTATTAAAAACACTAGAGAGCATAGGAATAAATGGAACCTTTCTTAAAATGATAAGCAGCACCTACCTCAAACCATCAACAAGCATTATATGTAATGGAGATAAGCTAGAAGTATTTTCAATAAGATCAGAGATGAAACAAAATGTCTATTATCACCACTGTTGTTCAGTATGGTACTAGAAATGTTATCTTCAGCAATAAGACAATGAAAAGAAATTGAAGAATTTAGAATAGACAAAGAAACTAAGCTATCACTTTTTGCAGATATGATGATATATTTAGAAAATCCTAGAGAATCAAGCAAAAAAAAAGGAACTACTTGAAATAATAAACAACTTCAGCAAAGTTACAGGATATAAAATGAATTATCAGCATTTCTGTATATCACTAACAGATAGAAAGAGAAATTCCATTTCAAGTTACTGTAGACATTATAAAATGTTTGGGAGTATACCTGCCAAACAAAACCAGAAATTATATGAACACAATTACAAAACATTTTTCATACAAATAAAGACAGATCTAAATAATTGGAAAAACATCATTTGCTCATGGATGATCAGAGCTAATACAATAAAAATAAAGATTTTATCCAAATTAATTTACTTACTTAGTGCCATACCAATCAAACTAACAAAAATTATCTTGCAGAGCAAGAAAAAATAATAAAATTCATCTGGAAGTACAAAAGGTCCAGAATATCAAGGGAATTAATGTAAAGAAATGCTGGGGAAGCTGCCTCGCTATACCAAATCTTAAATTGTATTATAAAGCAGCAATCATCAAAAGTACTTGGTACTGGCTAAGAAATAAAGTAGAAGATCAGTGAAATAACTTAAGTATACAAGACACAGTAGTCAATGACTATAGCAATCTGTTTGTTAAACCCAAAAACTCCCACTTCTGTGATAAGAATTCACTATTTGACAAGAACTGTTGGGAAAACTGAAAAAAGTATGGTAGAAACTGGGCATAGACCAACATCTTACACCATATACCAAAGTAAAGTCAAAATGAGTACGTGATTTGTATAAAAAAGCAAACTGAGAGAGCAAGGCATAGTTTACCTGTTAGATTTATGGAGAACAGAATTCTTTATGACATAACAAGTGATACAGAACATTATAAAAATGCAAAATGAATAATTTTGATTACATTAAATTGAAAAACTTTTTGCACAAACAAATTCAATGCAATGTAGGTTAAGAGGGAAGCAGAAAATTGGGAAAGGACTTTTACAACCAGTGTCTCTGACAAAGGCCTCATATCTAAAATATGTAGAGGACTGAATCAAATTTATAAGTCATGCCTCAAATGATAAATGGTCAAAGGACATGAATAGGCAGTTTTCAGATGAAGAAATTAAAGTAATCTACAATCATAGGAAAAATACAGCAAATCACTATTTGTTAGGGAAATGCAAATCAAAACAACTTTGAGGTACTACATCACACCTGTCAGATTGGCTAATATGACAAAATAGGAAAATTATAAATGCTGGAGAGGATGTGGGAAAGTTAGAACACTAATTCATTGTTAGTAGATTAGTGAAATAATCCAACCATTCTGGAGAACAATTTAGAACTATTCCCAAAGGGCTATAAAAATGTGCACATCCTTTGACCCATCAATACTACTTCTAGGGCTTTATTCCAAAGAGATCATAAAAATGGGAAAAGGACCTACATATACAGAAATATTTATAGCAGCTCTTTTTGTGGTGGCCAAAAATTAGAAATTGAGGAGATGCCTATCAATTGGCGAATAACTGAACAAGTTGTGGTATATGAATGTAATGCAATACTATTTTTCTATAAGAAATGGTGAGCAAGTGGACTTCAGAAAAGCCTGGAAAGACTTGCCTGAACTGATGCTGAGTGAAGTAAGCAGAACCAGAAGAACGTTATACATGGTAAGACCCACATTGTATGATAACTGACTTTGAAAGACAGTTATTCTCAGCAATACAAGGATCTAATGCAACTCTAAAAGACTCATGATGGAAAATTCTATCCACATCCATAGAAAGAACTATGGAATCTGAATGCAGATTGAAACATATTGTTTGCTCTGTCTCTGTCTCTGCCTCTGTCTCTCTCTTTTTTTCTCTCTCTCCTCTAATATAATTACTTTATGAGACTGTATATTGTTATATTACCCAAGGTGCAAGTGCAAAGGACATTTAGGAGCCTGAACCAATCCTGCTCCTTGTTTGAGAAGACTGGTGGCCTTCCACTTTAAGGGGTTTCCCATATTTCTTCCAGATTTATTTCAAGTACCTGATTTCTGTTAGCGCTATCTTTCACTAAGAATTCCCGAACTCAAACAATCTAAAAGCTTCTGCTTCCCTATGTAGCAGAAATTATAGATTCTGATACCATTTTTATGTTCTTTTTTGTTCATGGCTTTCATGTAGCTTGATGATTTTTAAATAACCTCTCCTTAGTATGTTTTCCAGTCAGCTGTTTTTTATACAATTGTTTTTTATTCTTTTGACTTAGTTTTAATACTTACTGTTATTGTGTTATGGATATTTTAACTTATTTTATTTCATTCTAATTTTTGAAAGGGCTACTGATTGGGCAAGATTTTTGCCCAATACAACACTTACTACCTGGTGATCCTGGGCAAGTGCCTTAAACCTATTGCCTGGCCAAAAAAAAAAAAAAAGACAGCTAATTCTACATATTTCAGTTCTAGAAATAAAACAAAACAAACAATAAAAACAAACAAAACTATTGCTTCACCTTTTCCAGGAACTCCAGTTGATTTTGTGCCTCAAGTGTTTTTTCTCCATTTTCTTTTTGTTTTGAGGCTTTGCTTTGATTTTTCAGCCATTTCTTTTATCTAAGTTTGTCTCTTGAGCATCCCTGTTGCCTTAATGGATCTTGATGCTTTATGGTAGGACTTGATCTCTCTCTCTCTCTCTCTCTCTCTCTCTCTCTCTCTCTCTCTCTCTCTCTCTCTCTCATTTCTCTACTTGCTTTTCACTCTCCACACAGGCTAAGACCATTGACTACTACTTGTGCCAGGCCACCACCTTCAGCATATGTGTATATGTCCTCTCTTCAGTGCCTTATGACAGAACAATAGACACTGTATGACAGAGATATCACTTGACACTTGTTTATGCTTATTCATCTATGCCAGAAGTTTACATGTTCTTCCTCAGTCCTCATGCTAGAATGATATGAAAGGGTAATCATGGCTATACCCAATCAAGAAGTTCCACAAAACCTTACTGCATGTCATCATATGCTGAACTGAGCTAGAAAAGGGACTCAGTGGAATTTTGTTAGATTTTTCAAACAAGATTTGATGTGGCACTTTTTCTATATTTTTATGGCATAATTGTTGGAAAGAGTGTGCCACACTACCTCCTCATACTCTACCATCTTGATTGGTCTTTCCTGCTGACATATACATACTTTTTTTTGCATTAACTATCACAGTCAAATGGACAGAGTATTGAATGTGATTTCAGAGCATGCCAGAGCATCCTTTAGCTTCATTTTCATCATTTGTTACATGTGGGTGTTGACTTAAATGAATTTTAAGAGCCTTCTGTCCACTAATTCTATGATCCTACAATGTTGTACACAGCTTACCCAGAGGTGTCAAAAACGTATCTCCTCACCAAAACAAAACAAAACAAAACATTGTGAACCTTTGTCTTTATACATTTAAAATCACTATTATGATTAAAATTGAGGAATAAAACTGTTGCAAAATCTCAGGTATTAAGGTCTCTTCATAAAGTCAATTTATAATGTTGTACCCAACTTCAGATCAATACAATTTTTCACTTTCCCCTTTTCTATCAGCAATCCCTGTGCTCGAACAGGATGATTGTATAGAAACTTATGGGTATTTGACATCACTGAACAAATTATGTGAAAACAGCAGCAATGAATGCTCTTAGTGCTCCAAGTGTATTGGCATCAGTAGTAAATGGAAGGTCATTCAATCAAGCATGTAAAAGAGACACAATCCCCAACTGCTATTCGAAAGAATATGGTCTATATGATAATCAGCTTAATAAAGCACATGTTTGAAACCATTAAAGCTGAGATTCAGAGACTGTAAATGCTAATTAAGGTCTACAAAGCTATCTTAAAATAAATCATAAAGTTCTTTATGACAACTAAGCAACAGTAAAGCTTTGGAATGAATTTTTGTGCATGAGATTTATTGTCCCAATATTTTGTATGACAAATAGTTAATTCATATGCACTCTTATTTAGGCATTATTTATTTTTCTATACTTTTACATGGAAAATTATTATGCTAAGATTTATAACCAGATATATAAATACAATCTTAAGAAGAAAAAGTCTAGTCCCTTTGCTTTATTAGATTAGAATCAATGAGCCATATCCAAAAGATAAACAGGGAGTTATACACTCTCTGTTATAAAATGTTAACATTTTAAAATCATTTCTGAAAATGAGTTCTAAATCTCTCTCTTATCTGTACACACACATAAAAAGAAGGTCTGGGACTTTCAATTTTGATAATGATGAGGCTTAGGGGAAAACTTAAGAGAGGGCAGGGTGGTGCTATGTAAAGGATGTAGGTAGAGCATTCTGGGATACAAATCTTAGATCTGCTATAGTTTTTTTTTTTAACCTTAAATAAGTTGCAACCTCTCCAGGACTCAATTTTCTCATTTATAAAATGAGGGGATTGAACTACATGACCTCTAGTTCTGAATCTGTTATCCTAAGTTGCATTGGTTGGAATTTATTAAAATGTGATTTGTTTTGTTTTGTTTTCTATCTAAGCATATGATTTAATTGGTTAAAGGAACTTATGATAATAACTTCTAGCAAAGTACATGGTCATTATGTATATTCCTAGAGGGTTATTTCAGGAACTCAGAAGCTAAATGACTATTTCCTGGATATGAAACCAGTTAGTGTCAGAGACTGAGCTTGAAACCATTTCACTCAGACAACAAAGCCAGCTCCTTAACCATTACACCATAGTGCCTTTTATAGTCATAGATATAGATAAACAAATTATTTAGATATTCAAGTAACTAGTATTGTTGATCCTTGAAGATACCATCAGAGTTAGTATGTGTCAGAGACAGGACTGAAGCTAAGTCTTTCAGGCTCCGAGGCCAGCCTTTTTTCCATTATGCAAAACTGCAGTGATATTAATATATCTCAGGAAACAATTCTCTCCTCTTTTCAATATGACTAGATTGACCACGTCACTACACCTATATGTATATATATGCATGCATTCATGCATGTGTGTATACACACACACACATATGTGTGTATACATGCACATATAAACACATGTGTGTATGTGTATGTGTGTGTATGTATGTATGCGTGTATGTATATGTATGTTCCAAAATGGCAACAACAACCCCAGAAACTACATGGTTAATGATGATGAATAGCACCATGCAGAACAAACATGATACATGATAACAGGAAATTCACTACATAATTTCATTCACTCTCAAATTATTTCTCTTCAACACATTCTAGTTATTCTTTTGAGCATACCATCTCACAATTATTTTCATTGACTCTCACCAAGCACTCCCTGCTCACCAAGATGGTTTATGTTATGCAAGAAATATGCTAACAGCTTTCCAATGATTCCTTCTCATGTTCCCCTCCATCCTTTTGTGATTAAGGGAGTATCTCTACTCCCAAGGACTTATCATTTACAATAAAGAATTAAACAAAACTTTTTTTTTTGTTTATTTATTACTAACATTTGTTGATTTTGCTATACTCATATTTGACTCCAAAGCTTATATATTTTTAAATTTTTTTAAAAAATTGTTAATTTTTAGTTTATAACATTTGCTTTCACAAGATTTTAAGTTCCAAATTTTCACACAATTATCCCCCCTCCCCCTACCCCAAGATTGCATTCATTCTGAATATCCCTTCCCCTAGTCTGCCCTTTCTTCTATCTCTCCCCCTCCCTTCTCTTCTCTCCTTCCCCTTCTACTTCCTGTAGGGCAGGATAGATTTCTGTACACCATTTCCTGCATTTCTTATTTCCCAGTTGGGCGTAAAAACATTATTTTTAAATATGTGTTTTTAAAACTTTGGGTTCCAAATTTTCTCTCTTCCTCCCTCCCCAACCACCCTCATTGAACTGAAAGGCAGGCAATACAATATAGATTACACATGTGCAGTCATATAAAACACCTCCATAGTAGTCATGTTATGAAAAACTAACTCTATTTCCCTTAATCTTATTCTGACCCCATTTATTCTATTCTGTCTTTTGACCTTGTCTCTCCTTAGCAGTGCTTGCTTCTGATTACCCTCTTTCCCAATCTTCCCTCCTCTCTATCATTGAACTGCTCTCTTGTGCCCCTCTCCCCCTATTTTCCTGTAGTGCAAGACAGCTTTTCATACCCAATTGAGTGTGCATATTATTCCCTCCTTAAGCTAAATCCTATGAGAATAACTCACTCCCTCTCACCTTCCCCTGTTTCCCTTCCACTATAAGAGCCTTTTTTTTCCTGTTCTTTTTTTGTGAGATAGTTTACCCTATTCTACCTCTCCCTTTCTCCTTCTCCTCTCTTAACCCTTAGTTTTATTCTGCAGATATGACCTCTTTACCTTCAACTCACCATCTATCTATCTATCTATCTATCTATCTATCTATCTATCTATCTATCTCTATCTCTATCTCTATCTCTATCTCCATCTCTATCTCTATCTCTATCTCTATATCTATATCTATATCCATACATATATTTTTTCCTTCTACCTACCCTAATACTGACGAAGGTCTCATGAGTTATAAATATCATTTTTCCATGCAGGAATATAAGCATTTCAACCTTAATAAGTCTCTTATGATTTCTCTTTCCTGTTTACCTCTTCATGTTCCACTTGAGTTTTGTATTTGAAAGTCAAATTTTCTATTCACTTCTGGTCTTTTCATCAAGAATGCTTGAAAATCCTCTATTTCCCTGAATAATCATTTTTTCCCCCTGAAAGATTGTACTCAGTTTTGCTGGGTAGGTGATTCTTGGTTGTAATCCTGTCTCCTGGATCTATTTTCCAGGTCACTTGTTTTTCCAATGAGATATTTCACATTTTTTTCTAATTTTTCATTCTTTTGGATTTGTTTTACAATGTCTTGATTTCTCATAAAGTCACTAGCTTCCAATTGCTTTATTCTAATTTTTAAGGAAATATTTTCTTTAGCAATCTTTTGGATTTCCTTTTCCATTTGTCCAATTTTGCTTTTTAGGGCATCTTTCTCCTCATTGCTTTTTGGACTTCTTTTGCCATTTGGGTTAGGTGATTTTTTAAGGTGTTTTTCTTCTTCAGTAACTTGGGGTCTCCTTTAACATCACTGTCAGTTTTTCCTCTACTTCACTTACTTGCTGCTCAAAATCCTTTTTGAGCTCCTCCATGGCTTAGGACCAATTTCACATTTTTCTTGGAGGCTTTGGATGTAGGAGCTTTGTCTTTGTTGTCTGGTTGTGTGTTTTGATCTTCTTTGTCACCAAAGTATAATAATATAGTCTGACTCTTTTTGAGCTGCTTGCTCATGATCCTGGCCAATTACTTGAGTAATAAAGTCTTTGTTAAGGTGGGCATCTGTTTCCACTGTGGCAAATGTACTGTCCCAAGATTCAGGGGTTTCGTGCAGCTGTTTTCAATGATACTTCCAGTGACCTGTAAATTTTCAGTTCTTCCAAGGTGCTATGATCAAGGGCGAGGTGTTTACTCCTTTCCTGGCCTGTGCTCTGGTCTATGAGTGACCACAAGCACTCATTTCTGTCTTGGAACTGTGGGGAAGATTTTCCCTTCACAGCCTCTACAAGCTCCACTAGGCCAGCACTCCTCTTTGCCCCAGGACCACCACCCAGAACTGTGACCCATATCCAAGCATAGGCAAAGCAAGAAAATCTGGAACCAGCATGGAGATCCCTGCAATCCCCCTCTGATGAGCCACTCCATTCCCTCTCAGTCTATGGGCTGGAAGCTCAGGAGGCAGCCACCACCCCAGACCACATTCAGAAATGGAGCTGAGACGACCTTGCTTCTCTCAGCACCACAGAAACAGACATTTTCAACAGAACTTCTAAGTTGTCTTTGGCATTTATGGATTGAGAATTCTGGAAACCACCACAGCTGCCTGTGATTCAATCCTCTGAGGCCTGCTCCAGATTTTGCTGAGACCTGCACACCTACACCAAACTGCGTTCTGCTCCCAGCCTGGCATCATGTACCTTTTTGATCAACCATCCCGTTTGTCTTGGGGTGGAAATTTGCTTCACTCTGACTTTTTGTGCGTTCTGCTGCTTTAGAATTTGTTTACAGTCATTTTTTATAGGTATTTGGAGGGGTTTGAGGGAGAGCTCAAGCAAGTCACTGTTTTCACTCCACCATCTTGGCTCCACCCCTCTAAACACACATTATTAAGAGCTAAGGATACAGAGAAAAAAGAAAAGAAAAGACAAAGGAAAGAAAAAAAATATTACTTGCCTTCAAGGAACTTGCATACTATCAGAGGAAATGACACATTTACATACAATTAAATATAAAAATGCATATGAATTAATTTGGTTAGGAGGAAGAACTAGCAACTAGTGAGATCTGGGAAGATTTTGTATAAGAGGAGACACAAGTTTTGAAAGAAACACGGGATAGTCATATATACACACACATACATGCACACACACATATGTGTATATATATACACACACATATATACATGCATACATAAATATATACATGTGTATATACATGTACATTTATATGTATATGCATATGTGTAAGTACATGTATGTATACGTATATATGATGAGGATGGAATCTAGAACCCAAAAAGGAAAAACCCTGGACTTTCCCACATGGTCAAATCTCTGGCATTCCCCTCAGGCTGTAATCTCATCAACTGGCCTTTCATTGTGGACCTCTTCTCCATTCTCCCTTGGTGATATGGTCCAGTTCCCTGGAATTCTATTACCTCATAGACTACTTGGTCACTCCTAGATCCCTCTCATGTTCTTAATGTATAAAGTCCATCTTATTTCCATTAAACTGCTTAGATTCTTATAATCTAGCCACTGCTTGGATTCTCAAAATCTAGTCAATAGCTTGCTAATGTTCAGACTCTTTGAGATTCTGCCCAATATGACAAATGCTCTAATAAAACTTTCCTTTAGCTGAAAGAAGGCTTGGGTCGAATTCTTGCAGAGAGACCCATGTGTTGTGATTTGGGGATCCCAGGACCCAAAAATATATGTATATATGTGTGTGTGTGTGTGTGTGTGTATGTGTGTGCATGCGTGTGTGTGTGTATATGAGAAAAAGTAGCACATTCCAGGCATAATGGGGCAAGCCAAGGTGTATGTGTCAGGGGGTACAGCTTTGCAAAGTCACTGATAAGGGATAGGAATACAATGTACAGAGAATAGAGAAATGATCTGTTTCACAGGATGATTAATACTATAAAGGGGAGTATTGACTAATAAATCTTTAAAAGCAGGCTGTATTCAGACTATCAAGGGCTTTCAATGTACAAAGAGGAGTCTATATTTTGACCTAGGGAAAATAAAGAGCCCCTAAGGGTTGGTGGGCAGGGCAGTGATTTAGTCATATCTGTTCTTAGGAGACTGAATTTGAGAGAGGAGAGATGGAGTAAAGAGTAGAAGACATGTTAAAAGTTGCATATATACTCCTGGAAGTTCTTATTCATCCTATTATAATGACAAGCTTAGGTTTGGGCAATTGAGCTACATTTAAGAGAAAGCTTTTATCTATTATAGAGGAGGTAAAGGAAAAGGAGAAAGTGGAGGAAAAAGAAGAGGAGGAGAGAAAAGGAGAGAAGAGTTTCACCTTCTCTGAATAGACAGGGGTAGAACATCTGAAAAATTAGCTATACATATTATTTTGTCATATTCTAATGATGTATCAGGTAAAGAGATGCTTGGGGGACGTAAGAATTTCATTTATAAATCTGCTTTTCCTAGGCTACTAAATGAGCTTGAAAAAGCTAAGACAGTTATGCAAATACACAATTTATATCCAGGGGGAGTTGGTTTAATTACTATAAGATTTTTGCCAACTGTGTAATCTTGTCCCTTTTCCCTCAAAAAAAAAAAAGAGCAAACATTTTAAGAAGATACTGACCAAGGATTCATTTTTTTTAAAAAATCTTATTAGTATTCCATATCATGAAGTTATATTATAATGGGTAATAGAATGAAAATTAATCTCTTTCTCTCTCTCTCTCTCTCTCTCTCTCTCTCTCTCTCTCTCTCTCACACACACACACACACATACACACACACACACACACACACACACACACACACACACAAGTGAAGGGAGGAAAAGTCCAGAAAAAAGGTTACAAAATAGAGGAGGGGGAGAGTACAAAGCAGGTAAAATTAGGCATGCAGCTACTGTTTTGATGACTGCCCAAGTAACACCTAGACTGATACCTAGAATTTAGGGATGAAATTAATTTTTTGGGGAGAAGGTTATGGTTATTTTTTCCCCTAAACTACTGTGGCCCTTGTCAAGTTCTAAAATAAATCAAACTCATAAGTGGAAGAAAAAGGCATTTTTAATTGAGTTAGCAGAATCACAAGCATGTAGTTGGGGTCACCCATATCTGAATACGTGGATGTCCAACAAGGAAACTTATAGAAAGAGTCTTTTTTTCTTTCAGGAGGAGGTGTGGGTGTGTCATATAAGGTGGCAAGGCTGATCATGGGGCATCAGTTGCCCTTGGCAATCTGAGCAAGAAAACACACTTCATTCTGGTTGTTTTATCCTTCATGATCTAACTTGCCATAAATCTCATTGAGAGGAGACAAGACTATCACCACCTGTTCTAATATGCAATCTGACTCAAGCTGGCTTTGTTTACAGGTGTGGTCACGATTTGGGTATTTGGCTTAACCTGACTGAGAATAAATGCCTCATGAGAAAAAATTCAAGGACATTACTAGAATTGACATTACTAGAATTATTTAGAGGGAAGTACAGTTAACATTACACTTCATGTTAATAATATTAAGGTAAACTTTCCCTATCTTGTTTGTTCATTATTTGAGAAGGCTACTGCTGCCAGGACCAAATATAAGATTTTGTGAGGAATTAGGAAAGGAAGATAGATTCCATCCACTGAAACCAATACTAACTACAAGTCTGATTACAATTGCTGCTGTCTCTGAATTTTTATCATATATCCTTAATTGCTAATGTTCTTAAACACTACAATGGTCTTAATAAAGATATAATTCGCTCTATTGTAGTCTGGGTCTTCACCTAAACCAAAGAAAAAATTGGACTCCTTAAACCTGAAAGATTTCTTTTAGACAAACATATAATTTTATGAATATGAACAAATTGTAATAAATTGCACTGTCATTATCTGTTCTATTTAATAGCTTTGCAGGGTGGATAAGAGAAAGTGATGTACTGGAAACATTATTTCATATGAATATTTCCTGGCATTTTTTTTCTGGCCAAATTGTAGAAATTATTCAACTGATTAAGTAATAAAGGTATAATTTTAGAACTTTAAAAATAAAGCTGGGATGCTTTGATAATGCTGTTCTTATTCATATTTTTGTTTTATTTTTAGAGCATGATGATGGTTACAAAATAAAAATAATAAAACATTAGTGATCCCCTGGGGCAGGCATGTGGTGCAGTAGATAGATACCCAGGCCTGGAGTCAGGAAGAGTCATCATCATAAGTTCAAATCTGGCCTCAGACACTTAGAAGCTATGTAACCCTGGACAAGTCCTGCTACACTGTTTACCTGTTTCGTTATCCGTAAAATGAACTGGAGAAGAAAATGGCAAAGCATTCCACTGTCTTTGCCAAGAAAACTCCAATTGAGGTCAGGAAGAGGTGGACTGGACTGAAATAACTAATGAAAACACTGTGTATCCACATATCTACAATACAAAGACACAATTATAAGTCTGTTGAATAAAAGTAAATTATGTATATACAGACATCCTACACACATCACATTACCTCTCAGTACTGAAGTCAATGCCCTAAAAAAATGTTAGTTAGAAGTTGCTGACATGTATTGGTTGAGGGAGTTTTCTTATCTAGGGATTTCTTGATCTAAAGAAATCACAATTCTAGTTCCTATCCCTATCCTATCTTACATGCAAGAAATTGTTCCAGATAATGGAAATTTGAAGACCAAAATCTAAAAGTCCCTGTCATCAGAGTAGTAGGGATAAGAGTCTAACTTCATTCCTCTGACTCTAAAGCTAATAGTCCTACTGCACCATGATGCCAATTCAGAAGATACCCTAGGAAATGAGCTAGGAATATTCACTTAAGGATTAATCAACTAAAATTTATTAAGTACTTACTATGTCTCAGATATGGTGTCAGGTGATTCATGAAGTATTCTACTCTCTTTATGCTCAAACTTTGGACCTTTATTTTACCTTCTGTAGATTTTTGAAAAACTTTATTTTTTGTCCTATTATTGCAATAAGAAGTAGGAGATATCCAATGAAAGTTTGAGGTCTCATATAATAAAGTTTAATAATTTTTCCTTTCTCAGTTCCCTAAAACCCCTCAAACAAGCTCCTAAGACTTATTTACTTCTGGTCTAGTTAGAGTACTTGATTTTGAGATTATTTGTTTACATCAGTAATGAAGATGATACTAAATCAAGTGCTAAGATCTAATTTAAATGCCTAACTTAGACACTCACTCTATTATCCTGGGAAAATCACTGAACTCTGATTCTTAGTTTCCTCATCTCTAATATAATAGGTTTGGCTCTGGGTATTCAAAGCTCCCTTCCATCTCTCAATCTGTGATTCTATTATACTGCTCCTTTCTCCTAGTTCTCCCAGGGTCAGTGTGTATGTGTGTATGTGTGTGTGTGCGTGTGGGTATGCACACATGCATGTATGTGCATGAATAATTACAGTATGTTGTTCTTGCTTCAATTTTAGGTACCACTGCAGTCATTCACAAATTCCCCAATGTGGTAGCTATTCGCCTAGGATGACACAAGCTAAGTAACTTTATTATCTTGGAAAGCAAATCAATACACCTGAAGTAAACTTAGACTATTTGAATTGTATTTAATTAGTTCACCTGTCTAATTTTTTTTTTTATCCAGATCTCTTGGCTGGCTGTTTCTATTCTAATTTGGAGTAAACAACAAATCTGCCCACCTATTTTTTCAAAGTGACAAACACCTCTATTCTGGTAGTATTTGTTTCCTCACCCAATTGATAACATTTTTTTTTTCTATCATTCCCTTGGCTTTAAAAATGTTATATTTGATTGTGGGCTTTGTTATAGGAATATATCTTATCTTTCAAGGATGAGGTAAAATTCCTTGAAGGTAAGACTTGATTATTTACTTTTCCCTAAACTCCCCCCAAATCATAACCCAAGTCTATGCCATAATCTTAACTAAATAATAAACTTAAAATATATACTGCATTTTAATTTTTCAAAGTACTTTAGTCACAATAGGCATGTGGAGTAGGTATTGTTAATATAATCCCCATTATTCAGATGAGGAAATTGAGCCTCTGGGGGTTAAGTGACTAACCTAAAGTCACAGAGGCAACAATGATTTAGATGGAACTAAAACAGTTCTTATTACAGTTTCCTATATTCTTTCTACTGCCAAGTTAACTTAAAAAGCAATGAGAACAATGCATATAGAAATACATACCTAGATATATAATAGATAAATGAAGGCTAGATAGAGAAACATAAAGAGAGATACTAAAATGGTTCATAGATCCCATCAGGTGATCTAAAATCCCCCAAATACAACTGGCTTCTTATCCTGTGTAGTTCTTATTCAAATCTTTCCATAAGTCCTTCACAGAATTTTCCTTTACACATCTTAAGTTTTCTTTCATATCTCTTGATCTATTATGGATGCCAAGGAAATAAAATAATTATTTGATTAGTTATACCTAACTATTACTATACAACTGACCCTTATTGTTTTCTGGTCTAGAACTTTACACGCATATATTTCATAACCTCTCCAGATACATAGATCTTTGTTAGTAATAAACTGAATAATATATATATATATGTCAAAAATGCACCCTTCTCTTGCCTTTTGCATACTCAAATTTTGATCTCTTAGATATTACATTATTTCATGCTTTGAATTTGCATAGCATAACATGGGGAATATTGTTGTTAAAGGATAGTATTTCATTTCAGGTGAAAAGTTTGGAGCCACTGAAAGCAATATGTAATTAACTAAAAGAAATCTAACCTCTTCTCTTAATATTATTCAATTATAGACAGTACATTTTCTACCTGCAGTGCCTGACAAAGATGCAATTTCTAATGATTTTATACATCCAAACACATATGTGATAATGAGAAGTAGACTTTCCTACTACATTTTAAGTTGACTAGCTTTCAGTGATCAAAAGTCATATTTAGTAGGCTTGACAAAGTCCTACTTTTGATCCAATGAGACAAATACTGTACACAAAAATATGGACATTAAGAATAAATATTAGAGTTTTTATAAACAATAAAATTTTGAGAACTACCATAGTCAGTGATCTTTAAAATATTTTCCTAGGTGTTAAATTCTGTCAGGCTGGAAAATGCTAAACAACAATAATAATATTTATATGGCATTTTAGGATTGGTAAATAGCTTTATATGTATTATCTCATTTGATCCTGAAAACATGAAGAGAGGCTATTATTATCCTCACCTTATTGATGAGGAAAATAAATCAGAGTTGAAGTAACTTGTTCAAAGTTGCAGAGCTGGTAAGTATTTATAGAAGTATTTGAACACAGGTTTTCCTGACTCCAATATGCTGACTGTTGCATAACTTATTTTTTTTAAGTTTTTAAAATTTTTTCAATACACATCTTATATGTATTATAGCACTATCAAGGAACAACATTGACATGAAATTCCCTGAAGCTGAAAAAAAATAATTAAATTAAATTAATGGTCATATAAAAGAGTCATACAGAAAATTATTCAAAGGTAATAAAATGTCTTAAATCTACAGCAGTCATTAGCATCACCACAGCTGTCTTTTTTTTTTCTCCTGGTACCCACTATATTTTTTTTTTATTTTAAAAATGCTTGATATTTCTGTTTTTACAAAACCTTCATTTCTGAATATATCCCCCTCTACCACCCAATAAGTAATCCTTTAGAACAAAGATTGACAAAGAGAGGGAAAAAAAAGGAATGCAGCATAACTAACCAATATATCAACCAAGTCTGGTAGTATAATGGTGCTCCATACCCATAGCCTCCCACTTAAGCAAAGAAGAGAGGTAACTATCTTATTGCTTCTTTGTTTTTTTCATTTTTTATTAATTTATTTTGATTTATCAACAATCACTTCCATAAGCTTTAAAATTTTAAGTTTTCTCCTCCTCCCTTTCCCCTTCCTGCCCAAGACAGTGTATAATCTGATATAGGCTATATATATATACATTCCTATTAAACACATTTTCACATTAGTGATGTTGTAAGGAAGAATTAGAATCAATAGGCAGAATCACCAGAAAGAGGAAACAAAAAATAGAAGGAAAAAAATAACAAATAGTATGCTGACCGCATTCAAACTCCATAGTTCTTTCTTTGGATGTGGATAGCATTTCCATCATGACGTCTTTGGAGATGTCTAGATCCCTGTACTGTTGGAAGGTTAAGTGTATAAATATTAGTTATCATACAACATGACTGTTACTGTGTACAATGTTCTTCCTGGTTTTGCTCACTTCATTCCTCAACAGTCATAGAAATCTTTCCAGATTTCTTCTGAAGTCTACCTGCTCATCATACCTTATAGCAAAATAGCATTCAATTACATTGATATACCACTTGTTCAGCCATTCCGCAACTGATGGACATTCCCTCGATTTCCAAATTTTTGCCACCACGAAAAGAGCTGCTATAAATATTTTTGTACATGTGGGTCCTTCTCCCAATTGTATGGACTTTTTGGAATACAGCCCTAGAGGTGCTATTGCTGGATCAAAGTGTATGCATATTTTATAGCTCTTTGGGAATAGTTCCAAATTCCTCTCCAAAATAATTGGAAACTAGATATATATCAACATTACATACAGCATAACTACATAAGGACAAAATGGGCACATGACTTTGGCATAAAGTATGATATCCTAAGTAAACTAGGAGAGGAGGGAAAAATTTACATGTCAGATCTATGGATAAGTGAAGATACTCAAAAGATAGAAGATGATCACAGAGAGTAAAATGGATAATTTTGATTAAAATTAATTTTAAAAGTTTTTGTAGAATCAAAGTTAGAAGGAAAACAGTAAATTAGGGGTAATTTTATAGCGTGTTTCATTGATACAGGCCTCTTTCTCAAATAAATAGGAAACTGACCTCAATTTATTAAAAAAAAAAAATAAGAGCCATTCCCTAGTTGATAAATCATCAAAAGATATATACGGGTAGTTTTTAGAAGAAGAAATTAAAGCTATCAATAACCACATGAAAAAAAATTAAATCACTGTTCACTATTCATTAGAGAAATGCCAATTAAAAGTACTCTGATATACCACCTCACACGTATCATTTTCACTAACATGACAGAAAACCATAACGACAAATGCTGGAAGGGATGGTAAAAATTGGGACACTGATGCATTATTGGTGAAGTTGTGAATTAGTACAATATTTTTGGAGAACAATTTGGGACTACATTCAAAGGGCTATAAAATTATGTGTAACTGGCAGCACTCTTCCTTGCTCTGAGATCCAAAGAGATCCATGAAAAATTATACAAACTTGTTTATGCGAACACTTTTTTAGCACCTCTTTTGTGGTGGCAAAGAATTGGAAATTTAGGGATGCCTCTCAATTGGTCAATGATTGAGCAAATCATAGTGTGTGATTTTGATGGAATACTCTTGGTGTATAAGAAATAATGAACAGGAGGATTTCAGGAAAAAATCAGATTTATATTAACTGATGCAAATTGAAGTGAACAGAACCAGGAAAATATTGTACACAGCAATAAGAACACTGTAACAATCATCAACTGTGCAATATTTAGCTATTCTGATTAAGATACTGACAAATGACTCAGGATAAAAAATGCTATCTACCTTCAGAAAGATCATTGATGAAATCTGAGACAGAATGAAGCATCATTTTTTTATACTTTCTTCTTTTTGTGTGCATTTGATTTTGCAATATGTCTAATGTAGAAAAAAAGATTATGACTTCACATGCATATTTGACATCATATTGCTTGCTTTCTGAAGGGCTGAGAGGGAGGAGAGAATTTGGAGCTTAAAATTAAAAGAAAATAGAATGCTATGTTTTTACATTTAATTCAGAAATATTTGATGAAATATAGAGAAATGTGTTATATAGAAATAAAACAAAGGTATGGAATTCTCTGTGATTTGAATGAACTATGTCTGGAATGAAACTGCCTTTGGATCTTTTTTGTCTTTCGGACTTTGGAAAACAAGTCATGAACTAAGCATTTTTCCCTTCCATTTCCTTGCATTTCTATATTCTTTAATTAAGTAGATTTTTATCAGCCTGGAAAAGAAATACCTTCTTGATTTGCTAATCCAATTTAGTGTATTAACTATTAATCACAGCTTGTGTCAGCACATTTTATTCCTTGAACTGAGAGTGTGAAAAGTAAGTATACTCAGCAATGCATAAGAAGGTTGGAGTGTCAGCCCTGTATTTAGATTTTAAAACCAACTCAACTGATGAAAAAAAAATAAAAACTCAACAGAGGCCTTTTGGACATTCAGGAGAGAAAAAAATCTCTGTAACCAAAGGGAAAGAAAAGTTGAGACAAAAGTCATGTCACATTGACTTGAATTATTGATGTCTGTTGACCCAAACTTTTGAACAATTGTAGCCACTCTCTACTTCTCTTAGGTTTCTTGTAGATGGTGTGATGACTGACGTGATAGTCACATGTCATTTGGTCCTTGAGAAAACATGAAATTTCTATGAAAAACACTCAAGCCTAGCATAGACATATTTTCTTAATTTTCTTGAATGATCTTAATGGAAGTTCACCTTTAATTACTCTATGGCTTATTTTAGCTTACCTAATGATTTAATAGTTGGAAAGAAAAAAAGAAACTTTCATTAACTGAAACTCATGTAGTCTGAACTCCTTATTTTCCCTAAAACTACACATGTGGGATGAAGGCAAATCACAAGGAACCTAGGTGATATAATTCATCCATTCTTGGGATAAATTTATATTCCTCTGAATCTCCTACACAACTACGTGTAAAAAAATGTGTAGCAGAAATGACAACATAGAGTATTTAAAAAAATAATCAGGAAGGAATTTTGGGGGTTTAGAATAAGAACAGCCTGGGATTACACCTTTCATCCATTGTGGGAAGGAGAGTTTTGGTAGGAGTTACAGAGTTCTTAGCTGAAAACAATCAGAAGAATCACTTTACATTTGTATTTAATACTGAAGACCCATTCCTTGTTTAGTCAGAAAAAAAAAGCACTCAAAGGGAATAGCCAAAAATAAGCTTTAATGAGAAGTTTAGAAAGCTCTTTAACAACATTTTATGTCACATATGAGATGGAATGATAATGAAGGTTTTCTCTCTTTACCATCTATTAAACAGGTTCCATAGATGACCTTCTTCTCCATAGGTGCTACTTTCACTTTCATCTCCACACACAAACACACACCTTACTTTATAACAATAAATTAAAAAGGAGTTATTGCATCATCTCGAAGCATGTATTTCAGAGCCAGAGAACATCTGTTCTGAATTGGCCCAGGGCCCTGCAGATAAGAGGAACTCTGCTGCTTAGACACCAAAAACACTCTTATGGATGATCATTATAACACATGCCTGTCATTAATTTCTCTTATCTTAATATTGCTAACATTTCCATAACTATGTCAAATAAAGGTAGAGAGTGGGCATCCTTTCATGTATTTATTGGATAAGGTTTTAGCATACAGCCAATATTTATGATGATTGCATTTGCTTTTATATAGATACTTTTTTATTATACCATAAATGGTACTCTGTCAATACTTGGTAAGACATTTCATAAAAGATGAGTATTTTACTTTGTCAAAAGTTTGTTCTACATCACTGGAGATAATCATGAGATTCTGAATGATTTTAGTGTCATTTTGCCGATTGTTTTCCCAACATTTAACAATTCTTGCATCCATGGTACATCCATGGTACATCCAAAGTGGTCTTAATGAATTGTTACATTTTTGATAAATTGCTGTATTCTTTGACAGAGTTTTAGTTAAAACTTTTGAATTAATATTTTTATGGGTGTTGGTCTATAGTTCACCTTTCAAGAATTGTCCTCCACTGATTAAGGTATCAGATCTATATTTGTCTTATAAAAAGAATGTATATTTTTCTGCCTGTGAGGAGCCCCCAGGAGCTCTAATTTCCTTTCTCCTAAAGCAAAGTGAGTGGTGACTTAAAGCATCTAAACCATGTAGATTATACACATTGCAAGATATCCATCTCTTTATAAAATATTCTGCTGCTTCATGGGAACATTTATCAGTGCTATCCTTTAAACTACTTATATAAGAAAAAAAAAAAGCAAAAAAGTGTTTTGTGTTTTCCAGATGTGTCTTTAGATGTCTTTTTACTGAAGATCTAACTTTTTTTCTTTGGTAATTAGTCTCAGTTTCAGAAGGTAGGTGAGTTGGATTGCTTTTTGAGCTCCTTTGCTTTTTATATATTATTCATTTGCCTCTTGTAATTCCTGGTAGAAGAAGAATAGATTATCTTGTTGATGATGATAATGATGATGATGATGATGATATGATGATGATGATGATGATGATGATGATTTCCTTTCCTTCATATTTGAATGTCTCTCTCCTCTTTAAACTTGAATGTCTTACAGGATTTGGAATTCTAAAATTAGCCACTATGGATTTTTTGGAGTTTTCTGTTTTTTGTTTTTTGTTTTTTTTGCGAATTCCTGGAGGTAATCTTTAGAGTCTTTCAATTGACACTTTACTTTTGTGTTAGAAGTTCTGTGTAGTTTCCTTATATTATTACTTGCATGTTTTTAGGTTTTACGTGTTTTTGACTTCTCATATTCTTCTGAGACAATCAATCCTCAATTTGTCTCAGCACATTCTATTTTTTTAAGGTTAACCTGTTCTTGTTACGTAGTATATATTATTAATGATAATATATTGTATTATCATATATTATTATATGTTAATATATTCTATTCCCAATTATTTATTCTTTTTATGGGCCAGATTTTTTAAAATTCTGCTATTTTATTGCATTTCACACAAATAATTATTTTCACCATATTTATTACTTTTTTGAACTAATAAAAAAAATTCCCAATATTTTCTATTCACAATACATAGATAGGTTCCTTTGCCTCGAAGTGTTGGTTCATTCTTCTTTATCTTGTATTATTTAGTTATATGTATATATATATATATATATATATGTATATGTATATATACACATATATATGTATGTATGTGTGTGTATATATATGTATGTATGTATGTATGTATGTATGTATGTATGTATGTATGTATGCTTTTACTTTATGTGGAGACAATTTCTTACCTTTTGATTTATCTCCCTGTTCAAGGCCATCCATTAATTCTCTTATTCCTGAGAGCTTTCTTGATTTCACTCTTCCTATATTCTTCACTTTCCCACTTCACCTTTGACAGTTATTTTCCTGGGGGGCTGGACACTGATATTATCTCAGACTCGTCCCATTCTGGATAATTTATAGTTTGCCACTCTGAGTCTTTATGACTGACAAGATAGAAAAACTTCCTTATCTTGGATCACAGAGATCACAGTTAGTGTTGGAAGATGATGAATATCATTGTGGATAGCCAAAGTGAAATGAACACCTAGACCATGGGACTTGATAAGGAGGATAATTTTTATTTTATTCAATTTTCATAATGTTTACTTTCTATTTTACATATTTCATAACACACATATTTATTATTACATAAGTATATGAGTTTAATTCATAAATAAGTAAATATACACATATTGGGACTGTGTATTCTTTTTTTTTTCTTAAACTAACAGATGTGTATGATCATTAAAGTTTGGACAGCATTGTTATATAACATTCCATTAAAATATGTGGAAAATGTAGTGGAAAACTACTTAGAGTTGGAAGACCTGGAGTCTTATACTTGTGCAACCACTTGGTTTGGATGATCATGGGCTAAAAGCTGTATATACCCTCTCAAAGCCTGGTTTCCTACTATTGATTGAAAAGATTGCGCTTGAATTTTCTTCTCATCTGTGACACAGAAATGATTCTCGTACAATTTAATTCCACAGCGAATATATTCTGTCCCCAATTTCATTTAACTTTTTTTTCCTATTGACATTTCTATACCTTTGACTGCTATTCAGCAAGCATTGCTTCGCTTCTGTTGTTTCACATATATCTTTACATGTTTGATGTGGCATATACTTCTTGTTAGGGTATAATTTGAAATTAAAATGAGATTTTTTTTTAATTACTTTCTGTTCTGATCCTCTTACTGATAGTATGATTTTCATACTGCAAGTCATGGACTGCAGGGATATTGTATTAACCATTTGCTGGCCAGCATAAACCATAACCTATTTTGCTTGATGCACACTACATATTCTAAGCAATTCTGAGTTTACTTTAAGTTCCATCTAAATGCACAGAATAGTTCCATTTTTTTTTAATGGCACATATTATTTGATTCTGGTCATGTTATTGAGTATGTAAATGGCATACTGGAAAGAATGGTAGACTTGGAATCAAAAAGAAATGAATTAGAATCCTGCCTTATACATACCTACAAGATACATGACCTTGGGCAAGTAAATTAACTTCTCAATCTGTTATTTCCTTTGTGTAATGGGGATCATAATACTTCCTATCTTAAAGTGTTGTTCTGAGGATTAAATGATTTAATATACATAAAGTAGTTTGCAAAATTTAATGTTCTATATGAACGTGTTCCATTATTGTTGTTATTGTTGTTTTTGTTGCTATCACTGCTTTTATCCTTCCTAAATAGTATAACAGAAGAAAAAGTTTGGTTATAAGCAATAGATTTTATTTCTAAAACACAGCTTTTGACAGTTGTTGAAGTAACTTGAGAGTCTTCAAAGAGACACTAATTGTAACCTAATATAACATAAAATGAGAAATAGTAGAACCTATGTTTTAAAAAAAAGAGCTAATGATTCCTTGCTACCTCCCTGTATAAGCAGTACTCTAATTTTAATCATATATACATGTTTTTATCAGGCTGAATGTTATTTTTACATTTCTTTATATAAGTATATCAAATATGTAATCAAATTATGTTTTTAAATTGTCTAGAGGGAAATGAGTTATTCATACATAACTCTGCTTTTTCTTCAAATTGAGCTAAATTAGTTTAGCCATTATTCCAATTAGTTTAAACTTTAAGTTAAAACTCCAGGTCATTATGTCAAGCTTTCAGATGATTTTTGTTTTATGTCAAAAATTCAGTATAAAATTCATCAGTGATAAGAGAGAGAAAGGCTTGATTCTTGATTCTGCTAGGGCATTGACAGCTTATCACATAAATTATGTTCCATCTGCCACTTCATACAATGAATAAGTGAGCCCCCTCTTCACTTTCCTTTATGCACTATGCCTTAATTTGGGATGTTTTCTTTAGAATATGCACATTTTCTCAGTAATTCCAAAGGTTGGGCTTAAAATATCAAGTACTTTTTTTCTTTTGGAAAATACGTATTTTATTATTGAAAAAGCATACAATATTTTATAGTTGGTTACTTTAAGAGTAAAGTTAAATTTAGGCAAATGTACCTAACACTGTTTTTAAAGCAATGGATAGAGAGCTGCCTCTTTCCTACCCAAAATCACAAGTATGGTCAGAGAGTCACAGGTAGGAAAATAATATTCAGAAGCATCAGAATTTATCAAAGTTCTTTCTTCAAGAAGACAAAACTGCAATCCATCCAAAGATTCTCATCTATGGATTCTTGCCTGTATCTTCCTGTATATCCTTTGTAAAGTATTCATCATTGTACTGAAAGCCGTCTTTCATGGCTTTTAATATAATGTGGATACCCGTACAGCACTGTATACCAAGATAAGGTCAAATTGGGTACATAATTTTGACATAAAGGATGATATCAGAAGCAAATTAGAAGATCAAGGAATAGTTTACCTATACAATTTATGGAGAAGGGAAAAATTTATGACCAAACAATAAATAAAGAACATTATGAAATGCAAAGTGGATCATTTTGATTATATTGAATTAAAAGCTTTCATACAAACAAAGCCAATGCAACCAAGATTAGAAACAAAGCAGAAAGCTGAGAAACATTTTTTTTTTATTACAAGCAGGGAAAGATAAAGGCCTCTTTTATCAAACATATAGAAAATTAAGTCAAATTTATAAGAATACAAGTCATTTCCAGTTGATAAGTAGTCAAAGGATATGAAAAAGCGGTTTTCAGATGAAGAAATTAAAGCTACCTATACTCTTGAAATAGTGTTCCAAATCACTATTGTTTAGTGAAATGCAAATTAAACAATTCAGATGTACTACCTCATATCTGTAACATTGGCTAATAGGACCGAAAAGAAAATGACATATGTTGGAAGGATAGTGGGAAGAATGAGACATTAATGAATGGATAGTGGAGTTGTGAACTGATTCAATCATTATGTTGAGCAATTTGAAACTACACTCAAAGTACTATAAAAAACCATGCATACCATTTTACCTGGCTTTACCACTACTAAGTTCATATCCCAGAGGAGATAAAAAAAGAAGAAAAAAATTATGTATATGTAGAAAAATATTTATAGCAGCTGTTTTCTGGTGGCAAAGATTTGGAAATTGAGGGATGTACATCAATTGGGAAATGGCTGAACAAATTGTGCTATGTGATTGTGATGGAATACTATCATGCTATAAGAAATAATGATCAGAATGCTCTCAGAAAAATCTGGAAAGACTTGCATAATCTGATGCATAGTGAAATTTACTGTGTACAAAGTAACACCAATATTATAAGATGATCAGCTGTGAATAACTTATCTATTCTCAACAACACAGTAATCCAAGAAAACTTTGAAGGACTTATTATGAAAAATACTATTCATCCCCAGAGAAAGAACTGGTGGTATCTGAATACAGATGGAAGCTGTTTTTCTACTTTCTTTGTTTTTTTCTTGAGAGCTTTTTTTTTTTCTTTTTGGTCTGTTTTTCATGACATGACTAGTATGAGAAAGATTTATGTGACTGCACATGTATAACATATCAAATTGCTTGTATTCTCAATGAAATGAGTTTGGCAGGGAAGAAGGAAGAGAAGTTGAAACTCACAGTCTTACAAAATAATTTTATAAATTGTTTAAATATTAAAACGTTAAATAAGATAAAATACTAAATAAAAAAGAAAAAAACAAGTAATAAATATTATCTTTCTATGTCAGAATGTAAACAGTTTAACATTATTGAATCCTTTATGTTTTCTCTTTCTTGTTTACTTTTTTATGTTTCACTTTGCTTTTGTATTTGAAAATTACATTTTCTGCTCAGCTCTGATTTTTCATTAGGAAATGCTTGAAAATCCTCTATTTCATTGAATATCCATTTTCCCCACTAACAGATTTTATGCAGTAGGTGGGACCATGTTGTAATCTTAGCTCATTTGCCTTCTGGAACATCATATTCCAAGCCTTCTAATCCTTTTAGGTAGAAGCTGCTGAATCCTAGGTAATCCTGTCAATGGCTCCACGATATTTGAATTGTTTATTTCTGGCTGCTTGTAATAATTTCTCATTGGCCAAGAGCTCAGGAATTTAGCTATAATATTCCTGAGAGTTTTCATTTTCAGGAGGCAATCAGTAGATTCTTTTAAATCTTATATTTACCCTCTGGTTCTAGGATATCAGGGAAGTATTCCTTGAATTTTTTTAATATGTTTTCAGATTTTTGTTTTTAATCATGCTTGTCAGGTAGTCTAGTCCAATAGATCTTAGATTACTTCTCCTGGTTGTATTTTCCAGGTCAGTTGTTTTTCAAATGAGATATTTCAAATTTTGTCTTTTTTTTTTTATTCTTTTGACTTTGTTTTGTTTCTTGATATCTCCTGTAATCATTAGCTTCCACTTGTCCAATTCTAATTTTTTTGGAATTGTTTTATTCTGTGAAATTTGTACCACTTTTTCCATTTGGCCAATTCTACTTTTTTAAGGAATCTCTTTCTTCTAGGATTTTTTGTATATTTTTATCTTTTCCCATTTGGCCTATTCTGTTTTTCAGAATTCTTCTCTTCAATGGATTATTGTACCTTTTGAAGAACCATTTATTCCATTCTGTTTTTAAGGTGCTTTCTTCTTTCCTTACTCTTACTTCAGTCTCCATTTTTCTTCTATTTCTCATATTTTTTTAAATCCATTTTGAGCTTTTCTATGAGTTATTTTTTTGGGGAGCCTGAGACCAATTCACATTTTTCTTTGAGGCTTTGCCTATAGCTATTTTGACATTATTGTTTTCCTCTGACTGTGTTTTCATCTTTCTTGTCACCATAATAACTTTTTACAATCAGGTTCCTTTTTTTTTCTTTGATAATTTTCCAGATTATTTCTTGATTTTAACTTTATGTTAAATTTGGACTCAGCTCCTGGGGTGGAGGGGCCCTATCCAAAACTTCAGATTTTTTCTTCTGTTATTTTCAGAATTAGTTCTAAGGATCTGTAGTTTTTCTGTTCTTCTGAGTTGGTATGATGATTTAAAGGGAGGTGTGGTCATTGCTCTCTTGGCCTGTACTATACCTCTTCAGAAGTATTGTTTTCTGCCCTGAAACTTTGACTAGTGTTCCTGTTCTCTGCAACTGGGAGCTCTAATGTGCTAATGTTCCTCCTCCTTCTGGGACTGTGCAACAGAATATGGGCAATGCGACAATGTCTTGCATCCAGTGCCAGTAAGGGGTCTCTTGCAATCTTCTGGCTAGTTTTGCAGCTCACTTACCATCTATAAATTGAGAGTTCTGTCACAAGTTCAGTTGCTCCCAAGCCTTGCTGCTGGCCTGTCCCTTGGGACCTGTTCCTAGCTGTCTTGTATAGGGACCACAGCCCTTGCTACTTTCCACTGAGACTAAGGGCCTACCTGCTGGCTTGCACTGGGGCCCAACCTCATTAATAACATGAACTGGGGCACAGATTTTCACAAGTGGTTTGTGTCGAGCATTGGTGCCTTCTTGCTGACTTGGATTTGGGCTCTGTCCTTGCTGCCAGTTTGTTCTTGGCTGACAGCCTCACTGCTTGGTTACTTGCTGCAGCATATGCTCAACTATTCTCCATTCTTATCCAAATGAGACAGTCCTTTTCTCCTGACATTCTGAGTTGTCTTCGCTGAAATATTGTTTCACCCCATACTTTTGTTGGTTTTGCTGCTCTAGACTTCCTTTTGAGGAGTTGTGTTTTTTAAGTTTTTTGGAGTGGAATTTTGGAGAAGTCAGGTGAGTCCCTACCTTTACTCTGTCATCTTGACTCTGACTAATTTCTACTTGTTATGAAAACTTTCCTTATTTCAAGCCTAGGTGTATCTCTGTTGTCAGGCCAAACCAAACCAACCCCCCCCCAAAAAAAAAAAAAAAAGAAAGGGAAAAAAAAGATTAGTTCCTCCTCCATGTGACTTAGCAGCCATCTCTCAGAACTAAAAATTCCCTACTCTAACTGGCCCAATACTCCTGCATTCTTTCATGGTTCTGTTTCTTGTGAGCTTTCATTCTCTCATTCCAGGTTGGAGGAAAACAGAGAAAAACAAGGCAAAGGAGAACAAAATACTTCCCAGAAGCTTAGGATTCCAATACAGATCTATATAAACGTCTGTTTTTATCTTTTTCCTATCTTTCCTAGTTATGCACACAGGAAAAAAAATATAGGCCATCTTTTCTCTTAGTTTCTTATTCTCCTTTTTGATTCAAGAAACCAAATAATAAATCCATAAATCCCTATATAGCCATAAAGGAGCAATGGTAGAATTTAGCTCTCTCTTTCTACTCACTATCTGCTTTAATATACACAGTCCCTTGTTTACTTACTTCACATTAGGACTTTGTATATGGCTGCATATTTGAATTCTTATTGCTTATCTTTTTTTTTAATATGGATTTATGTTTCGCATATAGTATGACTTTTCAACTTTTCAATATACTTACCCCATATATATATATATGTATGTATATGTGTGCGTGTGTGTGTGTGTGTGTGTGTGTGTGTGTGTGTGTGTACATACATATAGGTATAAAAGTATACTTCCTTAGCCTTGCTGTCTAATTTCCTTCCCCCATCTTATATCATAGGTGCTTCAGAAATATTTGTTACTTGCAGTAGTTGAGCTTGTTTCAACTTATTTTCACAGAAAAAGAATACTTTGTGGAAAAGGGAACTAGCACAGAAGTGAGTATTCCATTTATACAGAATTCACTTCCATTAACAACTTTCTTGACCTGTCTAGGACAAGGTTCCCTTGCAGGTTAAATTACAAGGTACAGAGTTTCCTTTTGGCTACATCAACAGTTTAGATTGTAATGTGTAGCAGTGTGGAGAGTCCAACAGCAGAGCAGATAGTAAGATCTGATGACCTTCCATCTTAACTAAAAGACTGTAATGATGCCACATTCAAGAACTGTGAGCACCCACATCTACTCTTAAGGATGAAGTGTCCTGGAGGGAACAAGTCTGCTACTGTAGAGAAGCAGAGAGTGGTCGTCATGGTATGATGTGAACATGAATAGAATAATAACTAATGTTTATATGGTATTTTAAAATTCATGAAACTTTTTTTTTCTTTCTTATGAAGCTCCGAGGGGCAAGTAATATTTCTTTTCCCCTTTTGCAGATGAAGAAATAGAGGTTAAGTGTGATGAAATCAGCTACCCATTGTCTCGCAGCCAGTATTCATCAGGACTCTTGATTCAAAGGCCCTTTCCATTATAATATTCTGTGGCTTATGAAATTTGAGACAAGCTGTGGAGCTGCAGCTCTGAGATTTTAAAGAAACCACCCTTTTAACATGATGGGTTATAGTGAATAGTACCTCCTAACCACCTAAACATGAGTTTTCCCAAAGACCTTCAATTCTGCTTAAAAAAGATGATAAGCTTCATTTTTTATGTCATACTCACACATGAAATTATGTATTAGCACACAAGCAAAACTTCACTTTGATTAATGCCTTCAAACCACCAATTAGCTGTTATCCAAACTAATTATGTAGATCCTTGCATGATAAGTTCTGTTTATGAATTTGCACTATGAAATGTAATTGTGGTTGCTAAAGCTTGAAATAAATAGGGATGTGATTTTTTTTTCTAAAAGAGTGTATAGAGTTGAAAATGAAAACAATCTGAGGAGAGGCCAGGCAAAGAAGGATTAATGCAGTGTGAAGGGCTTTTGTACAGGACTTAAACTTTATGATTTGTAACATAAGAAAGTGGATTCATTAAGCATTAAAATGCACAACCTTAGATTTATGTAAACTGAAACCTGAACTGTCAGAGAATGAATTAGAAATAGGTCACTAAAATGTGCAAAGAGTGTATCTAGCTTACAAGTTCAATCTTTTCTTTGCTTAAGAGAAGATCTTACTGTGAGAAAAACTGATGGGAATTCCATACTCTCTCTTCTGAATTATTGTCCATAGAGCCCCCAGAAGGACATGGCCCAGAGTGGACTAGCCCATAGCAATCTGTTATGCTTCTATCCAATAAGCTCAGATTAAAGTTGGAATACAGTCAAAGAAAAGGGGGAACAATGTCAGAAAACCAAGCAGTAAACATAGTTAAGTACCTATTATGAGTCTGGAATTATGTTACACATTAGAGATACATGGAAAGAAAGAAAGAAAGAAAGAAAGAAAGAAAGAAAGAAAGAAAGAAAGAAAGAAAGAAAGAAAGAAAGAAAGAAAGAAAGAAAGAAAGAAAGAAAGAAAGAAAGATAAAAGAAAGAAAGAGCCTCTGACTCAAGATGTTTACTTTCTTTTTGGGAAATTGCTTGAGGACTGGGTAAAAAGGCCTGGATTATGAATAATCAAGTAAACTTTGAATTAGACCAATGCCAGAGGCAAAAGTTGAAGCCAGGTTCTAAGATAGTACCTGAGACCAACCTGAAGGATATTGTAATTCAAAAAAGAATCTCTAGTTAAATAAAGTTAAAAATAGTATCATCAGCTTTAAGTTAGAAATGACTTTAGATGACGCCTACTACAATTCTGTTTAACAGAAAAGAAACAGGTTTAAAGAAGTAAAGTGATTTACTCATGGTCCCCTATATGGTATACAGGAAGCTTTTGAAGTCAGATATTCTTGATATGAAGTCCAGGCATCTCTCCACTATTCTACTTCACTATTTATTATCTGGGTTGTGTCAAGGGTTTCCATGGTAGTTACTCCCCCCTATATTGTATCAAAAAGACTCACAGATACATTAGAGTGTTGGGGTAGGTTATCTTCATTTCGAAGTCTGATGATAGTACTACTTCCTTTGGTGTGACTGCAGCAGGGATAAGGAATGTAAGGGAAACAATCTGTATGATAAGAGAGCTGATGACCATTCCACACAAATACCAGGTATATAAACTGGGGCTTTTTAGGAATAAAAGAGATTGTTTAAAAGGAAAATAACTACCTCTGATCATCTGAAAAGTTGTCATGTAGAAAGAGAATCAGACTTTCTTCATATTGGTCCTATCTGCAAAATGATTGTGAGTCACATAACAAGCAGACTTAAACTTAATATCAGGGTAAAATAAACGTTCCCAAATAACAAACTAGTACAACAATTGGAATGGTCTTCATTGGGCATTGTTAAATTTATTTTTACTAGAAGGTGCCAAAAACAGATTAGGTAATAACTTAATTGTATTGTGGTAGAGGGGAATCTTGGTCAGAGAGTCGTTGGACCAGAAATCCCTTGGTGTTCCTTACAATTATCAGTTTCTGTGATTCCTCTAATTGCCTAAGAGTATGTTCTGTCAGATTCTTTATTTAGAGGACAAGTAAGGGTATTGCAATTGAGATTTTAACAAATCTGTTTCAACATTCTTCTTCCTTTCTTCACATACTTATCCTTCCTTATCTCCAAGTCTAATACATTTATCTTTTTTTCTTGACTCTAGCCCTTGCTGAACTCTCTGTGTTCCTTCTCCCTCAATTATTCTATCCCCAATATCTCTATTTCAGCTATATCCATCTTCTTTCCCTATAAACACACATTTACTGTCTTGAAAAATACTCTATTTGATTCTTTGCCTCCTTCTAGTTGCTGTCATTTTTCTTCCTTTCCTGCATTAGCAAACAGCCTAAGTGAGTGATCTATACTGAGAGATTAATTGACTTGCCTGCAGTATGTGTTACCAATCCAGGATGTGTTAGTGGTAGCATTAAACCCAAGTCATTCTAATTCCAATGTCGTTTCTGTAATCTGGTATAATTTTATATCTATGGAGGCATATCATTATTCCTTTGTATATGTAAAAGTGTTTCTTGCTGATTTACTTCAGGTCTCCTCTCAATTAGAATGGGATTTTTGCCTGTTACTTGGCTTCAGATGCTCAAAAGTTCTAATACAATGTATTATTCTATCATCCAACCTCTTGATCAAAGTTAAGCATTCTCTCTGCCTCTCCAAAACTTGTGCCTTGGTTTTCATTGAATCATTTCTTCTTTTTTGTTTGTTTGTTTATGTATAATGCATAATTAATTTATGATATTAATAAGGATAATAGATGCTCATTCCTCCAGTCCTTTCACTTCTTCTGAGAAGAAAACCAACTTGAACTGCAACCATATGAAGTTCTTATGATTACCCGGCATTTTCTGCTAAGCCCTTTCAATTCCCCTTCCTTTCTTTCTCTATTTGCTCCTAAAATCTTGTTCTAAAAAGTTTTTCTGGAAATCCTCTTTATTTTTTACTTTGGCTAAATAATGGCAAGCTTCTTATTTGCTCCTTTTGGCTTTTATTCACTGAAGGATTCTGAGTAATGTTTTATTTGTTTATGGCTTTTCTTCCTGGCTTTCATTTTTATTCACCTACCATGTTCAAATGCCTCTGATTCACAATTAGCAATTGCGTGCCAAAGCTCCATGCAAACAGAAGTTGCCCACATCTGTTTGCTGAAGATCCAATTACCAGCCACATTGCACAAACTTCCTATCTCTTACTCCCTTAGATTTTAGATATTTTCCTCCACTGTCTTATTTTTACCCACTGTACCCTAAAATTAATCTGATGCTTCACCAAAACTTCTTTCCTCCAAGAGTGCTTTACACATATATAAGAAATTAAGAGAAAGTTTTACCTTTTTGGTCAAGGAATGAGAACAATTTTCAAAAGGAGATTAGCTGTGAATGGTAGCATAAAAATATTTTCCAATTCATAAACCAAAGACTTAGTCCTGCAAAGGAGTCTAGACTAAGTCATCCAAAGGGGTACCACTACCACGGGCATGAGAGCATTTTACAGGTGAGAAAATCAAGAGATATACATATTAAATGATGTACCATATGTAACAATTAGTAAGTGGCAAATTTGAGATTCAGTTGTAGATCCTTTGTTTCTAAAGTTAGTACTTTGGTCTTCTGCATAACCCTGCTTCCTAATGAGTAAAAAAAAAAAAGAATAATAAGAAAAATGGAAAGTCAATGATGGAGGGCCTGTGATAGTATAGGAGCACACACACACACACACACAAAACACTTTTTGGAGAGCTCTGAATTGGTTCATATATTTTGGGAAGGAATTGGAATTATGAGAAAAAAAATTTAAATCTGCATCCTTTGACATAGTGATACTTGGGCATAAGTCCTAACGAAGTCAAACAAAGAAACAAAAATTGAATATATAACAAAATACTCACAGTAACAGTTTTTGATTGTAAAGAACAAGAAACAAAGTGGGTTCCCATCAAATGAAGAATGGCTGAATAAAATGTGATATTTAATGTAACAGAATAGCTTTTTGCTATGAAAAAAAAATAACCAACATGTAGAATTCATAGGAAGTGTAAGGAACATGAGAAATCCATATGGGAAGATAACAATGTACATGACTACAACCTTGTAGGGGAAAAAAAAGGAAAAAAAAACCATGAAACAGAAGTTGAAATAAATTTTTAAAAAGTTGTTTATGCTTCCAAAGAACAAATAATTAAATACTTCTTCTTCCTTTCAGCAGAGACATGGGAGACAGAAGAAAGAATATTCATATAGTGTGAAACATATACCCTCTATCAGTTGTTTTGGTTTAGGTATTTTTTCTTCCTTAAAAAGAAGAGTTTAGTTTTAAGTTTTACAGGTTGTGGTAAGTGTAGAGGCATGGGAAAATAATTTTAATATTTTGACTGTAACATAAAAACAAAAGGCAGAAATAAGCCATTTTAAATCATCTGACAATTTTTTACTTTATTTATATGGTTTCCTTCACCTGCAATATTTTCCTTCTGAGTTCTTCTGGAAAACTTTTTTTTTTAAACTTTTCAAAGCTTGACTTTTATAATTCCAATCTTCCTTGCTCCATAATAATGCCTTCCCTGATTTCCCCAAAGAAAAGGGATCCTTTCCTGCTTTGGAAACTTGTAGTGCTTTATTTATATCACTTATTTTTCAGCTTCCTAATGTAATCTTGTACTTTAATTATGAATGTAGATGTCTCATATTGTATATTTGGTTATTCGAAGACTGAGACAATGTCTTATTATTTTCTTTTAATTTTGTATCTCCCCACAACTCCAAGCATCGTATCTTGCACATAGTAGGTGGACAATTTAAAATATCATGGAATGAAGGAGTGAATAAATTAGTTATTATTAATACTGTGGAAGAGTTTTGAAAAGTCAGAGATGCAGCACAGTTTAATGGGTAGCTTGATAAATATGGTTTTGATCTGGTTTTAAATATACACAATAGTCATGTGATCATGAGGAAGTAATTATTCTTTCTGAGACTGTTGTCTTATTTGCAGAATAGAGATTATAATACCCAGAGTACAAAGCTCAAACTTATAAAGTTCAAAAAAAGTTATTTCCCTAAAGAAAATGTAAAAGTATATAAATATGTTATTATATGTATCATACGACATTTAAATAATGTATATTGTATTAAATACCATATATATGTACATATATATATATATATATATATATATATATTTAAACTACTGATGAATAGCAGGACAGGAAATACCACAGGAAAACAGAGAGATCAAAGGAGTCTTTAGGTTATTATGTGGAAAAAAAACCTATAATTAAATAAAGATAACTTTATGTAACATTAATATTTCTATAATATGTTACTTTCTTCAACTGAAGGACCCTTCATACTATGCAAAGAGTCTTCCTATATAAATGAAGCATTGACCTTAACCAGAAATCTCTACAAAATAAAATGACAACATTTTCTGAGGTAGTAGCTCCTGTGAATTTTCTCTTCTTGGAAGCTCAAAATGTGAATAATTTCCTTTTATATTACAGAGAACCCTAAGTTTAAAAAAATTGGTGACAACTGACTTATTTACTCTGAATTCTATGATTGAAAGGATATTTGATTTTTTTTTCATTCAATACTTCCAAAGGAAAGATTGAACTTTTTAATCCTTTAAAACCTACACAAAGATATTTGGAAAATTTAGATACAGTGCCTAATTATTTTTATAAACTATAATTCTGTACAATTTAGTCCTTCTTCTGATCATATTTTGCAAAACTTTCCTTTTTTTTTCTATAAGGCAATTGGGGTTAAGTTACTTGCCCAGGGTCACACAGCTAGTAAGTGTCAAGTGTTTGGTCTGAGGTCAGATTTGAACTCAGGTCCTCCTGACTTCAGGGCTGGTGCTCTATCCACTGAGACACCCACCTGCCCCATTAAACTTTCAAATGCTCAAGACAACATGTATAAACAACGGAGTGGGGGTATAAGGTGAGAGGATTTAAATGTAACTCTTAATCATAGAAAAGCCTAACCCTATGCCTTGCTGTTACAAATGAGGATATTGAGATGATGAAAGGTTAAGAAAACCTTCTGAAGGTTAAACTGTGCATGATATAAGTGTTAAAGTTGATGTAAGCAGCAGAAATAAGATTTGAGCCTACATGATCTAATCCCAATTCAGGGCAAATTATTTCCAATTCTAACTTTGGGATTCTGTGATACTTACCAATAAGTAAAGCTAATTTTCCTAGGTCAAACCACAAGTAAGATCTGAAGCAGTGTGTTTTGTAGAAGGATGACTGACTGGAAAACAGAAGACTTAGGTTTTAGTTCTGGGTCTGATATGAAATGACCATGTGAGAAGTTACACATTTTTCCAAGCTTGAATCTCATCATTAATATGGCGGGAATACTAGCTAAGTTTTTCTGAAGGTGTGTTAGTATAACAAATGGCATATTTGTATAAATAAGCGTTATTTATATTATTGGCACAAACACAACCCATTTGATAGAAAAAAATCTGAGGACAAGTTGCTATGCTGCTATTTTTCTTTTATGTTTAATGTTCCTCAGATGATGGAACTTGTGAGTAAAATAATTTTTATTCTCATTTTATTCTTAATATTTGTATTGGAATTAGGTAAAACCATATGGGGATGAGTCTCTATCCTGATATTATTCTTTTATAATTAACTCTTTTTGACTATTGCATAGGTCAATAAAATAAAATGTTTTTTTTTGTTTCATGAAAGTATTAAGATACAAGCTTAACCTTACTAAACACATGATATTTGAAATGAGAACATTTTTTTATTTGTAATTCTGTAGATAAGTTTTGAAATGTCTATTTAACCATGTCAGTAGCAAATCACTCATCAGGAAGCACACATGATTTTTCTCCCTGGAGATTTCCCAGTAATACATGTGAGCCTGGGAAAAAATGTTTCTATTACTCTGAGAAAATATTATCATTTGCCTCTGTTCAGGATCAGTATGTTTAACAAATTAATCTGTCTACCTATCTTCCTTTTCATAAGTGATGATGAAAATCAGCCTTATTAATTAAATATGGTATTTAAAAGTAATTCTATTGTAAAATTTAGATCTATAGTATTACACATATATCCTGATTAAGTGACAATTCTTTGCAGCTCATTAATTATCTTAAGACAGCATGGGAAAGAAAGATGTAAAATAACTTAATCTAGGGAGAAAGTTTCCCTGGAACTGTTTAATAAGGGACAAAATATGCAAAAGAACTGAACACACATGCACACACACATGCATACACACACACACACACACACACAATATTGGTAGGGGAAAATATATCTCTCATTCTGTTTTTGTACTCTGTGTCCTGAACCTCAATAAGTTTCTCTTATATGTTCTAAAAGTCAAGTTCAAAAAATGAAACATTCCTTAAAATTTGTAAAATTATCCAACATATACTAAAAAGTTATTTTGGAAGTAATTTATCATGGATAATAATCATAATGGTTACAAATCTTTCAAGAAATTGTTTCAGGTCGTGTCAGATGATAAAACTTTCAGCCATTTTAGAGGCCTAATCTAGTCCAACCCTCTCATTCTATAGACTAAGAAACTGAGTCTAAAATAGGAAAAGTATTTTCCCTAAGTTCCCACCAGTTATAACACTATGGAGGCAAGACATTTATTCAATTTTTTTATTCAACTTTTATTCAACGTTTAGGTGGTACAGTAGACAACTGGGCTCAAAGTCAGGAAGACTTGAGTCAGTGCTATCTATCTTTAAACACTTATTAGTTGTGTGACCTTGGGTAAGTCACTTAATTTACCTTTGCCTCTGTTTTCTTACTTGTAAAATGGAGGTAATAACAGCACTTACCTCACAGGGTTGTTATGAAATTTTTATGAGAAAATGCAGTCAACCTTCAACTTTTGTGGGGGTAATGTTGCTAGAATAATAAAAAAAACACATGAATATTGATACATAGAATCTATCAGAAATAAGTGGTTAGTTCCTACAACCACAAAAAAATTATAATCTCTCATGAGAGACTGCCAAAAGTACTCTTTTCTGCATATAATTCTTTATAACAAAACATTAATTCTGTTAATAAGTACATTTTTTCTAACAGAGCAACCATGGAATAATACATAAAATTCAGTACACAAAATAAAATTGGTAATATGTAAGACATTTTTCACTAATAATTTCATAGAACCCTGTAACCTTTTGTGCTCGCATATCAATAAAAATGGAAAAAATGATTTCAGACAATATTCACTTTTCACAACATATGAAATCTCTAGTACCATAAATTCTGTACAGCAAAATTCTTAAAACGAAAACTTTTTTTAAGCTGAATCTTACCTTCCACTACTTCAGATGGCTATGTGAAGATGTTATAATGTATATAATACTGCTGTAAACTTCTCTACAATGATGGCTCTCTGGAAACCAAGGAAGAAGTTACCGGGACTTTAGTTCCTTCTGCTAGAAGATGCTTAGACTGGGAAAAATATGGTCATCCGTGAATGACTATCACAACAGTCAGAAACTGATATAAATCTGTGATGAATTACTTCTTTTATTGATTGCCTAGGCTTAAGAAAGTGTCAATTATGCACATTAAACTAAAAGTATGTGTATACATTTTTTCACTGTGAGAACAGGTTGTTAAACATTGCAGCATACTCCTACTTTAGAGTTGTTACTCCTTCATTTTCTTTTTTCACTTTTTTTAAAGTAAAAGAAAAATAAAAGATTCTTTGCCCCCAGAAAAGAGCTGTTATAAATATTTTTGTACATATAGGTCCCTTTCCTTTTTTATCTCTTTTGGGATACAGACCTAATAGTGGTATTTCTAGGTCAAAGGCTATGCAGGATTTTATAGCTTTTGGGCATAGTTCCAAATTGCTCTACAGAATGGTTGAATCACTTCACAACTCCAGCAACAATGCATTAATGTCTCATTTTTCCTGCATCCTCTATAATATTTGTCATTTGCCTTTCTGTCCTATTAGCCAATCTAACAGGTATGAGGTAGGACCTCAGAATTGTTTTAATTTGAATTTCTCCAATCAATAGTAAATTAGAGTAGCTTTTTTTTTAAATATGGCTATAGATAGCTTTGATTACCTCATCTGAAAACTGCTCATATCTTTTTTTTTTCATTTACCATTTGGAGAGTGACTCTTACTTTCATAATTTGGCTTCGTTCTCTATACATTTGAGAAATGAGGCATTTATCAAAAAAAACTGCTTCAAAATATTTTTCACAGTTACTATCACTAACTGTATTTCCCTCCATCCTATTTGCTCCCCCTGTTTTTTCTATTCTCTCTCTCCATTAACCATGTCCTCCTCAAAAGTGTTTTGCTTCTGACTACCCCCTCCCCAATCTGCCTTCCCTTCTATCAGCTCCCCCTCTCCTATCCCCTTCTCCTATTACTTTCCTATAGGGTAAGACAAATTTATATAACCAATTGAGATATCTATCTAACTATCTATCTATCTATCTATCTATCTATCTATCTATCTATCTATAGATAGATAGATATGTATATACATATATATATGTATATATGTGTGTGTGTGTGTATTATTCTCTCTTTGAGCCAATTCTTATGAGAATAAGGTTTACTTACTCCCCCTTCCACTCCCTTCTTCCCCACCACTGTAAAAACTTGTTCTTACCTCTTTTATGTGAGATAATTTATCCCATTCTACATCTCCCTTTCCCTTTCTCCCAGTACAATTCTTTTTCACATGTAAATTTTATTTTTTTGGAAATCATCCGTTCATATTCAACTCATCCCTATGTCTTCTGTATCAATTCAGCATTTGTTTAGAATACTATTGAAGAGGAATTTTGAGATGTTTGGGGAAGAAGTCAGGTGTGTCCCTGCCCTTACTCAACCATTTTGGCTCCACCATCCCTATTCTTTCATTTTCTTATTTTTTTTTTGACCTACAACATTTTATTTAAAAAAAAAATAACACCTTCAGAATAGTTTCAAATGTATTAACATTTCCAAAAATATCAAAAAGTACAATATAAAACACCTCATTAAATGCAAACTTTCTTTTTGTGATGCATTTCATCAATGTTTTGCATCAATCTTGATGCAAAAAAGAACTTTATGTTGCATCCTGGAATGTAGAAATTACATACACTGAAACAGGTTGACTAACACCAATTAACTGCTTAAACTCTAGCAGAAGGAAATTTTTTCCCCTTAACAAAATTGATCATTTTTTATGTTTGTTAAAAGTTGATACTCAAGAATTTCAACATTGTATAGCAAATGCAAATTTCTATTTTAACAAGAAAACTTCAGGATGAATAATTTTATGGAAACATTAAAACAAGAAGCTTGAGAAATCAAAACCAGTACTATTGCTCGATATACTTAACATAAACATTCAGTAAGGGATTTCAGAATAAAACATCACCTACGTTACCTTTGCAGAATCATTTCCAAGACTAATTCAATAGGAAAACAAAAAAAAATTTTCTCCCATTTCAAATTTTTTTCCACAAAAGATTATGATAGCAAACTTGTATTCAGGTTTTGGCTATTACTTTTTTAAAATCATCAATCAAGCTAGACCACCCTGTTTAAATCCCATTTTTCTTGGATTGATTATAAGCTTTGTATGTATGAAAATGATTTGAAATGGGTCCCTGGTCTCTATTAGAAGCAGAAATGCCCTAAAAGCAATTTTAATTTACCTTTTAGATTCCAGGGCTGACTCCTTATAATTCTTTATCACTATAAACCAGGGAGTTATTCTCATTCAGACTTGACTTCTTTGGTATATACACATGAATGGCATTGACAGGTTTCTACCACTAGCTTCTTAAGAGACGAAGATAAAAAATCCAGAAGGGCAAGAGACGGGGGGGGGGGGGGACTTCCACTTCCAAGAGCCAAGATGGCTGAGTGAAAAGTTAATCACTTTTACTCTCCCCTATCAACCTCTGAAAATCCAGAAAATATCACCCCAGAAAAAAACCCCTGGAACACCTGAACTAGAAGAAAGATGGGGAGCAGCAGTGCAGCAGCCCAGCAAAGGGGTCTCCCAGTGCCTCAGCAAAAAGAAGGGAGGCAGAACCACAAGCGGCCCCAGGCGTATAAGCACCCTGCAGCATTCATCTGAAAGAAGGTGAAGAAAACAACCCAAAGGCTTCCTAAAGCCTTGGCCTTGCTGGTTTCAGCCTGATACCAGGTGGATGAGAGCCCTACAGCCTCCAATTTTGAAGAAATTCTGAAGCCCAGGTGGTAGAACAGGCAAACACCAATACCTGGACATCTGAGGGCTGCAGTGGAGGCAGGGGGAACTGGTGGAAACCAGCTGAGAAAACCACCAGGTGTGCCTGGGCACTCCACCACAAAGAAATCTCCCAGCGAATTAGCAGAAACAAGGGAGACCACTATGCAGGGGGCCCAAGGCAGATAAACACCCTGCAGCACCCATCTAAAAGGAGCTGGAGAAAGCTAAAGGAAAGGAAAAGCAGGCACTCTAGAATTGCCTGAAAGTTCCAGCCTTGCTGATTCTAGCCCAACATGAGGTAAGCTGCCAGAAACCTACAGCCTCCAATTGCCAGAATAAGAGGCCCAAGCATGCAAAGCCAGTGACCAAGACCTAGGCTCCCCAACAGGAGAGCTCAGTCCCTTTAAAGGCCAGGGAATAAAGAAACACCATGAGTGAAAAGAAAGGTACCATAGATTCATATCATGAGAAGAGTGAAGATCAAGACAGAAATTCTGAAGAGGACAACATTGTCAACAAACCCACATCTGCAACAACAAAAGGGAATATGAACTGGTCTGAAGCCCAAAAAGCCTTCTTAGAAGAGCTCAAGAAGGATTTTAGTAGTCAAATGAGAGAGGTAGAAGAGTCCTGATAAAAATACAATTGGCCAATTGAAAAAAAAATACACTGAAGAAAACAAGTCCCTAAAAAACACAATTGGCCAATTGAAGAAGGAAGGAAAAAACTAACAGAAGAGTACACTGAAGAAACAAGTCCTAAAAAACACAATTGGCCAGTTAAAGAAGGAAGTACAAAATCTAACAGAAGAAAACAATCTGTTAAAAACTAGAATTGGACAAATGGAAACTAATGTCTCTATGAGAGAGCAAGAATCAGTCAAACAGAAACAAAAAAATGAAAAAATCGATGAAAATGTAAAATACCTCATCAGTAAAACAACCGACCTGGAAAATCGACTCAGGAGAAACAATTTAAAAATTATTGGACTACCTGAAAATCATGATGAAAAAAAGAGCCTGGACAGTATCTTTCAGGAAATCATAAAGGAAAACTGCCCGGAAGTCCTAGAACCAGAAGGGAAAATAACCATAGAAAGAATCCACCGATCACCACCTGAAAGAGATCCCAAATTGACAATGCCAAGAATATAATAGCAAAATTCCAAAATTACCAGATGAAAGAGAAGGTGCTGCAAGCAGCCAGAAAGAAACATTTAAATATCATGGAACCACAGTCAGGATTACACAGGACCTTGCAGCTTCTACATTAAAAGACCGCAGGGCATGGAACATGATATTCCATAAGGCAAAGGAGCTTGGAATGCAGCCAAGGATCAATTACCCAGCAAAAATGAGCATCATTTTTCAAGGGAGGAGGTGGATATTCAACGAAATAGGAGACTTCCAAACTTTCCTGATAAAAAGACCAGAGCTCAACAAAAAATTTGATCTTCAAGTACAGGACTCAAGAAGGACTTAAAAAGGTAAATGGGACAGAAGGATACAAGATGCTGTTAATAAGGGGAGCGCTGTTTAAACCCCTACAAGGGAATATGTGAATTGCAACCCCTGAGAACTGTATTGTTATTACACCTTGTTAAAGGAGTATACATAAGGAGGGTGGATATTAGTTGACTTTGATGTAATGATAAAAAAAATCTAATGTAGTGGGTTAAATGGATTCAAATAAGTGGATCAATATGATCTTAGAAAATGTACTGAGAAAGGAGGAGGCAGACAAGGGTAAATTTCATTACAGGAAAAGGCACAAAGACCTGTTACAGCAGAGGAAAAGAAAGGGGGGAAGCATTGTTTGAACCTTACTCTCATCAGATTTCACTCGAGAAGGGCATAATATAATCAGGTAGATATAGAAATCTTACTTGCCCTATAGGAAGTAGCAGGGAAAAGGGGAAAGAAAAGGGGTGGGGGGAAGGGAGGGAAGAAGCAGTAAGACTAAAGGGGAAGAAAAGGGAAAGGGATAATAAAAGGGGGAAGGAGGTGGTGGTTAAAAGCAAAACACTAGTGAAGAGGAAAAAGGAAAAAGGAGAAAGAAAAACATAAATTGGGGAGAAAAGGATGTAGGAAAAGACACAGATAGTGAAAAATTAATAAAATTGAAATTAAGAGAACTATTGAACTAATGAATAAAACTAAGAGCTGCTTTTATGAAAAAACCAATAAAATAGATAAGCCTTTGGTTAATTTAATTAAACAAAATGAAAGAAGAAAACCAAATTACTAGTATCAAGAATGAAAAGGGTGAAGCTACCACCAAGGAGGAGGAAATTAAAAAAATAATTAGGAATTATTTTGCCCAACTATATGCCAACAAATTTGACAATCTTAGTGATATGGATACATATTTACAAAAATAAAAATTGCCCAGATTAACCGAAGAGGAAGTAAAATACTTAAATAACCCCATCTCAGAAAAAAAAATTGAACAAGCCATTGGTGAACTCCCTAGGAAAAAATCTCCAGGGCCAGATGGATTTACATGCAACTTCTATCAAACATTTAAAGAGCAGTTAATTCCAATACTATATAGACTATTTGGAAAAATAAGCAAAGAAGGAGTTTTACCAAATTCTTTTTATGATACAATTATGGTGTTGATACCTAAAACAGGAAGAGCCAAAATAGAGAAAGAAAATTATTGACCAAATTATCTAATGAATATAGATGTCAAAATTTTACATAAAATACTAGCAAGTAGATTGCAGCAAATTATCACTTGAATAATACAATATGATCAGGTAGGGTTTATACCGGGAATGCAGGGTTGGTTCAATATTAGGAAAACTATCAGCATCATTGCGCGTATGAACAACAAAACCAAGAGAAACCACATGATCATCTCAATAGATGCACAAAATGCTTTTGATAAAATACAATACCCATTCCTCTTAAAAACCCTAGAAAGCATAGTTATCAATGGAGTCTTCATTAAAATAATACATAGCATTTATCTGAAACCTTCAGCAAGCATTATATGTAATGGGGGACAGGCTAGAAGCATTTCCAATAAGATCGGGGGTGAAACAAGGATGTCTATTATAACCACTGTTATTTAATATTGTCCTGGAAACCTCAGCTTTAGCAATAAGAGAAGAAAAAGAAATTGAAGGCATTAGAATAGGCAAAGATGAAACAAACTATCACTCTTTGCAGATGACATGATGATATACTTAGAGAATCCTAGAGAATCAAATAAAAAACTACTTGAAATAACAAACAACTTTAGCAAAGTTGCAGTCTTTAATATAAACCCACATAAATCATCAGCATTTCTATATATTACCAACAAAGCCCAAAAGCAAGAGATAGAAATAGAAATTTCATTTAAACTTACTGTAGACATTATAAAATATTTAGGAATCTACCTCCTGAAACAAACCCAGGAACTCTATGAACACAATTACAAAACACTTTTCACACAAATAAAATCAGATCTAAATAATTGGAAAAACATCAGTTGCTCATGGGTAGGCCAACTAAATAATAAAAATGACAATCCTACCTAAGCTAATTTACTTATTCAGTGCCATACCAATCAAACTACCAAAAATTATTTTATAGAGTTAGAAAAAATAATAACAAGATTCATTTGGAAAAACAAAAGGTCCAGAATATCAAAGGAACTAATGAAAAGAAATGCAGGGGGAAGGTGGCCTAGCAATTCCAGATCTTAAATTGTATTATAAAGCAGCAATCATCAAAACTGCTTGGTACTGGCTAAGAAATAGGGAGGTGGATCAGTGGAATAGGTTAAATATGCAAGACACAGTAGTCAATGACTATAGTAATCTATTATTTGATAAACCCAAAGACCCCAGCTTCTGGGAACCCACTCTTTGAAAAAAACTGCTGAAAACTGGAAAAGAGTATGGCAGAAACTAGGCATAGACCCAAATCTCACACCATATACCAAAATAAAGTCAAAATGGGTTCATGACTTAGATATAAAGGCTGATACATAAGTAAACTGGGAGAACAAGGAATAGTTTACCTATCAGATCTATGGAGAACAGAAGAATTCATGACCAAACAGGAGATAGAGAACATTATGAAAAGCAAAATGGATAATTTTGATTACATTAAATTGAAAAGTTTTTGCACAAACAAAGCCAATGCAACTAAGATTAGAAGGAAGGTAGAAAATTGGGAAAGAATTTTTACAACCAGTCTCTCTGATAAAGGCCTCATTTCTAAAATAATAGAGAATTAAGACAAATTTATAAGAACACAAGCCATTCCCAATTGATAAATGGTCAAAGGATATGAACACAGTTCTCAGATGAAGAAATTAAAGCCATCTATAGTCACATGAAAAAATGCTCTAAATCATTATTGATTAGAGAAATGCAAATCAAAACAACTCTGAGGTACCACATCACACCTATCAGATTGGCCAACATGACAAAACAGGAAAATGATAAATGTTGGAGAAGATGTGGGAAAATTGGAACACTAATACATTGTTGGTGGAGTTGTGAAATGATCCAACCATTTTGGAGAACAATTTGGAACTATGCCCAAAGGGCTACAAAAATGTGCATACCCTTTGATCCAGCAATAGCACTTCTAGGGCTATATCCCAAAGAGATCAAACAAATGGGAAAAGGACCCACATGTACAAAAATATTCACAGCAGCTCTTTTTGTGGTGGCAAAGAATTGGAAATTGACAGGATGCCCATCAATTGGGGAATGGCTGAGCAATTTGTGGTATATGAATGTAATGGAATACTGTTGTGCTATAAGAATGATGAACAGGCTGACTTCAGAAAAACCTGCAAAGACTTATATGGTCTGATGCTGAGTGAAGTGAGCAGAACCAAGAGGACTTTATACACAATAACAGCCACATTATGCAATGACTCAGATTGTTAAACTGAACCCTTTTCAGCATTACGAGGACCTAAGACATCTCCGGAGGCCTCGGGATGGAAAATGCTGTCCACATCCAAAGAAAGAACTATGGAAGTCAAATCACTATCATTTATTTTTACCTTCTGTTGAATTTTGTTTCATCTTTATGATGGTTCCTCCTACTGGTTTTAATTTTTATTTATGTTTTCAGTCTTGAAAATCTGTTTAATGGGCATGTAAATGTAAAGCCTATATCAGATTGTGCGCCATCTTGGGGAGAGTGGGGGGAGGAAGGGGGCAAAAAATTTTCAACTCAAAAGCATATGGAAGTGATTATTGATAAATCAAAATAAATTAATAAAATTTAAAAAAAGACATGGGGGAGGTCAGGAAGGGAAAAATGAGGAGATGGGATGGGGGAAATGTTTTCTTTTTATAGGAAAATAAAGTCAGCACTCAAAGTGATGTAAAATCCCTGTCACCCACTTTTTTTAAAAAAATGACATGGCACATCAAAAAGGTCAGGTTTAGAAATGACAGGACCTGGAGATGAAATGTTACCTCTGTATTTTGGCCAGTCAGAATACACATCCATACCACAGAACTATCTAAGGATGCCTCAAGTACACTCTTGGCACTACAGACCCCTGAAAACCCAAATAAAATGACCATTTCTCTTTGTGTCTCAAAATTACTGCATTAACCTCTAATTGGTCACAAGTATAGAACAAAATAACAGATCAACCCCTGTTTACTATCTCCTCTTTTTTTTTTGACAAATTAAAGTTTATAAAAAAGTTTTTTGAAGGGGCCACTTTCCATTCCAGTGTGTTTAATGAATGTAAAATGTTAACTTCCCAAATGGGAGAGCTCAGCATTTTATGAATGTTAACTTTACTGCTGAGATTTCTAATGAGGCAGATTTAATTTATGCCAACTGTTTTAAAATATTATTTGAGTACTTGTCATGGGCACAAGTCTCTGCCTATAGCCAGTCAAGACAATACATATGACCTAGATGTAAATCATCCATTTCTTTGATTACCATTGCTTGAATTATTTCCCTTTCTTTTCCTTTATTTCATAAGAAATTAAAAGTGAGATTTTTATAGTACATATTCTCCCCCAAGGTCACTATAGGTAATTAAGCAAACATGCATTTATAACCCCTAAACACTAACACCTGGAGTCAAATGTCTTGCTAAAGTATAATCACTGCAGACTTATTCTAGAAAAGTAAAAAGGCATAGTGGGAAATTTACCTTCTGTTATAGACCAATTGCTTAAAAAAACAAACAAAAAAAACAAAAAAAAACTTTGATCAATGAGGAAATAACAAGTTTCAGATACACATGCAAACAGTGAAATTCTGAATTTCCTGATGAATTTTTTTGTACTCCTGCTGATGAAATCCATTCCATGTCACATGCCAATCAGAAAAGAAATAGAATGGTATAGACTCATACCTCTTTAAAAACTGTTTTACAATGGACATATCTATGCAATCCAAATGGGTAGAGGAAATAAAAGATACCAAAAAAACACTATCACAAAAATAATTAACTTCTACAGATCTGTTGCAGGTATGTTGCATGAGGAAACAAAGAGGAAAGCTACCCCTTTCTCTTCAAATTAAGTCCATGTATAATTTTCTGTCAAACCAGAAAAGACATCTTTAAGAATAGAGCAGGATTTCCCTGGGCTTTCTCTCAGGGGATTACTTCATACATTAAAAAGCAAAATATTATTCCAATGTAAAAGCAGTAATAGTTATTTAGATTTGTCATTATTGAAACAAAATTTCATAGAATTTCTGGGAAAAACTTGTTTCTGTCAACTCAACTTTTCAAACAAGTAATTGTCACTGAAATGTCCCTTTGAAGGAGGATCTATCCCATAGTCACCAAAGTGGCTTCCTTTTTTTCTGAGTGAGAGCAATTCTCTGTTCCTTCAGGATTCCAAATTCAAAGTTATCCCAGTCTGTTTTCTAACACTGTTTATGTCAAATTGTAAGTAAGGAAACTTCTTTAAGAATCCTCTTCCCTTCAGGGTGATCCCTTTTCATCAGAAATGATGATATAGGGGTTTGAGTTAAATGAAGTCTCTGAGCTACTGAAGGATGAATTGATCCAGGGTTGTCAATGGATACAATCAAAATCCCTCCATTTGTGGTAGAAGTTTGGCATTGATTAGTTCTTTTAGCTGTTGATTTTTCTAATAGTTGTCCTGGGTGCACCCAGGTGTGAACCTTTAGGCCTCTTCTGAAAAGAAAGGTTTTCCGACGTCGTCTTTTTGCTTATTTAATATAGTTCCATTCCTGGTGAAATTGAGTGGAATGTTATTCTTTCTGCTTAACTGGTTAGGCCTCCTGAGAGCTGGAATTGGTTTCCTCTGCATGTCATTTTGCCTCTGAAGATTTGTCTTCCTTTTTAACATTGGATAATTTTGCTGTATGTTCTTTTCACTTAGATATGGTTGGTTGATAGAGCTGACTCCTTTATAATTCCATTTGCTTTCTGAGCTACCAGGCCAGTGATAACTCCATACAGATTTCTTTTTCCAGGGCCCATTCTTCCTCTTTGGCCCAAACCATTTTTACCAAAACTAGTCTGCTGTTGTAGTCCCCATCTGGCTACTCTCATCCTGAATTGGCAGGCATCAATATGTTTGCCTTTAATTCTGGAAAATTCTACTTTTTTTCTTCCTTCTTATTCAATTTTATGATATCATCCATGGACATATCAATCTTCTCAAAGTTTTCATGGCTGCTGGTCTTCAACAGCAGCAGAGTCACCACCATGGCCACCATCCCGATGCTGAACCCCTTCATTGCTGTAAGTGTTTCCACAGGAACTTGCCATTGAGGAATACATACATCTTGACCTGGTCACCTCTCACAAACTGTATTAGGGTACTTTCATAAGAGCTCAGACTAAAATGATCCAGATCTAAAGCAGAACTTCAAAAGAAGTTACCTTCTCATTATGTGATCTGAACACCTCTCTGTTGGTATCCCTTCCCATTACCCCAGTCCATAAAGAAATAGTGCTACTGTACTCATATCTATTCTCCTCCCAAACACAAACACAACTTTATTACCCCTCTTTGGCTTTTTATTTCCTCTGGTGTTCCATGCCTTAAATTTCTTTCTCTTTTTTAAAATTTCTATTCCTTACTACAGGAAGATCTGGTGATTCAGAGACATTGCCTTGTTGACAAAGGTCTATGTGGTCAAAGGTGTTTGTTTGTTTCTTTGTTTGTTTCCCCTACAGTAAAGTATAGCTTTGAGAGCTGAGCTGTAAGGAAAACTCGGAACTGCAGAATCAATGCTTTCAAATTTTGGTGTTGGGGAAGATTTTTGAGAAGTCTTTGGACAACAAAGGGGTTAGTAAGAAAGCAGCTGTTTTAAATAATTCATACTGAACCATTAGTGTCTAGAGGACTCAAAATGCTAAGCAATTTGGAAAACTCTACAGCAGCCACTAGAATGGAAAAGGTCAGTGTATGTCCTAAAGAAGGGTAATCCCAATGTATGTTCAACCTACCAAACAAATGAGTTCATTTTACATGCCACTAAAGTTATGCTTAAAATTTAATAAGGTAGGCTTTAGTAACACGTGAACCAAGAATGACCAGAAGAGCAGGCTAGTTTTTGACAAGGCAGAGCAACTAGAGACCAAACTGTCAACATACATTGGATTACGGAGAGAGCAATGGAGTTCTGGATATATACATATACTTCCATTTCATTGACTACACTAAAGCTTTTGACTGTGTGGTTCACAACAAAATGTATCAAGTCCTCCCCCCAAAAAATTGGATTACCAGATTATCTTATGTGTCTACTAATGGAATTGTACAAGGTTCAAGAAATAACAGTTAGAAACAAATATGGATCAAGAAACAACAGTTATAAACAAATATGAAATAATTGATTGGTTCAAGATTTGGAAAGGATTTTAACAAGGCTGTATATTGTCATCTTATTAATTTAACTTATATCCACTGTATATTACGCAAAATGCCAGGCTGAGTCAAAAACCAAGATTGCTGAGAGAAATATCAACAAACTCAGATAAGCAGATGATACCACTATAATAGCAATAAGTGAAGAAGAATTAAGAAGGTTCTTGGTGAGGACAAAAAATGAGAGTGGATAAGCTGACTTTAAATTTATCATTAAAAAAATTAAGATCATGACATCTGTTCTCATTACTTCCTGGAAAACAGAGGAAGAAGAAATGGAAGCAGTGTCAGATTTCATAATCTTGGGCTCAAAAAACAGTGCAGATGGTGACTGCATCATGAAATTAAAAGACATTCGTTTTTTGGAAGGAAAGGCATGGCAAATCTGGATAGTATATTAAAAACCAGAGACATCACCTTGCTGACAACGACATTTGTGGTCAAAGGTGTTTTTCCCCCCATAGTAAAATATAACTGGAAGAGTTGAACTATAAGGAAACCTTGGCCCTGCAGAATCAGTATTTTCAAATTTTGGTGTTGGGAAGACTTTTGAGAAACCTTTGGACAGAAAAGGGATCAAATCAATCAATGTTTAATAATATAATTGACTATTCATTGAAAGGACAAATACTGAAGCTAAAGCTTAAATAGTTTGGTCACAATGAATTAGACATAGATCATCAGGAAAGACTCTCATGTTGGGAAAAGTTGGAAACAATAGAAGAAGGGGATGACAGAGGATTAAATAGGTAGATATAGTGTCATGGAAACAATAATTGTGAACTTGGGTACCACTTTGGGAAATAGTGGATGATAGAAGGACCTGACATGTTATGATCCACAGAGTCACAAAGTGTGAGATACAGCTGAATGACTGAACAAAAAATGCTATTTAATAAAGAAAACTAATTAATTCCAAAGAGAATAGGTAAAAAGTAAACTTTGATTGACATAAAAATTAAAACAAGTCTTTCAAGCTACATAGGGGAATTAGTTTTTAACATAAGTATTTCTGAGTGCTCTATTCATGATTGGTACTTCAATATTTTAACTCATTACTGATATTCTATATAGTTAGTTTTGGGGTCTCCCCTCAAAATCAATATAATGACACCAAATGCATCCCCAAAGTGAACTCTACTTTGATAAATCAATTCAAAACTAACATCATAAAATTATCAAAATTTTGTTTATTTGAAATAATGGCAGCTGATCATTTAAAAAGTAAAAATCATGACTAAAAGGGAGTAACGGTATATATGTGTGTTTATACATACATATATATACACATGCATATATATATATATATATATACACATACATGTGCATACATATGTATGTGTGTGTGTATATGTATGTATGTATATATATATATATATATATATATATATATACACACACACACACACAAATGAATGAATTTAAGTTACAATGGCAGCACTTGAAATGCCTATTTTTGCTGATGTCTAACTTAAATTGTATAAAGAGTGCAGACAATATTTTTTCTGGCTTTCATATATCACCTTTGAAAATGATTACATTCTTAAGCCATACCCATGTTGACAATCTTTTTAAAGATCAAGTTAGATATCTAGAAAAATATAAATCCCACACAATTTGAACTAGGTGATGATTATATCACAAAATAATTTTTTATGATGAAATAAAATGGGGAGGGGCAGGATTTGAATTTTCTAAAATAAGAAGCTCTATGCTATCAGCTGAATTTATTGAATTAATCATCTAAAGTACTTTTCTTCCCAAAGGATTGAAATTATTATCACAGTGGGTCTTTGTCCTACTTATCTTTTATATTCCCAGAGAGAAAAAGTTGCTATATATAGGAAAGAGATAGAAGGGTGGGAATAGAAATCAAAGGAAACGACCTTAACATTCTGCCATATTGCTCTTTTTCATTAGCCTACTTGAAAAGCAATTCCCCATAGAACTGCCACACTGGTGACTTCTGGAAACAAAATAATTCTTCACACATCCTAGACACTTTCTAATAAGGATCTTTCCTTTGCTTAACTTTAAGGCATATTAAGCCTTTGATTTTTAACCCCTTGATCATAAGAAGTTTAATTTTATGTCTTTCAAGGTATAAATCTTTAATAGAGTATAAATGTAATGTTACTCAGTGGTGAATATTTGAAATACAGTTTTTAAGATAATAAGTCTTGGAAAGATTACCATTTTGATATCAAAGTATTAATTGTTTCTAATGTCTCAACTTTCTGGAGTAATGAGAAGAATCCATGTCTTAGCCTTGAAGACCCATGCCATTAGGAAGATTGTGTGAAGGAGAAAGAGAAAAGCTTTTCTATTCTCTGAAATAAATCAGATGGGATTTTGGAACAAATGCAAAATTGAAACAAATTCTATGTCATTGTTGGCTTCCACTCCCTTGTCAGATTATCTCTATGTATGCTGATCATTTTAGAAGTTGCCTGGTAAGGAGAGTCTATGGATATGCAAGGCAAGTGACCTGCTCAGAGTCTGACATCTAGTATCTATGGCTAAATGTGAACTAAGGTCTTCTTGACTTCAGGCCCTTTATTCTCGCCATTATACAACCTAGCTGCCCCAATATGAAAGAACAACTTAGAGCTATTTCATAGGATTGGATAGTAATATGATTCAAGGTAGACAGATCTTTGCTTCTTGCTTTCCTTTGAAAAAAAAGTATTAAAAATATTGTGAGCTCATGGGGATGGGGAGTTAATAGGCCAAAATGAATTCAATACAATTTTGTTTCTATGGCAAAGATTTATGGAAGAAAGGTTCAAAACTGGAGAATAAATCTGTGTTCTATTTCCCATGCTAGTGTGATTCATCTATAACCTTACATGAAACCTGAAAAAGTGAACAACCATTACAATGTGAAGATTTAGGTAAAAAGCAATGGTGCAATTTTTCCATCTTATTTATAGGCTGAGAGTATGCCAGAGTTGGAAGAGTGGTATAAATTAGTCTATCCATTTCATTTCAAATTTATAGATACTAAGGTTGAGAAAAATAATGTGAATTTTCAAATAAGACTGATCTAGTTTGTGACAGTGACAGGACTAAAATCAAATTTCCTTATTTCTGGTCAAACACACACACATATGCACACATATACATAGTCAGATATTATGATATCACAGAGACAAAGCTGGCATCAGAGTTAAGTAAGCCTAAATTTAAGTCTGATCTCTGGCACATAGTTGTGTGACTCATTTGTATTAGTAGAGGGAGTTTCCTATAATAATCATAGGTACAGCCCTCCCAGACCAAACAAAAAATACACACAGTAGACAGAGAATGCCTTTACTGGATATAGCTGGAAGGGTCATCCAGATACTGCCCACTTTCAAATGTATCTTGGATACAAAATATGTATAGTTAATGAATTTGCCTCAGAATTAAATAAAAGGAGAAAAGGTGAGATTAAATTTAAGAAACTTGTTTATTGCATATATTAATGCCAAAGTTTCTTTCATGAAATATCTTTTAAAAATATTCCTTCAGAGTTTTATAGAGCTTTGAATCATAGAATAATACAATTTACAAAGAAATAAATTGTTAGTTCTCCCAAAGTTTAATGGAATAACATATGATGGCCATGAATAAACTTTATCATTTTCCCAAAGGAGACTTACACAGGAAGAAAGTCATAAAAGATATCTCTTAAAGGTATGACTAGAAAATAAGAGAGGTGGCTCAGATTCTTGTAATCTAGCCGCTGGTCAAATTCTTATAATCTATCTAATAGCTCACTGATATTCAGACTCTTTAAGAGTCTACCCAATATGATAGATGTTCTAATAAACCTTGTTTTTGGCTAAAATATGACTTGGATCACATTCTTCTGGGCAGGACCTGTTTGTTGTGATTTTGGTTTCCCAGGACTCCTGAGCCCCTAAACTGCAACATTTTGGTGACCCCTACAGGGAAACTGCCTAACCCCAAATTCTTCTCCAGCCAAGATTGGAAAGTATATAAGCCTCCTAACTCCCCTCCTTTCTTGCTTTGCAGTTGGGGTCTCTCTGGAGGTGCTTTTGTGGAAGACAGTTATGAGGCTGTCTTGCACTTGGACTGACACTCTCAGGCTCTTGGTCCTTGGCATCTCTGAATCCTCCTTCACGGAGGTTACCGGCAATGTTAGAACAGCTAAAAATATCTTGGCATATTCTGAAAGTTTTGGGGATTGATCATTAAGGAACTTTGAAACACATGTACAACCTGGTCACTCCCTTCCCTTGAGTCAAAAGGGTATCTGTTGATCCTTCTCATAGGAGAAGAGAGTTTCACAATTTACCACTCACCTTTGATTTTGCCCTTCCCCACCTGGGAAAGGAAGGAGTGGGGAGGTGCAGCAGCTACATTATGGGCTCCACTGGTAATGACCTTGGGGCAACCTTTACCTAGAAGCATCACCCAGGTTCAACACATCCTGCTCAAGGTAAAGAAGCTAGCTTCCAAACTTGGGTAAGCATGCTCTTTTAAATTTGTAGTTTTAATTGTTAATGATGAGATGTAAAAGTAATTTGGAAGTGCATTTAACAAAATTGAAGTCATCTGATTGGTAATGGGTTTGTTTCAAGTTTCAAATTGGTGAACTTTCCGTATCAGTTATGTCAAGCAAATTTTTATAATTTTGGTTACTGCTAAACTAACTTAGCTCTTGTTGGTTATTGTTTTAATATGTATACTAGCTAGAAAAGCTAGTTTGGGTTATATATGGCTTGCTGAGAATTTTCAAGTGTATAGAAATCTCTAATAATTGGCTTTTTATACCAGAACAAATTTAAGTTTGAGATGTAAATACTGGAAAAAGTTTTTTTCCTAAGCTGTAATTAGTAAAACTTTCTGTTTCAGGTAAAAGCTCTTAGGATTTTATTTTGAGTTGTCTGATGGATTATTATCCACTGATATTCAATAATCAGCCATCTGAGAGAAATGCCACAAGCCATTCAGAGAAAGTGATACTTGTGGGAAGTCAGCATCGGGAAAACCTAAGAGCACAATTTTAGCTTCAGTTTAAGATGGGATTCTCTTGGTTCAGTTTCCCTATTATGTTCCTTTGAAAGGGAACGCTACCCAGCTAGCTATTCCTGAGTCTGGCTATGAGGTGGATTTCATACTGCATGGTTGGAAAATGGGAATCCAAATAGAGCTAAGGATGTTTTATCCTCTCAAAGTTGGGCCCTAAATCTAGTCCTTGCTTTATATCGGGGCCCTGCAGTCTTTTTCTGTCAGATTTGTGTCTTCCAGACTATAAGCCATTCACCTAGAATTGGTAGCAAACAGCAGGTACCTGCCAATGTCCCCCATGGTTACCTGGATGCATCCAGTGCTTAGTTCCAGTCAACCTCCTCTTTGGAACCCCCTCTAGACAGGGACTGCTCTATGCCCTTTGAGAGCAGGAAACAGTTTCAGAAGACTAAACATTTGCCCCTTACTCCAAAAAAATTTGGTGCCCTTTGTTTGAGAGGCAATGATGAGGATGGGATCTAGACCCCAGAAAAGAAAAATCCTGGCCTTTCCCACATGGCTAAATCTCTGCAGTTTGCCTGAGGCTATAATCCCATCAACTGGCCTTTCATTGTGGCTACACCCAATCTCCCCTCCATTGTCTTACCTTCCTATGGTCCCTGGCAATTCCCCACACTTAGTCCTAGCTAGCTCCATTGTCCATGTCCCAGGAGTTCTTTTCACCCCAGCTTACTGGCCACTCCCATCCAGATCTCCTTAGACCCCTCCTCCAGTCATCCCAAATGACTTGGCCACTTTTAGATCCCTCCCACAGTTTTTCTATATATAGGGTCCACCTTGTCTCCATTAAGATGCTTAGATTCTTATAATCTAACTACAGGTCAGATTCTTATAATCTAGCTAATAGCTCACTACTATTCAGACTCCTTAAGAGTCTGCCCAATATGAAGGATGTTCTAATAAACCTCGTCTTTGGCTGGAAAAAGAAAAAAGAAAATGAGAGGAGTTAGTGATGACTTGTGATTGTATATATGAATATGGTCAAACGACAGTCTGCATATTTTACTAGTGTTTAAACAATGCTAAAGGACATAGAATGAAGACACCCTGGCCAGAATTTATGGGAGTAATATTAAGGAGATCTGCCAGAAGAAAAGATGTGGATAAACTGTTATGCATACCTTTTTTGGTAGACCTAAACATACATCTGTAATTTAGACCTAAGTTCCTTCTCCAACCAAGTCTGTGCATGAGAAAAGCTTTGGGAGGCAAGTAGCCTCTGAGGAAAGAATGATGGGAAAAAAGTATAAACAGCCAAGTGAACCAGGTGTTATGGAAAAATGTTACTGAATAAAGAAAATGCCTCTTTGATGATAATATTTTTTTTAATAATTCCTTTCTGTAATCTATGTTTCAATTTCTCTTTTACATGGTCAGAGGAACTTTTAAGCTTATTCCTCCTCCACTTTCACCTTGTATGACTATAAGAAAATATGTGTAGAACTAGAAGGGAACTCAAAGGACATCCAATCCAGTTATTTTATTTTGCAAATGAAGAAAGTGAGAATAATAATAAATATTAAACAATTTATCCATGATTATTACAGTGGTGGTAAATGTTAGAGGTGAGAATGAAATTCGGGTTTTTTGATTCAAGATCCTATACTCTTCCTAATTAAGTGGCACTGCATTAGATACTAGAAATGCAAAAGTGTATAAGCCATTGCCTTCGATACTTTCAATGAGAAAAGGTAACCTAAGAATTCAAAATGATTCATTTCCACATTTATTGACTCTTTAGTATACGGAGATCACCATAAAATATAAAGATCAAAAGGGCCAAAAGATATGATATTTGTTTTTGAAGAGCCCAAAATTTATTAATCTGAATTTAATATGTGGATATATAATATAATATAATATAATATAATATAATATAATATAATATAATATAATATAATATAATATAATATAATATAATATAATATAATAATATAATATAATATAATATAATATAATATAATATAATATGATATGATATGATATGATATGATATGATATGATATGATATGATATGATATGATATGATATGATATAATATGATATAATATGATATAATATGATATAATATAATATAATATAATATAATATAATATAATATAATATAATATAATATAATATAATATATAATAATATATAATATAATATAATATAATATAATATAACATAATGTGATATAATATAATATAATATAATATAATATAATATAATATAATATAATATAATATAATATAATATAATATAATATAATATAATATAATATAATATAATATAAGGTAATGTTACACATTAGCTTACTCATTAATGTTAGGTTACATAGGAGAAATACAAAATAAATTCTATAATCATATAATCATAGGGTAAAACATTTAGAGATTTGAAAGACTTCAGAGTCCATTAATTCCAATTAAGCCATTTTATACGTAAAGAAATTGAAGCACAAAAAAAGATACTTCATTTTATGAGGGTGATACAACTAGGAAATGTCTGAGACAGGATTGAGCCCAGGTCCTCCTGACAACAAATCCAGTACTTAATTTAAATCTGCTGATTGATGTGTGGGACAGAGATAAAATTGTAATCTATAAGGAAAAGATTTGATTGGTTCTTGAATGATGGACGGTATCTTAACCAAAGATAATGGTGGAGAATTAGGTAAAGAATGCCTTACACATAAATGATAATATGGAAAAGACAGAGGAAGAATGGAATGAGATGAATAAAGGGAAAGAGACATATACAATTTTTTAAAAAATATAGTTACTATGAAAGGAAGTAGTATTAGCTAAACATAGTTTGGAGTAAAATAGCTCACAAAGAAGAAATAATACAGACCAGCTCTCTCCTACAACTTTTTCAACAAAGAAAAAAGAAGGAAACCAGACTGATTAAAGTTGGTGAAAAGCAAGAACAACCATAGTGGGTCACTATTACAGCACCAGTTAGCACAAGGAGCCAGACACATGTTATTGGGCCCTCAACATGTGGTCCTCTCATGAAGAGTCTTCCATCATGTGGTTGAAGTCTGTCAATGTGTGTGGCAAAGGGATCATGGCTCTGTATTAGGGAACGCAGATCCTATCTGGATGGAAATTGGGATCTGTAGTTGTATATGAGGGCACAAAACAAGAAAAGGGAATATGTGAGAGTTGTGATTCTCTGAACCAGGAAAAGGGACATAAAGCTGCCCAATAAAATATGGGATCTCTATTCTGCATTTGAATATTAGAGAAAGAAGTGCAGAAAAAAGCTTGATGAATGGAATAAATTAGGCAGGCAAAATGTAGAAAGAAATGAATAGCAGGAACATAGTATTTGATAAATTCAAAAGTTATAATTACTGGGGAAAGTGCTCACTACTTGCCACAAACTTCTGGAAAAACTATAAACCAGCTTTGTTTTAGCTATTAGGTACAAACTAAAACCCCATATTATCAAGATAAACTCCAAATGGATATATGACATGCACAAAATTTACATCAAAAGAAAATTGGAGAAAATTAGTTTTCAAATCCAACAATAGGGGAAGATTTGTGAACAAATAGTAGATAAAGAGGATAACAGAAAAAAAAAGGACCACTTTGTTTATATGTATTTTTTATTTTTTATTAATATATTTTGATTTATCAACAATCACTTCCACAAGTTTTTGAGTTTTATATTTTTCTCCCCCTCCATTCCCCCCTCACTCCCCAAGATGGTGCACAATCTGATATAGGCTATACATATACATTCCTATTAAATATATTTTCACATTAGCGATGTTGTAAGGAAAAATTAGAACCAATAGGGTATACCACAAGAAAGAGAAAACAAAACAGAAGAAAAAAATAACAAATAGTATGCTTCAATCTGCATTCAAACTCTGTAGTTCTTTCTTAGGATGTGGATAGCATTTTCCATCATGAGACCTTTGGAAATGTCTTAGACCCTTGCATTCCTTAGAAGGATTAAGTGTATCATAATTAGTCATCACACAGCATGGCTGTTAATGTGTACATCATTCTCCTGGTTATGCTCACTTCACTCAGCATCAGTCCGTACAAGTCTTTCCAGGTTTTTCTGAAGTGAACCTGCTCATCATTTCTTATAGCACAATAGTATTCCATTACATTCATATGCTTGTTCAGCCATTCCCCAAATGATGGGTATTGTCTGTATTTCAATTCTTTGCCATCACAAAAAGGGTTGCTATAAATATTTTTATACATGTGGGTCCTTTTCCCATTTGTTTGATCTCTTTAGCTACAGCCTTAGAAGTGCTATTGCTGGATCATAGTGTATGCACATTTTTATAGCCCTTTGGGCATAGTTCCAAATTGCTCTCCAAAATGACTGGATCATTTCATAACTCCACCAACAATGCTTTAGTGTTCCAATTTTCCCACATCTTCTCCAACATTTATCATTTTCCTGTTTTGTCATGTTGGCCAATCTGATAGGTGTGATGTGGTACCTCAGATTTCTTTTGATTTGTATTTCTCTAATCAATAACAACTTAGAGCATTTTTTTCATATGATTGTAGATGGCTTTAATTTCTTCATCTGAGAACTGTCTGTTCATATCCTTTGACCATTTATCAATTGGGGAATGACTTGTATTCTTATACATTTGACTTAATTCTCTACGTACTTTAGAAATGAGACCCTTATCAGACAGACTGGTTGTAAAAATTCTTTCCCAATTTTCTACGCCACTTCTAATCTAGGTTGCATTGGCTTTGTTTGTGCAAAAACATTTCAATTTCATGTAATCAAAATTATCCATTTTGCATTTCATAAGATTCTCTATCTCCTGTTTGGTCATGAATTCTTCTTTTCTCCATGAATCTGAAGGGTAAACTATTCCTTACTCTCCTTATTGCTTACAGTATCAACTTTTATATCTAAATCATGAACCCATTTTGACTTTATTTTTGGTATATGTTGTGAGATTTTGTTCTATGCCTACTTTTTACCATACTCTTTTCCAGTTTTCCCAGCAGTTTTTTTCAAAGAGTGGGTTCTCATCCCAGAAGTCGGGGTCTTTGGGTTAATCAAATGGTAGATTACTATAGTTATTCAATACTGTGTCTTGTATACCTAATGTATTCCACTGATCCAACACTCTATTTCTTTGCCAGTAATAAGTAGTTTTGATGATTGCTGCTTTATAATACAATTTAAGAACTGGAATGGGTAGACCACCTTTCCCTGCATTTCTTTTCATCAGTTCCTTTGATATTCTGGACATTTTGCTACTCCAAATGAATCTAGTTATTATTTTTTCTAGCTCTATAAAATAATTTTTGGTAGTTTCCTTGGTATGATACTGAAGAAGTAAATTAGCTTGGGTAGAATTGTCATTTTTATCATATTAGCTCAGCTTACCCATGAGCAATTGATATTTTTACAATTATTTAAATTTGAGTTTATTTGTATTAAAAGTGTTTTGTAATTGTATTCATATAGTTTCTGGGTTTGTTTTGGTAGGTAGGTAAACTTTTAAATATTTTATAATGAGTACAGTAACTTTCAATGGGATTTCTCTTTCTATTTCTTGCTGTTTGGCTTAGTTGGTAATACACAGAAATGCTGATGATTTATGTGGGTTTATTTTACAATCTGCAACTTTGCTAAAGTTGTTCATTATTATTCTTCCAAGGTGGTATGATCAAAGGCAAGGAATTTACTCCTTTCTTGGTCTGTGCTCTGGTCTATGACTGGTCACAAGCACTCTTTTCTGCCTTGGAACTGTGAGGAGGATTCTCTCTTCACCCAGCTGTACCACTCCAGTGCTCCTTCTCACCCCAGGACTGCCACCCAGGACTGAGACTCAGATCCAAGCATAGGGAAAGCAAGACAATCCCTCCTCAGTACCAGAAAAGAGATCCCTGTCATCCACCTCTGATCAGCCCCTTGATTTCTCCTACTTCTGTGGGCTGAGAGCTGTGGAAGCAGCAGCCACCCCATGCTTCACAAGGACTGAGGCTGCAATGGAGCTCCTCTCTCATCAAGGTCTGACAGACCTTTCCCATTGACCTTCTAAGTTATCTTTGGTGTTTGTGAATTAAGAAGTCTGGACACTGCCTCAGCTGCCTGTGATTCAGTCTCCTGAGACCTGCCCCAGGTTCACTGAGGCCCTAATATTGACTACATGGCCCACATTGAACTATGTTCCTCTCTCAGCCTAGTGCAATAGAGCTTTGCAATCTACCATCCAGGTTGTCTTGGCCTGGAAATTTGTTTCACTCTGTCTTTGTGTGGGTTCTGCTGTTGAATTTGTTTAGAGTCATTTTTACAATTATTTGGAGGGATTTTAGGGAGAATTCAAGAAATACACTGCTTTTATTCCACCATCTTGGCTCTGCCCTGCTGGGATATACATTTTTATACAGAGGATCCACCATTATTATTCTTTGCTTAGAAACTTTTTCTATGATAACCTGAAAGTAGTAGCAGAATAATCTTTTTACTCAATATTCAATCTTTAATATGAAAATATAAAGAAAGGAAGAGGGAGCATAATTTTTTGCAGCAATTTTGACAATTCATATTTGCATTGTCAGCCTATATTTTGTACATGATTATGAAGTAATATGCTCCTCAAAATTGTCTCTAAATGGTTACCAGTGATGTAATAATCTCTGAGTCTGAAATTTGGAGACAATAAATTTAGAGACAAAGTCAGTGAAATGAGAAAAAAACAACATATAAGATTACCCAATTTTCATTGACACTTAGATATTATTAAAATCACAGTTCTTTGTTTAATCAGCTGGCTGCCAGGTGGTACAATATATAGTATACCTGGCTTGGAGTCAGGAAGACTCACCTTCCTAGGCTGAAATCTGGCCTTACTAGACACTTACTAGGCATGTGATCTTGGGCACTCATCTAACCCTGTTTGCCTCAGTTTCTTAATCTGTAATGTGAGCTGGAGAAGGAAATTGTAAACCAATTAATTATCTTTGAAAACAAACCCCTAATGATATCATAAAGGGTTGAGCACAAATGAAACAGTTGAACATACAAGTTTAGGCAGTTAGTATTTTATTATCAATATTTCAAGCACAAGTATCATGAGCTCCATGAAGTTTATACCTGAAAATCACATTATAGGATATTCTTATATTAAATTTTTAAATAGGCAATACTTATGTCTAAAAGTATAAAGAGGTTGATATCTAAAGAGGTTCATTTTATGTAACTGATTTTTGTTTCTATGTGTATGGCGTAGTTTGAGACCTGCTCTACAATTCTTCTTCCTATTTTATTATGGTAATTTGGATATTAATCTCGATGGTGATTCTCTGTGGCTCTGAGTCATTGCTTTTGGTAACTGTAGCTACTTTAGTTTTCTGGTATTTTTCTTCCTACATGGTTACTCACATACAATTACAATGCCATGATATTTTAAAATGAGTTCAATGTTTAAAAGTTCCTTTAAATTTATTTTTAGTAATTTTATGTTAAGATTTTTATCCCAGAGATGATTACTTATGTGCTCCCTTTTATTGATACACTATGTTGTAATAAGGAACACAATTGGCTTTCTACACTTGACCCATTTTTGAAGAAGTAATAGTGAATTCGGTATATGCATACAAACCATAGAGAGGAGAGTACATGTTTATACTAAAATTTTTTTTGATTTTATTTAATTTTTATTTTACTTTATTAATTATTACTTAATTATTGTACTAATATCTATTATTTATTTATATGTCTTGATTAATATTTTTATATACTATATTGCATATAAATATTATCTAATATACAACATCTTTAAATATATACATCATGTTATTATTAATGAATTAATGAATATTTATTATTAATAATGTGTTTATAATTAATAATACAATTTGTTTTATTTAATTTTTAAAAATTAATATTTATTTTATTTAAAATTTTAAAAATTAAATTTAAATTTGAAGACTTCTTCAGTATTATAGTAGGGTTGCCTTTATTTTTCATGTCTATAATGAATTCTTAATTAAATCTTTCTAAGAAATAAGATGAAATTTTAATGTAGAAGAAAAGAGAGGTCCTTTATTTTCTTGACATTGACATGAATGACTTTCAGAATTAGCTTCTACTTTCTTATGGATTAAACAATTCCCTGTGTTTAAGTTTATCCAATCCCTGTGTATTTATAAGACTAAATATGAAGAAATATCAGCAGGTTTTTTTTTTCAACTGTAGAAGAAACAAGTGTCTGCCACAATAACAATGTCTAACCTAAAGGGACAGAGAGGGGAAAAAAAAAGTTTCTTCATGTTGCCTTCAAGGACATTGAAAAAAAAAAACATGTTTAAAAAGAAATTGGTTATTTTGGGTAGAAAATGTCTGCTTTCTTCTCTAGTCAAGGGCTGTGGTAAAGTGGTATTATTTTTCTCTTGATGTATCCAACTAGATTGTTGTCTGTAAGGAGTCTTTTCTTTAATTTTTTTGCACTTAATCATATTTTTCCAATTACATGTAAAAATCATTTTCAACATTCATCTTTGTAAGATTTTGAGTTTCAAATGATTCTCCCTCCTTCCCTTCCCTTCCCCCTCACCAAGACAGCAAGCAATCTGATATAGGCCATACATGTACAATTAGGTACATATTTCCATAGTAGTCATATTGTGAAAGAAGTATTAGCACAAAAGACAAAAGCCATCAGAAAGAAAAAAAAGTGAAAATATTATGCTTCAATTTGTATTCAGACTCCACAGTTTTTTCTGGATGTGGATAGTTTCCATCATGAGTCTTTTGGAATTGTGTTAGATCATTGTATTGGTGAGAAAAGCTAAGTCTATCATAATTCATCATGAAATAATTTTGCTGTTTCTCCTGGTTCTGCCTCTTTAGTCAACATCAGTTCATGTAAGTTTTTCCAGGTTTTTCTGAAATCTGCCTGCTCATCATATCTTATAACACGATAGTATTCCATTATAGTCATATAGCACAACTTGTTCAGTTGTTTCCCAATGGATGGATGTCCCAACAATTTCCGATACTTTACCACCACAAAAAGAGCTGCTATTAATATTTTCATATGATCTCTTTGTAATAGAGACTAGTAGTCATGTTTCTATTTCAAAGGGTATGTACAGTTTGGTTGCTCTTTGGGTGTAGTTCCAAATTCCTCTCCAAATGCTAGGATCAGTTCATAGTTCCAGAGCTTTTTTCACACAACTTTAGATAGCTTTAATTTCTTCATCTGAAAACTGCCTGTTCATATCCTTTGATCATTTGACAGTTGTGGAGTGACTTGTATTCTCTCTGCATATTTTAGAAACGAGGCATTTATCAGAAACACTGGCTGTAAATATTGTTTCCCAGCTTTTTGTTTTCCTTCTAATTTTGGTTGCACTGTTTTGTTTTGGGGTCTGTGTGTGTATGTGTGTGTGTGTGTGTAAAAACTTTCTTTTTTTAATTTAATGTGATCAAAATTATTCATCTTGCATTTCATAATGTTCTCTATCTCTTGTTTCGTCATAAATTCTTCCCTTCTCCATAAAACTGACAGATAAACTATTACTTGTTTTCAGAGTTTGCTTATAGTATCACCTTTTGTACTTTAGTCATGCATCCATTTAAACATTATCATGTTACAGGGTGTGAGATGTTATCTACACCTAGTTTCTGCTATACTATTTTATACTTTTTCAAGTAGGTTTTGTCATAAACTAGCTCTTATTACAGAAGCTGGAATCTTCAGGTTTCTCAGGCAGTAGATTAATATAGCAATTTATTACTCTATCTTGTATACCAAACCAAATCCTCTGATCCACCACTCTGTTTCTTAACCAGAACCAGATAGTTTTGATGATTTCTGCTTCACAATATAGTTTTACATCTTGTACAGCCAGTCTGCCTTCTTTTGCATTTTTTTCATTAATTTCCTTGATGTTCTTCATCTGTTGTTCTTCCAGATGCATTTTGATGCTTTCTTTTTTTGTTTTTTTTCGTTTTTTTTAAGCTCTCTACCTTTTTTTTTTTGGTAGTTTGATTGGTATGGCACTGAATAAATAAATTAATTTAGGTTAAATTGTCATTTTTATTGGATTGGATTCAGCGACCTATGAGCAATTGATATTTTTTCCAATTGCTTAGATTTGACTTTATTTGTGTTAAAAGAGTTTTGTAATTGTTTTCACAAATTTCCCATGTAGATATTGTCTACAATTATTTTAAATGGAATTTATCTTTCCATCACTTGCTATTGGGCTTTGTTAGTAATATATAGAAATGCTGATGAAGGGTATGGGTTCATTTTATATCCTAAAATTTCCCTAAAGTTGTTGATGATTTCAAGTATTTTTTAGTTGATTCTCTAGGATTCTCTAATCCTATTATCATGTTATCTATGAATAGTGATAGTTTTGTTTCTTCATCACCTATTCTAATTCCTTCAATTTATTTTTCTTCTCTCACTGCTAATGCTAACATCTCTAGGACAATACTGAAAAATAGTGATGATAATGGACATCTTTGTTTCATACATTTTCTTATTGACAAAGCTTCTAGCTTATCCTCATTACCTATTGTGCTAGCTGATGATTTAAGATAGATCCTGCTTATCATTTTAAGGAAACCTCCATTTATTCCTATGATCTCTGGTGTTTTTTAATAGGAATTTGTGATATATTTTATCAAAAGCTTTTCCTGTATCTATTCAGCTAATTGTATGATTTCCATTAATATTGTTAATGTTATGGTCAATTATGCTGATAGTTTTCTTAATATTGAGCAAGCCCTGCATTGCTGGTGTAAATGCCACCTAGTCATAGGGTATTATCCTCATGATAAATTGCTGTAATTTCATTGCTAGTATTTTATTTAAAATTTTCACATCTATGTTCATTAGGGAAATTGGTCTGTAATTGTCTTTCTCTGCTTTGGCTCTTCCTGGTTTAGGTGTCATCAACATATGTTTGTCATAAAAGGAATTGGTAGCACCTCTTCTTCCCCTATTATTCTAAATAATTTATATAGCATTGGAATTAATTGTTCTTCAAATGTTTGGTAGAATTCACTTGTAAATCTGTCTGGCCTTGCAGATTTTTTCCTAGGGAGTTCAATTTTCTTTTTTTTTTTTTCTAAAATAAGTTATTTAAATATTTTATTTCCTTTTCTGTAAATCTGGGTAATTTATATTTTCACAAATATTCCTCCATTTCACTTAGATTGTGAGATTTATTAACTAACACTTGGACAGAATAGCTGTTAATTACACTTGGACAGAATAGCTCCTAATTATTGTTTTAATTTCCTCTTCATTGTTGGTGAATTCACCCTTTTAATTTTGGATATCGGTAGTTTGTTTTTCTTCTTCCTTTTAAATTAAAGTAACCAAATGTTTATCTATTTTACCAAGGTTTCTTCATAAAACCAGCTCTTAGTTTTAATTATCAGTTCAATAATTGTCTTACTTTCAATTTTATTAATCTCCCTTTTGATTTTCAGAATTTTTAATTTGGTGTTTAATTGGGAATTGTTTTATTTGTAGTTTTTCTAGATTTTTTAAATTGTATTACAAATTCATTGATATCCTCTATCCTATTTTACTCATGTAAGCATATAGAAATGTAAGTTTTCCACTAAATACTGCTTTGTATTCATCCCATAAGTTTTAGCATGTTGTCTCATTATTGTCATAGTGTTTCATAAAATCAATGATTTTTTCTATGATTTGCTGTTTGACCCACTCATTCTTCAGGATTATATTATTTAGTTTTCAATTATTTTTTAGTCTATCTTTCCATGGCCATTTATTTCATGTAGTTTATGTGATATAAAAAAGATATATTTAATATCTCTGCCTTTCTGCATTGGATTGTCAGGTTTCTATGCCCTAATACATGGTTATTTTTTGTCTAGGTATCATGTACTGCTAATCCTTTTTGAGCTCTTCCAAGCCTGAGACCAATTCATATTCCCTTTTGATGCTTCACGTGTAGGCAATTTGACATTGTTGTATTATTCTGTGTTTGTGTTTTGATTTTCCCTGTTTTCATATTAGCTTTCTATGGTCAGGGCTCTTTTTTGCTTTTTTTCCCCCCTCATTTTTAAAAGTTAAGCTCTGCTCCTAAGGCATGGGGGCACTTTCTCAAGCCTCTTTTGTTGGGGATCAAGGGCTAGGTCACTGGCTTTGTGTGTCAGGCTGCAGGTAGCTGTGACTTGTTACTGTACTGTCATGGCTCAGCCTCTTCTTCCAGTGTTTTTTGGCTGGCAATTCGCACTCTATGCTGAGGCTTGGGGGCTATGCCACTAGCCTGCTGATCTTTGATTGAGGGAGCTCTGTTTCTGATGTGTGCTGTGTTTAAGAGCCTCCTCCTGGCTTGCCCAGACACTGTCTATCCTGGGCTGTGCTCCCCTTTTGTCCAAGTGAGATAGCCCTTTTCTGAAGTTCTTCTAAATTTTTATAAGCTGGAAAATTGTTTCATTTCATCTTTTTGTGGGTTCTGTTTTTCCAGAATTCATTTAGAGGCTTGATTTAACATTCATTCTGAGGGAAACTAGGGAGAGCTCAAGCAACTAACTTCCTAGCTTCTCTCTGTTATCTTAGAGGTATTTTCTTTAGACTTCTTTCCAAATGTACATGTACTTCCCTCAATTTCTTTCTTTTCTTTTAGTTTTATTTCATGACTCTGTGTTTTATCCCCTAGAGTGCTATTGGATGAATTTAAGACTACTAAAAGGAAATATTGTAATAGAATAGGAAAATGATATTGCTTCATTGACTTTTGCAAAGAAAACAGATGATTTAGGAAAGAATGATGGCTGGGGAAGGGACACAAGCAGCCAGAACATCACTTGATGAATTAAGCCAGGCCTCAGGGACTTGAGAACAGTCTAATTTTAGACACTAAACATAAGGAATTTTCTCTGTCTGTCCCTTATATTGGGAATTCTCTCCCTCCTCATTTCTTTAGCTTCCTTGAATTTCTCTAACTCTCAGGTAGTCTCGTTTTTTTTTTTTTTTGCTGGAAGTCTTTCCTGACCCCTCCCCCCTTGATGCATTCAAGATATTTGGAGACATCCTGTTTCCTAGACCTAAGTCACAAGACTGTGACTTAAACTTGGCATTACAACAATCTTTTGCTGTGGATGTTCTTACCCTCTTGCAGCACCCAGTGTTTACTGAAGGTTTCATGATTTTTATACTAATCATTAAATGTTTAGATTTGTTGGAGCTCCTCCTATATTCCCCAAGGACCTGAGAGTCAATGCTTTGCAGCCTAAAGCCATCCATCACACCTTTTGACATGTTCATGATCCGTTTCTTTTAACAGTGAGTTGGATCAAACCAGGTACTATACTCTTGTTCCTGTCATACTAACTCAATGACCTTTAAGACTTAAGAAAATCAACTTAAGACCTGTTCTCACAGGACCCAGGAATGCCTGGAAACTGCTAAGAGAAACTGAGTTGTAGTCCAGCTGCCTTTCAGAGTTTTTTTTAAATGTATATAAGACCTGCCTTGGTCCCAGCATGTTAAGTTCATCTTCTCAGGAGGGGGAGGAAAGAGAGAACTTCTGCTTGCAAGTGTTTTCCTCACTGTGAAATTAATTAACCTTATGTTTAGTCCCTGACACATCTGCCTCTGGCCTGCTCTGTTTCGGTTCTAGTCTTTCCTAGGTTAGAAGCTGATTCTAGTCTAGTTGACAATACTATTGTCTTCAATCCATTGATTATCTCCAATCTGTCCTATATATATGTATGTATGCATGTATATATGTGTATATATGTATATGTGTGTATGTGTGTGTGGGGGGTGTATATGTATATATTTGCATGTTGTCTCTTCCAGTAGGCCGAAGCTCCTTTAGAGCAGGAATGATCTTTTGCCTTGCTTTCTGTCTCTAGCACTTAGCAAAGAACCTACCATATAGTAAGTACTTATTCAGTGCTAGTAATAAATATTTCTAGGAAAATATGTCAAGGAAATAATTACTATAACTAGCTTCCAAGTACAACAGATTCCATTGGATGATAAAGCGGTCTTAAAAAGAAAAGGGCCTTATTCGTAAGATCATAGTTTAAAGGCTGGAAGTGACCTAGTGCCATCTAGTTTAAAAGTGTGATTTTAAGAGCTGATTTACCTCAATTGCAAGTAGCACACTACTACTTCACTACACAGTAAAATTTATTTCTGCCTGTGAGTGATTTTGTGTCCTAGAATGCAATAGATTAGGTTAAAGAAATGAAGCATCACCTGAAAAAAAGTAAAATAAAGAGAACACGTAGAAAATTTATCATTCAGCATCACAATTTTTGCGCAAGTGATCAGTCAACAAACAGTTACTAAGCTATGTGAACGGCACTGTTCTAGCCTCTGAGGAAACAAAAACAACAGAATCTGCCCTCAAGGATTCTTATTAGCAATAAACCATATACACATAAAGTAAAAGCAAAAGATTAAAACATAATCTGGAGGAGGACGCTAGGAATTGGAGGACATGGAATAGACATTATGGGAGGGGAGTTGCTTGAGCAGAACTCCGAATCAATAAATCTATAAGTAATCATTAAAAACCTATTATGTGCCAGGCACTGTACTAGGCACTGGGTATTCGGTACAAAGAATGTAAAAATCCCTTACAACGAGTTTATATTCCAAAAGAGAAGAGAAAACATGCATATATAAATAGATACAACAGAAATATAAAGTTAATAAATTGGAATGTATACAAAGTAATTAAATTCAAAGTTGCTTGGGAGGGAGCTAGAACATTTCCTAGAGGGTTTCTGAAGTACATCATAAAGAGATAATGAAGTTTCTGAGGTGGAGGTAAGGAAAGTGGAGGACAGCAAAGGCAAAACCACAGACATTAAAGACAGAATGTCATATGTGAGAAACTGAGAGAAGTCAAATTTGTCTAGATCACAGAGTATGCAAAGAATGAACATTATGACCATAGAAAGTTACTTTAGTGACAAGGACAATTGAAATACACACTCAGAAGAGAGCAAAGTCAAAATTCCTACATCCAATGCCTCCAAGACAAACATGAATTCTGTCAAACCATGGAAGTGATCAAAAAGGATTTTAAAATCAAGTAAGAGATGTAGTGGAAAAATTGGGAAGAGAAATTAGAGTGATGAAAGAATATCATAGAGAAGTAAAATGGGAGAATTTATCTCACATAAAAGAGGCAAGAAAAAGTATTACAGTGGAAGAGAAGATGGGGGACAGCAGGAATGTTTTAGCCTTACTCTTAACAGACCTGGCTCAAAGAGGGAATAACATACATTCTCAATTGGGTACAAAAATCTATCTTACCTATAGAAAAGTAGGAGAGGAAGGGAATAAGAAAAGGGTGTACTCATAGAAAGGAAGGGAGATTGGGGAGGAAATTGACAGAAGCAAAAACCTTTTGAGGAGGGACAGGGTTAAAGGAGAGAGAGAATAGAATAAAGAGGGAGTAGATAGGATGGAGGGAAATACAGTTAACAATCATAATTGTGAAAAAAAATTGAAGCAAGTCTGATAAAGGCCTCACGTCTCAAATATATAGGAAACTGAATCAAATTTACAATAATAAAGACATTCCCCAATTGACAAATGATCAAAAATTTAAATAGCTTTCAGATGAAGTAATCAAAGCTATTTATAGCCACATGAAAAAATGTTCTAACTCACTACTGATTGGATAAATGCAAACGGAAGCAACACTGATGTACTACTTTGTACCTGGCTAATAGCACAGAAAAAGGAAATTATAAATTTTGAAGAAGATGCGGGAAAATTGGAACACTAATGCACTATTGGTGGAGTTGTGAACTGATTTAACTTTATGTAGAGCAATTTGGAACGATTCCCAAATATTTATAACAGCTCTTTTCTGGTGGCAAAGAATTAGAAATTGAGGAGACACCCATCAATTTGGGAATGGTGAAACAATTTGTGGTATGTGATTGTGATGGAATACTATTGTGGTATAAGAAATTACGAGCTAGATGCTATCACAAAAACCTGGAGACACATGAACAAATGCAAAGTGAAATGAGTAGAACCAGGAAAGCGTTGTACGTAGTAACAGCAATATAGTGAGAAGTGATCACCTCTTAATGACTTGGCTATTCTCAGCAATACAATGATCCAAGACAACTCTGAAGTACTTTTTATGAAAAATGGTATCCATGAACAGAAAAAGAACTAATGGACACTGAATAGAGATTGAAGTATGTATATTTTTACTCTACTTATTTTTCTTGAGTTATTTTGCTCTGCATTGTCTTTGACAATATGACTAATATGGAATATGTATCACCTATATCAAATTGCTTGCCTTCTCATTGGGGGTTTGGGAAGGAGGGAGAGAACTTGGAGCTCAATTTTTACAATGAATGTTAAAAAATTGATACATAATTTGGGAAAAATGAAAGATTAAATTAAAATTGAGAACAGCCCAAAAAAGTATAATGTAATTATTAGCTAGTAGAGGTAGCAGTACTGGGAGTAATAGTGGTAGTGGTGGTGGTGATGGCGGTGGTGAGGGGGGTGGGGATGGTGGTAATAGTTGCTGTGGTTGTGGTTGTTGTTGTATGAGATTTTCTAGCTGTAAATAGAAAACAGAAAAGGAGACTTAGGTAATCAAAATGTGGTATTTATGAGTAAATTTTATAATATGGCATTTGAATCAATTTATATATTTTTTAAACTCGCTCATCGATTCTAAGAGTTTATTTTGGGGCAAGCTGAAGTTGATTTGTTTCCAGAGTTCTTACTGAGCAAGGTTGTTTTGTGAATGATTTATTTGCCCCACCCTTTCAAAAGAAACAACCAGGTTCAGAGATATTAATCATAATGAGTGTTGCTTAATTAAATGCTTATAAGCCCATATATCATTCATAATAATTGAAAATCAATTAATTAAAGGTTGACCTTACTTCACATCCCTGATGACTCTCCAGTGCTGTTAATGAAAAAGAAGAAAGAAATAAAAAATCTGTCAAGGTTCAGACAACTTTTTCAGTTTAATATACAGTTTCTGCTTGTTCCTGGGCTAATTTGTGGACCTTCAGATTCTTACTTTGACCTTCCAAAATAGAAAGTTTAGCTGAATACTGAGATGTTTTCTCTAATATATGGGTATTGGTTATCAGGTGTTTTCTGAGTTCTACTGCCTCTTGGTGGACCAACAACCAATCTACTGACTCTTTACTGACAAATGAAACAGCATCTATGAGTGGCACAAAGTCTGCAATAACATATTATTATTGGGGAAATATGTTAGGTTTATTTCACATAAACCCCTTTAGACCATAAAAGAGTCATTGTAAGTCTCTTCCATATTCAGTCAGTAAATAATGTATTACAGTGATTCATGTACAATTACTTTTTCAAAAAAAAATCTGATGAAATATGAGCTATTCAATTTGCTGTCCTACCTACAGTCTGGATCTCAGACTAGAACAGAGACTCTTATTCAAAATAGCAGTTATTCAGGAATGAGAATCCTAATTCAGTTCTGTTAAGACTCTCTGTCTTCAGTGGATAGTTTAAATCTTTCCCAATATGTCAAGATTTGAAACCTTTATACCCAAACACAGCAAATAATAAATTCTCAGGGATGTTACTGTCTTGATACTGTCTATACATTGCTATTCAGAACTAGGCAATAAAGTGGAAAGTGTTGCTCCTGAAGTCAAGAAGACTCATTTTTCTGAGTTCAAATCCTGTGTCAGATATTTTACTAGCTGTGTGACTCCAGACAAGTCATTTAACACTATTTCCCTCAGTTCCCTCATCTATAATATCATATGGAGAAGGAAATGGCAAACCATTCCAATATCTTTGCTAATAAAACCACAAATGAGGTCACAAAGAGTCAGAAATAACTTAACAGCAACAACAACATACATTGGTATTAGTTGTAAGCCTTAATTTCTCTGTAGTTAATTAACACTATAATAGCATATTTAGCTTTTATGTAAATTGTTGTTAATATGATGATACTACTTTTGCTTATTTTACATTATTTGCTTATGTTACCTAATTATAATATTAGAAGTGTGTGATATGTAACAAATATAATTAGAACAAGTATTTATGAGTTAATAGATGGGTGCTCTAAAAGCCATGAAGACCCGGCTTTAAATAGTACCTCTTTCACATACTCAGTTGTGACCTTGAGTGACCTGAACAAATCTCTTAAATCTCTTAGTGCTCTAAGGAACACTATAAGATCATAAATTGTAAAAGAATTTTTGACATACCTTAGTGAGAGAATTTCCTCTTCTGGGAGTTCCATGTAGCAATGATATCACAGGTTCAGTCCCCATCTCTGCAATGATAGTATCTATTATGCTTATATAATCAATAAATGTTCTATGTGGAGAGAGATCATGGCTTATTGGATAGAGAGAAATGTCTTTGGCATTTGGAAGAACTGGATTCAAGTCCCAACATTGAAACATATTTATAATCACTTAATCTCTCAGAACCCAGTCAATAGTCTGTGACTGAGTTTCAGAACAGTTGCTAATCTGTTAATAAAGTTTATGTCCTGAAAATAAGTCCACTAGGACAAATAAATCACATATTCAGTTGTTCTTTTTTTTTATGGTCCATGTAATACAATTGTAGGTTCAATATGTAAATAATTTATAAATCAATATGATACATGATATAAAGTGATTGATTACTATAAACAGGAAAAAAAAAGCCCTTCTTGGTAAACTGGACCCAGGCAGACACCAGTAACCATATGGCTTACCTTTCAATTTAGAGCTCTGCTCAGGATCTGAGATTCAGATATCAGTCTTCCTTCCAGGAGCCAAGCTTTCAATCTTTGGCTCAGACACAAGACTTCTTGTGCCTAGCATTAGAGATTCCTTTAACTGGCCTCCGCTTCAAAAACTCATATTAATAACAATGAGTCAGATAATGAGATTCTTACTGCAAGGACCTCATTTGTAGGAATATTCAACAATTCTAAGTACAATCTCTGTTTTTTCAAAGGCATGTACATAGCTTGGGCTGGGTTTACTAGCATATGCAGTAGATAAAAAGAAGAAAGAAAGAAAAAGATAAATAGAAGACAGAAAGACAGACACACAGACAGACACACAGATAGATAGATAGATAGATAGATAGATAGATAGATAGATAGATAGACAGACAAACACACATGTCATTGATATTGAACTTGCTATCTGCCAGGCACCATGTTAAACACTTTTGGCACATTTATACTTCCATGGTATGTGAAAAAGGATTGACTGACGAGTTACCATCTTGACGATTTCTGAGGTTATGAGGCCTCAGTTAATGTTACTATATTCCCTCTAATGAGCAAAAATCCAACTCATATTCTTCCAAATATAGCAATTCAGATGTGATTTCTTCTTAAGTAAAAACCACATCCTTTCCCTGCCACTACCTTGTGCTATAACTTTGTTGCCCCTCCCATCCCTACCTCTCCCATGTGCCAGTTCAAATATGCCCAGCATTTCCAATATGACTTCTATAATCTCATTGAATAATTAGCAAACTTCTTATAAATTTAGACCTCCTCTACTGCTCTTTCTATTCAGAGACTAGGTTCCTTCCAGAAGGCAATTCAACTGTAAATGTCACGTTCAATACTGTTTTCATTTTCTCTCATAAACCAACACATTGATCCTTGAAGGGGATTTGGTATACTCCTTGCTAATCATTGGTAATCCTAGACCCTCCTTCTGCCCCATCACCTGATGATGTTTCCTCCTTTAAAAGTTCATTCTGTGCAGAGATGTCATCCAATCCAGAATTTTGTGATAGTTATCTAGTAGCTCCCATTTCATTCTCCTTCCTTTATCAAAGGACTTAATGATTGATACTGATCCTCCACCCAAACTCAATCCCCACCCTTATTCTGTAGACTTCAGAATGTTTGGCCTGTCAAATGGTCTGAAGTCCCTTGACCTAGTCATTCATTCCATCTCAGTGATGCATAGGAATGATCATAACCTTGATGTTTCAAGTACCCAGAGATATCCCTTTCATGATCAATAATTACAAAATTACTTAATCCAATCATAACTTCATCACATTCCATATGTCACTCATGCTGTTTTTGCTTGTTTGTTTCTTTGTTTATTTTTTCTTCACTGTAACTTCCACAAATGTACTCTGTCAAGGTTATCATCCCTGCCCCAGTTTTATCTTATCATTTGCCAGTCTGAATACTATAGTTAATCTGTTCAACATTAACTAGTTCTACTTATAGTCACAAATCCCCTGATCCCTTATCCTATAACAACTTATGCCTCAGTAAACTCCAAACCTGAATTACTCTCACCATCCATATATTTTACATACTGCTCATGTGCTATTGCTAAAAGTTGCTAGAAAGTGCTAGGCAACCATTCTGATTGGACCCAACAAAGTTTATAATATTTAATCTCAACTAGGTTCTCACTGCATAAGAATACTTTTGCCCCTCCCAAATTGATTTTCCATCACAGTCCTCACTGAAGCTATTCAAAAGTTTCTCATCTCTCCCCAAGTACCCTACTTTAAAAATTGTTTCATAGCAACATTGCTAGGCCAATAGGTTAGGTTAGTTATTTGGGGTGGGAGATACAATTCCAAATTGTTTCTCACAATTGTTGAACCAATTCATACCTCCAAAAACAGTAAACTAGTGTGTCTATCCTTGACAATCCCTTACACAATTGTGCCTTTTTTATATTTTTAATCTTTGCTAATCACAATGGATAGAGAACATGATCTGGAGTTAGGAAAACCTGAGTTCAAATCCAGCCTCAGACACTTACTAGCTGTGTGACCTTGGGCAACTCACTTAAGACTGTTTGCCTCAGTTTCCCCATGTGTAAAATGAGTTAGAGTAGGAAATGACAAACCACTCCAATATCATTCCCAACAAAACACCAAACGGGGTCATGTAATGTCAGACATGACTAAAATGTATCAACAAAATAAACATGGTGTGGGATCTCAGGGTTGTTTAAATTTGCACTTCTTTTACCAGTGACTTGGAATATTTTATATGGTTATTGGTAGTTCATATTTTTTTTTCATTTGACAACTGCCTGTTCAAATATTTTGACCACTTATATCATTAGAACATGGTTGTTATTGTATATTTCAATCAACATTTATAACACTTGGATGTGAGAGATTTTTATTTCCTTTATGATTTTAATGAATTTCTTTTATCTATATAAAACTTTTTCAATATTAAGTAAAGGGTTTTTTAAATTATATTTTATGATTCTATTTATCCCTTGCTTAGGTAAGAATTCTTCTCCTAACAAGATGATATAGATCTTTCTTTACTTTTATCTGTGACTTTAAAAAAATATATAACTTTTAATGTTTTTATGTTGTTATGTTTTTATACATACTTCCCATTTTTGAAATATTCTCTCTTCTCAAATCTTGTTAGAATCCCAAATGAATTCAGTTAAGGGTAGGTTTTGTTGCTACCTTTGTGTTCCCCTGTGCCTAGAACACAATAGGTGTTTATTAAATGCTTTTTGATTGATGTCTGCTAATGTTATCTTTGAAAGATATTTCAGTGTTTGTAAAAAGAATTTTACATGTTTAGATTTGTTTGAACTTGGAGAGACCTCAGATGTTAATCTAAATACTTCATTTTACTGGTATGGAAGCTGCCACCAATAAAAGTTAAATAATTCAGACCCAGAAACTGAATTGTAATAGTGCTGTTAAAAGTAAGAATTTCTAACTTATTTATTCCTTGTTTGTTTAGCAAATGATAATTATCTGTTTGTGAATAGAGTTAACTATTTAGTTATAAAAAGATACATATGACTTTCTAAAATGACCTTTGTATTTATAGTTTTTATTATTCCATAAATTCAGTCCATAATTTGTAATGTTGTATATTAACATATTATCAAGCAACAAAAATAAATTATTGTCCTACCTTTTTCCTTCATCCACTAGTCTCCCTATGGAATTTGTTGATTCATGGGGAAATAATCCACCTCCATTTGGGTTTACAAAATTTAAAAAAAAAACAACTTAAAAAAATTGTAAATTATTCACTCTCATTAGAGAAGGATTATGGAAGTACAATTCTCTAAAATATTTAGGTGTTTGCTTATTACATTAAAATGAAGGCTGCAGCAGAAATTATTTGGAATGATCATGGTGTGTTTCTTTTCTCTTTCTATATTTAAAATAAAGAACAATTTGGCTTTTAGCCTTCTCCACATTACTTTTCATATGTACTGGATGCCTTGGGACTCAATCTTTCATGAAATTTCCATCTTATATTTCATCATCACACATATCTTCCAAGGAATAAATCATCAACCCTTCAACGCATAAGCTAACTACATTAATCTCTCTAGTTCTTGTTTCAAATGTATTTTATAGCCTAGTAGCCAGGCCTTCCTTGATTCTTAGTTATTTCTGAAATGTAGAGTGTCAAGATAATTTTAAAGCAATGAGGGAAACATCTTGTTTTAATCATCACTTATTTTTCTGTTCATTTATTCTAAAAATTCCCAGAAATTTTCAAAATTAACTTTTCTTTTCCTTTAATATCCATAATTTTATATTTGAAATGCTACGGCTGGCTATTAAAAAACTTATTGACTCATTGAAAATTTTATTTTATGTTTTTAGTCACATAATAAATCTGAGAAAACAAAGATTATGCATTTAATCATCTCTTGTAAAATTTTGTTCTTTCTCAGTACCAGTGGTTTTAATTGAGTGATTGTTAAAGCAGATTGTCTTTACTAGAGAAAATAGAACTGAAAAGGCCAGATGGTGATGTAATCAACATGTCAGACTCCAGAATATAGAAGTGTTCAGTTTTCATGAAATGGCCACTGTTGTAAATCTTCAAAACTTTCAATAATGCTCTGGTCTTTAAAGGGATTTTAAAAATGTTGCTTGAGTTATCTAACACATTTAACACTATCTTTTTCTTAGAATCAATTTCATGGTTAATTTCAAAATGAGAGATGCTTCCCAATGTTATATTTCTCTCTGGTGATGTCAGTATATTAAATGGCTTATTGTCTATGGGCCATGCTGTTTTTATTCTGATTTGCTATCATCTATACCCTTGGAATTGTCTGACAGTCATGGTTACCTGCTGCCATGTATTGAAAACTACTGGTATAAATGAGATGAGGTCACTAAACCTCCTTAAAATCATCTCTAGGAAACAGAGTCATAGATAAGAAACATAGCCTTGAAGAATCCACTAAAGCCTATTATTGAAGCTTAGAATATAAATCCATGCTCATTTTTCTTTTTCACTCTTCAGTTTCCCTTGTCTCTCAAACTTACAGAGCACTGAAAGCCTTTATGTTTTTCAACAGGATTACCTCCGCATGTGAAAATGGAAAAAAGGGAAAGTACTCTATGTACTTTACTTTCTTTTCACTTCATTGATGACTTTCCTTCCCTTCTCTACCTTCAGAAAAAACTACTGTTTATTTCATCTTGCCCTTCTCTCTGTCCTCTGTCTTATCTCTTTTCTTTCATCAAGCTTAAAGAAAACCAGAGTTCAAATTTTAGGTCATATACCTACTATCTATTTGACTCTAAGCTCAACAGTTGAGCTCTTTGTGCCAAAATTTACTTATTTACAAAATTAGAGGGTTAGACTCCATAACTTATGGCATTTTTTCCAGTTTGGAATTTATGATAAAATGATACTATGGTCCTATCTATATCTAGAAAATTGTTTCAGATTGGAGTAGGAAACATTTGTTCTATAAAATCTACTCACAACCAACAACATGCAATCATTTCTTCTAGGCGCAGTGAAGGGATTTAAAAAGTCTTAATAAAGATGGCAAAAAGAAGCCAGTAAGTTGCTCAAGCTCCCTTACTTTTCCCTCCAGAAACAACATTAAATGATGCCTCTAAACAAAATCTGGAGAGACAGAACTCACAAACAGATGGAGTGAAACAATTTTCCAGGCCAAGTTAACTTCAAAGGATTTCATGAAAGGTCTGTCTCACTTGGGTAAGAGGAACAGCCCAGTTCAGACAGTGTGTAGGGAAGCCATAGGGAGGCTCTTAGCCCAAGCACAGATCAGCAACCAATGGCCCTCGATCCTGGATCAGCATGTTAATGGCACAAAAGGCCAGCTGTGAGGCATCCTGGCCCATACCCAACACAGAAGGGAAACTATCAGCCCCAGAGTACTGGGAGAAAGGCACAACTTAGCAGGGCCACAACAGTGCATTGGGAAAGCTGCTAACACCTGAAGTCATGGTGCAGAAAGCTAGGGACCAGGCACCTGGCCCCAAGTAAAAGTAACTTGGGACAGTGCCTTGCCCTAGGAGCAGAGCTCAATTTTGAAAGTCATGAAATAGACTAAAAATGAGCAAAAAAAACCCAAAACAAAAACAGAAAAGAGCCCTGATCATAGATAGCTATCATGGCAACAGGGAAGATGTAAACACGAACTCAAAAGAGAACAACATTGTCAATAAACCTGTATCCAAAACCTAAAAGGATAATATGAATTGGTCTATAGACAAAAAAATCCTTCTTGGAAGAGTCAAAAAGGAATTTAATAATCAAATAAGAGAGGTAAAAGAAAAATTGGGAAAAGAAATGAGAGTTATGGAAGAGAGAGTCAACAGCTTAGAAAAGGAAGGACAAAAATTTAATGTAGGAAACCATTACTTAAAAAATACAATTGGCCAAATGGGGGAAAATACATTGAAGCAAACAGCTCTTTAAAAAATAGAATTGGACAAATGAAAAAGGAGGTGAAAAAGCTAACTGAGGAAAACAATATGCTAAAACTCAGAACTAGGCAAGTGGAATGGAATGTAATGACTCTGTGAGATATCAAGAATCAGTCAAAGAAAATCAAAATTAAAAAAAAATAGAAAGCATTGTAAATTACTTCATTGGGAAAACAAACAAACAAACAAACAAACAACTGACCTGGAAAACAAATCCAAGAGACATAACTTAAGAATTATTGGACTGAAAGTCATGATCAAAAAAAGAGCCTGGATAATACCTATAAAGAAATTGTCCAAGAAAACTTGTCAGGATTGCACACAACCTTGCAGCTTTTACATTAAAAGAATAGAGGGGTTGGAATATGATGTTCTGTAAGGCAAAGGAGCTTGGATTACAACCAAGAATCCAGTACCCAACAAAACTGATTATAAGCTTTCAGGGAAGAAGATGGACATTCAGTGAAATAGGGAACTTGCAAACTTTCCTGATGAAAAGACTGGAGTTGAATGGGAATTTTAATCTTCAAACACAAAACTCAAGAGAAGAATGAAAAGGTAAGCAGTAAAGAAAAAAAAAACATCCAAAAATGTTATTAAATAAGGTTAAACTGTTTATATCTCTATATGGGAAGATGATACCTGCAACTCTTAAGAATTGTATCTCTATTAGGAAAGATTGAAGGAGTAGACATAAACAGATGGTACAGGTATAATTTGGAATGTCATGTGCTATGTTAAAAAATTAAGTGATAAAAAATGATTTTTCTGGGACAAAAGGAAAGGGGAAGGCAGAATAAGGTAAATTAATATCACATGAAGTGGTGCAAACAACTTATTACAATAGAGATAAAGAAAGGAGGGGGTGGACATTGTTTGAACCTTACTTTCATCAGATTTGTCTCAAAGAGGAATAACATACACACTTAGTTGGGTATAGAAATATATCATACTCTATAGGGAAGTAGGAGAGGAAAGAAGAAAAAATGGAGGGAGCTGACAAAAGGGAGGGAAGAAGTAGCAAGGGAAGGAAAAAGAAGAGGGGCTGATAAAAGAGAGGGCAGATAGAGGTAGAAGCAAAACACTGGTAAGGAGAGAAAAGGAGAAATCAGAGAAAAAAAGTATAAAAAGGGGGGTGGAATAGTTTGGAGGAATGCATATTTGGTAATGTGAATGTTAATGAGATGAATTCTCCCACAAAATGGAAACAGATAGCAGAGTGGATCGAAAAACGTAATCCCACAAGATGTTGTTTACAAGAAACACATTTGAAGCAGAGAGATATACACAGAGTAAAGGTAAAAGTCTGGAGCATAATATATAAGCTTCAGCTAAAATTAAAAAAAAAAAAACCCAGATAGAAATTCTGTTCTCAGACACAGCAAAAGCAAGAATAGATCTAATTAAAAGAAATAAGGAAGAAAACTACATCTTGCTAAAAAGTAGCATAGACAATTAAGAATATCAATGCTAAACTTATATGTACCAATGGGTACAGCATCCAAATTCTTAGAGGAGAAGTTAAGGAAGTTACAGGAAGAAGTAGACAAAAAAAAAAACTATACTAGTGAGGGATCTCAACCCCCCCATCTCAGAACTAGATGAATCTAACCACACAATAAACAAGAAACAAGTTAAGGAGGTGAATAGAAGTTTAGAAAATTTAGATATGATTGACCTCTGGAAAAAACTAAAAGGCATAGAAAGGAATGTACCTTTTTCTCAGTAATATATGGAACTACATAAACATTGACCATGAATTAGGGCATAAAACCTCACAATCCAATCTAATAAAATCTAATCTTAAAGAATGAGCGAGTGAAACAACAACAAATCATAGAAAAAATCCATAGCTTCATAAAAAAGAATGACAACAATGAGACAACATACCAAAACTTATGGGATGCACCAAAAGCAGTTCTTATGGTAAGTTTTGTAGCTCTAAATACTTACATGAATAAAATAAAGAGGAGGTCAATGAATTAGACATGCAACTAAAAAAGCTAAGAAAAGAACAAATTAAAAATCCCCAATTAAACACCAAATTTGAAATACTGAATATCAAAGAAAAGATTAATAAAATTGAAATTAAGTAAACTATTGAACCAATAGACAAAACTATATCCTGGTATTATGGAAAAAACAAACAAACAATAAAATTGATAAACAATTGGTTAATTTGACTAAAAAAAAGAGAAGAAAACCAAATTACCAATATCAAAAATGAAAAGGATGGATTCACCTCCAATTAAGAGGAAATTAAAACAATAATTAGAAACTATTTTGCCCAACTGTATGCCAGTAAATTTGACAATTTTAGTGAAATGGATGAATATTTACCAAAATATAAATTGTGCAGATTAACAGGAGAGGAAACAAAATACTTAAATAACTCCATCTCAGAAAAACAAATTGAACAAGCCATCAATGAACTTCCTAGGAAAACATCATCAGGGAGAGATGTATTTACAAATCAATTTTATTAAACATTTAAAGAACAATCAATTCCAATACTACACAGAATACTTGGGAAAATAGGTGTAGGAGTCAAATTCTTATTATGATATAAATATGGTACTGATGTCTAAACTGCACCTTTATTTAAAATCAAATTAATGGTTTATTGATTTTTGTTGTCATTTTTTATGAAGCTATAGATTTTTTCTAGGATTCATTGTTTCTTGATCCACTTATTCTTTAGGATTAAATTATTTACCTACAGTGCTGGAGATGTGGGAAAATTGGAACACTAATGTATTTTTGATGGAGTTGTGAACTAATCCAACCATTCTGGAGAACAATTTGGAACTATGCCCAGATTATAAAAGTGGGCATACCTTTTGATCCAACAATAGCACTACTGGGTGTATATCCTAAAGAGATCATAAAAAATGGAAAAGAAAAGATTCACATGTATAAAATATAGCAGCTCTTTTTAGCAGTAGATGTTAAAGAATAGGAAATCATTAGAATGTCTATCAATTGCAGAATGGCTGAACAAGTTGTGGTATATGAATGTAATAAAATACCATTATGCCATTAGAAATGATAAGTAGGCAGATTTCAGAAAAAAACTTGGAAAGACTTACATGAACTAATGCTGAGTGAAGTGAGCAGAACCAGGAGAACATTGTACACAGCAACAGCAACATTGTGAAATTATCAACTATGATAGACTTAGCTTTTCTAAGCAATGCATAGATCCAAGACAATTCCAAAAGACTCATGACAGAAAATGCTATCCATATCCAGAGAAAAACTATGAAGTCTGAATGCAGATCAAAGCATGATATTTTCACTTTTTTTGTGAAGTTTTTGCCTCTTGTTCTGATTTTTCTTTCACAGCATGACTAATGTGGAAATATGCTTAACATGATTGTACATATATGGCCTATATCAGATTGCTTGCTGTTTGGGGGAGTGGAGACAGGAAGGAAGGAGGAAATTTTAACTCAAAATCTTCTCAAAGTGTGTGTCGAAAACTATCTTTACATGTAATTGAAAAAAAAATAAAATACTACTAAGTTAAAAAAAAAAGAAAAGAAAAGGAATCAAAGGAGAATGCTGAACCCTTATGAAATGGGCTGTGACAAAAGCAAATATAGTTAGATGTAAAAAAAAGTAATAATTCTGGAAACTTGCATTTTGTTAGAAAAATAAGACTTCTGAATAATAGGTAGATAGATACATAGATGGATAGATATAGTCTTCTATACAGATATTGATCAATATATATATATATATTAATATATATATGTGTGTATGTATGTGTGTGTATATATTATATATGTGTATATATGTGTGTGTGTATATATATATGGAGAGAGAGATGTAAATCTGTGAGTTTATCTGTGTGTGTGTGTGTGTGTGTGTGTGCATACCATGTGCATCAATACTATAATTCACCAGCTGTAGCCAATGAATCTAATTGCCACAAGGCTTCTATGCATCATTAGTGAAGAAATCATCATAATAATGGCTTTTGAGGAGTGACTTTTAAATGGAAAGCTATTTTACATTTCACGAGCAATGATTAAGAAAGTTTTGAATAACTTGTAGAAGGAAGAAACAAAATGGACAAGGCAAGATTATTGCAAATGAAAGTAAGGGAGTTAAGTAATTATAGGATGAAATGAGATAAGATATCTATATGGGAGGGTATTTGTGATGAGTCTTCCAGTTCACTGACGTTAATGCAAAGAGATTGTGTAAGTAAGAGAAAGAATCTGACATTTTTCACTTGTAAAATGAGATAGTTCATTTGGTTCACCTCAGAAGTCCCTTCTAGCTTTAAATTTCTAATATTCAATGATTATGTGAATTAAGAAAAAGCTTTACATATTATGAGAATTTCAGAAGATTCTTACATGAAATGTCTATGCACAGGTAACAAAATGGAAAGTGTAATAACCTATGAGAGATGCTATCATTTTGTTTTTATGTTAATAACCACTTATTCAATTAAGTTTAGAGCTTTTTCTCCTTTCTTTCCCCATTTATTTCCCAGCCTCTATAGGTCAGTCAGTCAGTCTCTAAAGGATATGACTGATTTGTGATATTTCCCTAATCCTCAGAGGCATGTGTTCTTTGATCTTATGCAGGACCTCACCGGAAGATTTTACTTCTGTTTAGAGTGTAAACAAAATTTAATCTAGGTGAATTCTTGCCCTAGTAAATGATATCATATCCTCAAACTTCTCCATTGGAGCTTCCCAGCTTATGGAGGAAAACAACAACAACAAAAACAACAACCAGAGTGTTCTGTTTGGAGATAGATTCCCCTGTCCAGATTGCTGGAGGAAGATGAGTCACAAGATTAAACAATATTTTCATCATGAGGAGCTAAAGAGTATTAGCTCACTTCCTCATTAAACATCTACCAATCAGAGTTGATTTTTACTTACCAAGGCATTTTCTCTCAAACAAACATTTAAGGTATTCAGTGCCCTCACTAATGGGATGTCCCAGTGAAGACTCCTCAGTGTAATTAAGGTTTGGGATAAGTCTGAGTGGAATGAGGGGGCCTGTGAAAACTTCCCATAGAAGAATAAATAGAAATTGTATTAGAATCAAGGCAGGCATAGCAGCCTGACAGACCTAAGTTTCGATTTGCTAGAATTCACCTGATTTATGGGAATTCAACCCCAAGTACCCCCACTTATGCTATTGTTAAGTAGTTAAAGTTTGCAAGCCTGAAACTCCTGAAGAAGCCCCCCCTGTATTTTGTTGATGCACCTGTTGCTATATTTCAGTCACGGTGACCTGGCTATACAGTGCAGTGTCTAGCTTGACTGCACATCTGTAATTGCTTCTTTGGCATTACTTCAGTAAACTAAGAAATATAGATATGTATATTGTGTTCATTGTTTTGTTTTCAGTTTCTATTGACATTGAGAAGGTGAGCCAAATATTGGCCAGTTGGTGGGAGGGAGGAATTTGCCCATTAGGGTATTTAATCAGGTCCTTTGCTTCTGTCTGTGTCTCCTTTCATCAGAGTATTCTGGAGGGACACCCAAATCTCCAGGTTTAATATAATAATAATAAATTGACTTTCTGTTTCTCCTTGGATAACTCGGTGTTTTTTTTTTAATTTGAGTGGCATCCCACACACCTCATTAGGGTTCTTTGGTTATGGAGAGAAACCATTCATCATCAATTTTTTGATTACTAGTTAGCAAATTATTAAGTACTCAGAAACTCTGTCTCCTGGGGTTTTTTGTCACTTTTATAACCTCTCTCAATCAAAATTTTTGATAATGTTAATTATTTCTCTATAGGAGAAAACTGATCAAGTTGCTGAATTAGATATTGGCCACATTTCTCTCTAAATTATATTATTCTTCATTTCCTTTTTCTTTTCTCAGAAACCATTGTTTTTGCACAAGTGGTTGCAATAAAGAATAGATTAATCCACAAGCCTAGGTCATTCACTCAGAACAACTTTCAGTGCAAACATAATGTTATTTTATATGAACAAAAAGAAAAATAGTTACTGTGCTCATGGAGCTAAAATTCTTCTTAGAGAAAAGGACATATGCACACATACACAAATACAAGATGATTTGAGCAGAGTTTCCCTAACAACCAAGGTAATTGGGGAATGTTCCTTATAGGAAAGACATAGTATCTTACCTGAGGTAAGGGGCTGAGGTGAGGAGAACATGCATTCTAGAGATGAGGTAAAGTCAATGCAAAGGAATAGAGAGAAAATGAGAAGTGTTGACTTCTTGGAATGATAAAAAGATCAGTTTGATTGGAACATAGAAGGGGAGTATTGTAAAATCATTCTGAAAAGTAGGAACCAGATGATGTAAGATTTTAAATACCACAGCTTTCCATATTATTCTAGAAGAAATAAGGAATTACTGCAGTGTGTTGAGTACTAACAAATCCAATATGGTCAGACTTCTGTTTTTAGGAAGTTATTTTAGTAGCTTTTTGGAAGATAGATGAAAAAATGAGTGATTATGAGGCAGACAAACCAGGAAGCTATTGTAATAGTCTAGGTGGCACTTGGTAAGATGCCAGATGCAGAAACTATGGATGTAGAATTGACAAAACCTGGCAACTATTTCAATGGGAAGGGTAAGAATGAGTGAACAGGTAAGGATGATACATCTTGCAAACACTGACAACAGAAAAGATGGCACCATCCTCAACAGAAATAAGGGAATTTAGAGGAGGTGTAAATTAGGGCAAATATTGAAGATAATACATTCTCTTTAGATGCCTATGAGATATCTAGTTCACATTTTTCAAGCAGTTTTAAATGTGAGGTTGGTTTTTAAAAGAGGGAATTGAACTAGATATATAGAATGGGGATTTTTTTTTTCATAGAGATAAATGTACCCATGGTAATTGATGAGATCACCATTAGAAACAGTAAAAAAAAAAAAAAAGAGAGGAGACCTTATTCCTCAACTTTGGTGGACAATCACATTTGAACACAGGGGAGGGTGAAATGGGTAATATTCTCCTGAAGGAGATTAGAAAAGAACAGACAAATAGATAGAGGGAGAACTAGGAGAGTACGGTGTCCTTGAAGCCAAGATATATGATTTTTTACTAATGAACAATAAGGGATAAAGATCTTGGAGTAAAGAGGACCTAAATTTTAAAACCTTTCTCATTTATTTACTAAGCCTGTGACTCTGGGCTAATTACTTAACTAAATGTGATTCATTTTTCTCATCTGTAAAATTAGAGCATTGGTTTCATCCATGTTACTGGTTAGAGTAAGATGTGATAAGTAGTCATAATTGGTAACTCCTGAGGGTTGAGATATCAATGCAGTTCTTTCTTTGTTCTTGAGCACATATCTGGGATATGATGGAGAACTTCCTGAGATTTGTTCAACCTGACAAATAATATCAACTTCCAATGATTTATAAGACAATAAATGTAACAACCAGAGAAATCCAGAAAACACTATTAAAAAATCTAACAATCCCAGCCAAAACTAATGGTAGGGAATTTAGAAAATAAATAGCTACCTAGGAGGATGGATAGTGCTTAAGAATGGCATTGAAGTAGTATATATTATAAAAAAGAAACAGGGGAGAATAGATCAGAGGTAAAATAGAAATGTGCATTAACAATACGTAATCGTGAGGAATTCAGGAATTTAGTTTCACATCAACAGAGAGGGGGAAAAGAAGCAAAAAAAAAGAAGTGATATTGTTAAGTGAATATGTGTGTACATATATATGTTCATATAATATATGTATGTGTGTTTATAAAATATGACATGAACAGAAGGAGTACTTAGAAGAGGAATTGTGTTTGCTTTGCTGTTGCACCCTGAAAACCATGGGACCTTTTCCATTTGACTTATAGCTGAGACATTTTATCTGCATTGTCTCTCAAATTATAATGCAACCACTTGAAAGTAGTGGCAATCTTACTTTTCTATTTTTATCCACAGCACTTATGACAATATTTTGTGAATAGCAATTACTTATTTTTTCATTCATTTATTCAGGAAATCCATAATTCAGGAATTCAGAGAGTAGAACACAAACTTGGCACAAAGATACGATACAGTAGTTATGGGACAGTTCAACTATCTAGACATCTGCTATACCTCTGTCTGCCAAAAACAGAGAAGCTGAGAAATGTGTAATTTGCCTTAATGATAATTTTGCCCTGCAAGAGGCAGAAGCAAAAAAAGAAAGTGCAATTCTGGACCTAGCTTTGCCTAAAAATGAAAAAGTGACTACTAAAGCAAACATGATTATTTCTGAGTAAGTGATCTTTCCAGAATAGGGTTTGTGAGAGAAGCCAGGAAAAACAATGGAAGTGTGATGAATACCCTCATTTTAGGAAAAAACACAATGCCCTAATATTCTAAAGAACTTCACAAAAAGGAAATGAGAAATTCTTCAAGAACAGAATCATTAGTAGGCAGGTGTCATGGTTCATATCTGTAATCCCCAGCCTAGGATATTGACACTGGTTGATTGCTTGAACTCCTGATTTATGATTTATAGTGTCTGAAAGCAGTAAATCAAGGACCAATATGGTGAAACTTTCAGAGAGTGGGGACCATTAGGATGACTAAATGGTAAACTTTTGCAGGTAAGAAATGGAGATCAAAGATCCTGGATCAAAGTTTTATTCTAGTGGGATCAGGGCAGGAGTTGAACTTTCTTTTTTTTTTTCTTTTTTCTTCTGTGCAATGGGGTTAAGTGACTTGCCCAGGGTCACACAGGTAGTAGGCATTATGTGTCTGAGACTGGATTTAAACTCAGGTCCTCTTGACTCCAGGGCCAGTTTTCTATTCACTGTACTACCTAACTGCCCCAAGGAGTTGCACTTTCAGTCAGAGAAAATGCTTAGTCAAGATCTATTCTCAAAATAAAAATTAAAAAAATTAAAAAAATAAAAATCCAATAATGAAAATTAATTCTAGTGCTCTGATACAGAGGAACTATAACGAGGCTAAGGAAGTCCATAAAGGGGATTATGTGAGAACATGAGTAACTCACCAATAGGTTTTTAAGACATATAGACATATATAGATAATGGAGGCAAGGAGAAGTACAAAAAATGATGGAATCAAGGGAAGGTAATGGAGAATGAATATGAAATACCATCACCATGCCACAAACTTAGTGTCAAGAGCTCTAAAATCTAATATGAGGCAAGGCTGGAAATGAATCCTTAATGGATAACAACAGCAATAAAAATAACAAAAGAGTTTTAGGCTATGTTAGGAAGAAGGAAAGAATCAAAAACAGAATAAAATGCTAGGAATAATAATAAGAGGGTAGCTAGGTGGCACAGTGGATAGAGTGCTGAGCCTGGAGTCAGGAAGACTCATTTTGGGAGTTCAAATCCAGCCTCAAACATTTACTAGCTGTGTGACCTTGGAGAAGTCACTTAACCCCACTTGCCTCAGTGTCACCATATATAAAATGAAGTGAATGGCAAACTACTCCAGTATCTTAGCCAAGAAAACCCCAAATAGAATCACAAAGAGTTGGACACAACTGAAAAATGACTGAAAAACAACAACAACAAAATGGCAAAAGCTTTTACACTTAGAGTTAGAGAATCTACTTTTAAATCTACCTTTCATCAGGAGCTACTAGGTAATTTTGGTCAGATTTTATAACATATCTGCACTTTAGCTTTCTGATTTAAATTAGCTGATCAATAAATACTCTTTTAAACCTAAATCTATGTTTTTATTATCTCTTGCTAACTGTTAACAGGATAAGAAACTATGAAAAAAAATCAAAAGTATTCAAATTATTTTGTTTCTGTTTTATTTTTTTATATTTTTTGTTTTAAATAATATTTTATTTCGTCCAGTTACAAATAAAGGCAGTTGGAACATTTATTTTTAAAAAAGTCTTTTCAGGGGCAGCTAGAAGGTGCAGTGGATAGAGCACCAGCCCTGAAGTCAGGAGTTCAAATCTGATGTCAGACCAAATACTTGACACTGACTAGCTGTGTGACCCTGGGCAAGTCACTTAACCCCAATTGCCTAAAAAAAAAATTCTGTTGAATTCCATTTTTTTGCTTTCTACCTCACCTTCACTCTCCCTGATACACTAAGCAACTTAACATAAGTTGCACATCTTCAATCACACAAAACATATCACCATATCAGTCATGTTGTAAAAGAAGATTCAGAACCAATAGGGAAAAAATATAGAATCTGAAAAATAATATGCTTCTATCTACTTTCAGACTCCTTCAGCTCTTCCTCCACAGTTAGATAGCATTTTTCATCACGAGTCCTTTGGAATTGTCTTGAGTCACTGCATGATGAAAATAGCTAAGTTATTCACAATTGAACATTGTACAGCATTAATATTATTGTGTGCAATGTTCTCCTAGTTCTGCTCACTTCACTATCATTAGTTCATATAAGTCTTTCCAGTTTTTTTTTCTGAAACTAACCTGCTTATCTTTTCTCATAGCACAGAAATATTCCATTACGATCTTATATCACAACTTTTCCATCCACTCTGCAATCGATGAAAACCCCCTCATTACCAATGTGTACATCCCTGGAAAGTACACTACCAAGGAAGGTGAACTTATCCACAGTATTCAAAACTTCTCTATTTGCTGTAACAAATGCTTCTATATACAGATAGAGTGCTGCTGGCTGTTGGAGCACCTGTGTTTTCTTGGTGTTAATTATTAGGCCAAAATTAGTGCAAGCAGCAGAGAATTGATACACACTTTGTTGCATCTGGGCTTCAGAGGCTGCATTGAGTGCACAATCATCTGCAAACAAAAAAATCATGCAGCAACTCTCCCTTTACTTCTGTCTTGGCTTGTAGCTTTTTCAAGTTAAATAATTGACCATCAGTGTGATAGCTGACCTTGATGCCATATTTGTCCTCTTTGAAGGCGTCTGACAACAATGCTAAAAACATCATGGTAAAAATAATTAGAGTAAGCACAGAGCCTTGTTTCACTCCATTGGTGACTGGGAAAGTGCAAAAGCATTGTCCATTATCTAGAACCCACGCAAGCATGCCATCATGAAAATCACTTACAATACTGATGAACTTCTCTGGGCAATTAAATTTTGACTTAATTTTCCACAAGTTCTCACACATGACAGTATCAAAGACCTTGGTCAGATCAATGAGCTTTGTGTACAGGACTCTGTTCTGCTCCTGGCATTTCTCTTGGAGTTGTCAGGCAGCAAACACCATATTGACCATTCGTTGGCTCTTTCAGAAGCCACTCAGGCTCTCAGGTAGATGACCATTTTACAACTGAAAGATTTAACCAACAAAGACTAAGAGATAGACTTCCCTGTGATTACTAAAGGATACTCTATGTCCTTTGCCTTTATAGACATAGTGAGACATAGAGGCATCTTTGAACTCCTGGAGGTTAACTTCCTCTTGCCATATTACCTGGAAAATTTTATTTAGCATTTGTATGAGCAATGGAACCCCAATCTTGTAAATCTCAGCTGGGATAGAATCAGCACCAGGTGATTTGCCACCTAGGAGAGGAGTCTAATGGCATTCATAATCTCTTCTTCAGTCAGAAATGTGGCTGAAGAGGGATTGACTTCAACCTGAGGTAAACAGTCAATGGCTTCAGCGTTGATTAATAATGGTCTGTTGAGAACACTATGGAAGTTTTCAGTCCATCTCTCTAGGATCATATCTTTATCACTAATCAATGTGGCTCCATTAGCACAGAATATTTGAGATGCACCGTATCTTTGGCCTATAAATAGCCTCCAGGCCATAATAAAATTGTTTTGGATTATTGCTACCAATGTAAGATTTAATTTTATCTGCCTTCTTACTGAGCCAAGAATCTCACATCTCTCTAAGCTTCACTTAGACTTTGTTCTTGATGGAGTTAAATGCTGCTTTCTTTGAGATGCATGAATTATCCTGGTGGTATACCCTGTGGAGTTCTCGTTATTCATTTAACAGCTTCTGAATTTCTCCATTATTTTCTTCAAACCAGTCTTGATATTTTGGACAGCAGCACTGAAATGGCTTGGTATCCCTCACACAACAGGTACTAGCCTTCCCTGAACACACCCTACACCTGGGGGAAGAGCATTATAAGGTATCTTTGAAGACTTTTCTTATGGGAAGTGAGGAAATCCGAAACCTGGTAATTAAAAAGAATTAAGAAAATATTCTATCTTGACCTGTAGGTGTACTTTTGACTTGGAATTTATTTGACTAATGTCTTCCACACAAGTCAGTTACTTGAGATCTGGTTTCTTGCAGAAAGTGATGAATACCATCTGTGGCAATATAGAAAAACAACAAACAAACAATAATACTGAAACCAGAATAGAAACTGAGGTATACAGATCATGGAGCTATGAAAGTGATATGAATTCTGTCACAGGAAGCAAAACTATATTTATGCAAAGAACTATACTGAATGAGTTTGTGCTCTGGATGGACACTAAATAAAACCTTGAAAAAGTGACCACTACTAATTAAGAGTTAATGACAGCTGGGAGTCATGCAGAAAAATGCAAAATCTAGCTTTTCTACTTTCTGGATTCCCACTAAGCATGGTTATAGCTTAAGATTTTAGGAGTACATCTGATAGCAAAGGAAATTGGGGATGTGGGAGGGTATTTTTTTTCTCTCTCTCTGAAGTTTCAGAAGTCATTTTTGTATTTATTATACACTTTTCAGATAGTGCCAATTTCAAACATTCTCAGGCTCAACTTAAATGGAAACAATGTACTAGAAAAGCAAGAAATCTAGAAATTTGATCTAGGCAAGTAGAGATTAGAACCTCAGATAAAAGAGTTATACAAGATATTCACCATATAACTTGACTAGACAAGAAGTTGAAGTTGCCATAGGAGTAGCAAGAGAAATTAATATCTTTGGATAAAATAATATCCATTGGAATTTTACCATTTGAGAACAGTAACAGACAATAATTTTATCAACCACAGGTTTCATTGCATGTCTAAAATTGCACTCTGTAGTTAAGGAAACTGAAGGCCTAATTTTGAGCAAGAGCAACATCTTGCAACTGTCATCAATCTAATTTAGTGGAATGACAGGTTGCCATTCATACCCCTGCTAGAGCAAGTGATGAGTATGATGCCTTATAACTTACTGATGCTTAACCATTAATTTTTGAAAACCTTTCCTGTCTATTGAGATTTTTATTTGTTATTCACTCAAGATATTTTGAAGATATCTGGATGAATATGGATAAGTTTTCATTTACTTTAAAGGAAACAACCAGGAATATTTCCATAGTGGGCATAAGTTATTTTGGTAAAGGAAGTAGCAGAAATGTTTATGTTGTGACAGTTCTTTTCTGCTGTAATGTTTTTAGGTTGGTACAAATAAAATCATTTGGCAGTACACTATCACCATGGAAACAAAAACTGTGAAAACAAAATAAAGGAAAGGTGAACGTTAAGCACTTAATCAATCCAAACAAATCAAGGCTTCAACTTTTCTCTTTTGAGTTTCTAAGAATGGATGCTTGCTGGCTAGAAGGTGATAGACCAGCATAACGGTGCTTAATACACCAGCTTTTGATATTGTTTCTATGCCTCTGATAATCAGAACAAAGACCAGAATGATTAGGGGGTTGTGAATGTGCCATATATCCAAAGAAACAAAGGACTTCTTGTGTCTTCAGGAATGTTCATGTGTTAATATTAAAGTAATCTAGGTAGAATTGTGTGAAGGACTATATATTTTTTTTTTAACAACGTGATCTTTTGAATCTCTTTTGGCTTTCATTAAGTGCATCTGTTTTTTGTTTTTGTGGGTTTTTTTCCCTTTTAAGGGTTCCTAAAGGCTTCTCTACATTTAACATTTTTTCAGTAATTTTTCCCATTGCAGGTACCTATAAGCAGTAATACATTTTTTAAAAGGTCATTTCTTGTACAGGCAAATTTTTTCTTCAAATAAAAATGTATTTTGGCATTCAGGAGTTAGTATCCCTTGAGTTCCATTTTGACTTTCATAATGAGTAGGATTCATTCCAAATAAATAAATAAACAAAAAAAAACCCTGTGGGGTTTTAAATGGATTAATAAAAAAATTATGAATTGTTCTTCCTTTTTCTTTTTGAAGAAAGAATTCTCTGGCACAATTAATTTAAAATTTAGTACATGTTGCCCAATTTTCTTCAAAATGTTCATGATCCTTTTCTTGGATGAGCCCTGTTAATTTATCCACAGTCTATGGTTCATTTTAAAAGTAACTGTTTTCAGGGGCACCTAGGTGATGTAGTGGATAGAGTACCAGCCCAGGAATCAGGAGGACATGAGTTCAAATCTGGCCTCAGACAGTTGACACTTGCTATCTGTGTGACCCTTGGCAAGTCACTTAACCCCATTGCCAGGCAAAAAAAAAAAACCATTTTCTAATTTTAATGGGTTTATGTCTAGAAGAATGTCAATATGTGAGATCTATGTAATATGTTGGCAAAACTTAAATTTGAATGATTTGTAGATTTGTGTCTATGATAAGATTATGTATGTATAAAATATTTTATGGGTAACTAGATTATTTTAAGAAATAAATAAGAAAGAGTTTCAATAATTAAGTCATTTAAAACTTCTTTGAAATCTAAGATTTCTTATTTAGCTTTAATGAAAGTATTGCCTCCTTCATATAATGAGATCTTGGAATAAGAACGAAAATACAGCCATATACTATGTGGAGGTGTTTGCTAGTGCTGTCTTGTACATAGATTACTGCAGGTGAAAAGATGAATAGTCTCCGGGATTGAAAATGAATAGGAGAAGGGCCAAAAGACTTCTAGGGCAAGAGAACCCTATAAAATGTGTTATGAAGTAGTCTGGTAATATAATTTTTTGAATACTATTTTATTTTTCCCCAGTTACATGACAAGAAAATATTCACATTCATTTTTCGAAGATTTTGAGTTCTAAATGCTTCTTCCTCCCTCTCACCCTTCCCCATTCTGAAAATGGCAGGCAGTTTGATATAATTTATAAATATATTATCATGTAAAAATATTTTGATATTACACATAATTGTGAAAGAAGAAAAAGATCAAAAGAAAAAAAAACACGAGAAAGAATAAAGTAAGTAAAAAATATGTTTCAATATGCATTGAGTCCATCATTCTGAATCTGGATAGGGAAAACATTTTCTTTCAGGAGTTCTTTTACTTGTCTTGGATCACTGTGTTGCTAAGAAGAGCTGAGTCATTCAAAGCTGATCATTGCACAATTTTGCTGATACTGTGTACACTATTTGCTTGGTTCTGCTCATTTCAATATAAATCAGCTCGTGCAAATTTCTCCAGGTTTCTTCTGAAATCTGAAGTTTATCATTTCTTGTTGCACATTAGTATTCCATTATATTCATATAATGCAACTTGTTCAGACATTCCCCAATTGATAGATATCCCCTCAATGTCTAATATTTTGCCACCACACAAAGGGCTACTATAAATAATTTTACACATATAGGTTCTTTTCCCTTTTTTTTATTATCACTTTGGTTTACAGACTTAGTAGCAGTATCAAAAGTTGTTCTCCAGAATGGTTGCATCAGCTTAAAATGCCATCAACAATGCATTAGTGTTCCAATTTTCCCAAATCTTCTCAAACATTTATCATTTTCTTGTTTTGTCATGTTAGCCAGCCTGATAAGTGTGATATGGTGCCTCAAAGTAGTTTTGATTTGCATGTCTCTAATCAATAGTGATTTAGAGCATTCTTTCATAAGACTATATACAGCCTTAATTTTTTCATCTAAAAAATTTCTTGTTCACATCCTTTGTTCATTTATTAATTGAGGAATGACTTGTATCCTTAAAAATTTGACTCAGTTCTCCATATATTTTAGAAATTTGGCCTTTATCAGAGACACAGGTTGTAAAAATTCTTTTCCAACTTTGTGTTTCCCTCCTAATCTTGGTTGCATTGGCTTTGTGGAAAAAAAAACACTTTCCAATTTAAGGTAATAAAAATTATCCATTTTGCATTTCATAATGTTCTCTATCTCTTCTTTAGTCATAAATGTTTCTGTTCTCCATAAATCTGACAGGCAAACTATTCTTGGCTCTCTCAGGTTGTTTATAGTATTAACCTTTATATCTAAATTGTGTAAAATTTTGACTACATTTTGGCATAGCATGTAAGATTTTGTTTGATGCTTAGTTTCTGCCATGCTCTTTTCCACATTTTGCAGCAGTTATTGTCAAAGAGTAAGTTCTTATCCCAGAAACTGAGGTCTTTGGATTTATCAAACAGTAAATTACTGCAGTCATTGACTACTGAGACTTGGGTACCTAACCTATTCCACTGATCCGTCATTATGTTTCTTAGCCAGTACCAAGTAATTTTGATGATTGCTGCTTCATGATACAATATAAGATATGGTATGGCTAGGCCACCTTCGCTAGCATTTCTCTTCATTAGTTTCCTTGATATTCTGCACCTTTTGTTCTTTCACATGAATCTTATTATTATTTTTTCTCATTCTACAAAATAATGTGTTGATGGTTTCTTTGGTATGGCAATGAATAAATAAATCAACTTAGATAAAATTGTCATTTTTATTATATTAGCTCAGCCCACCCATGAGCAACTGATCTTTTTTTTCCAATCATTTGGACCTGACTTTTTTTGTGTAAAAAGTATTTTGTAATTGTGTTTATATATTTCTTGGATTTGTTTTAACAGGTAGACTCCAAAATATTTTATAATGTTTTCAATAACTTTGAATGGAATTTCTCTTTTCTATCTTTTGCTGTTGGCTTTGTTGGTTTATATATATATATATATATATATATATATATATATATATATATATATATATATATATATATATATATATATATATATATACATATCTCTCTCTCTCTCTATATATCTATATATCTATATATATATATATGTATATATATATATATATATATATATATGTATATATATATATATATATTTCTGTCCATTTACCTTTTTATGTCCTTCTTGAATGTTATTTGAGATCAAATTTTTTGTTGAGCTCTTGTCTTTTTGTAAGGAAATTTTGGAATTCTCCTATTTTGTGGAATATCCATCTCCTCCCTTAAAAAATTATGCTTCATTTGAGGACTTCCGCTTCCGGGAGGCAAGATGGAAGAGTGAAAGGGTAGTTGCTCTCACTCTCCCCTATCAACCTCTGAAAACCCAGAAAATATCACCCCAGAAAAAAAAAACCCTGGAACACCTGAACTAGAAGAAAGACAGGAGCAGCAGTGCAGCAGCCCAGCAAAGGGTCTCCCAGTGCCTCAGCAAAAATAAGGGAGGCAGAACTACAAGGGCCCCAGGTGAAAGTACCCTGTGGCATTCATCTGAAAGGAGGTGAAGAAAACAACCTAAAGGCTTCCTAAAGCCCTGCCTTGCTGATTCCAACCCAACACCAGGTGAGCTGTAGGAGCCCTGAAGCCTCAAATTGTGAAGAAATCCTGAATCCCAGGTGGTAGAGCAGGCAAACACCAACACCTGGACCTCCAGTGCCTCAGTGAGGGTGGGGGAACCGTGGAAACCAGCTCAGAAAACCACCAGGAGCCTCACACTCCACCCAAAGGAATCTCCCGTGCATTAGCAGAAACAGGGAGACAACACTGCAGGGGGCCCCAGGCAGATAAACACCTGCAGCACCATCTAAAAGGAGCTGAAAGAAAGCTAAAGGAAAGGAAAAGCAGGCAACCTAGAATTGCCTGAAAGTTCCAGCCTTGCTGATTCCAGCCCAACACAAGGTAAGCTGCCAGAAACCTACAGCCTCCAATTCCAGCATAAGAGGCCCCAGACACAAAGCCAGTGACCAAGACCTAGGCTCCCAACACAAGAAGCTTGGGTCAGTACCCTCTGTTCCCCAGCAGGAGAGCTCAATCTCTTTAAAGGCCAGGGAATAAAGAAACACCATGAGTAAAAAGAAACGTACCATAGATTCATATTATGAGAAGAGTGAAGATCAAGACAGAAATTCTGAAGAGGACAACATTGTCAACAAACCCACATCTGCAACAACAAAAGGGAATATGAACTGGTCTGAAGCCCAAAAAGCCTTCTTAGAAGAGCTCAAGAAGGATTTTAATAGTCAAATGAGAGAGGTAAAAGAGTCCTTCAAAAATACAATTGGCCAATTGGAAAAAAAATACACTGAAGAAAACAAGTCCCTAAAAAACACAATTGGCCAATTGAAGAAGGAAGGACAAAAACTAACAGAAGAGTACACTGAAGAAAACAAGTCCCTAAAAAACACAATTGGCCAGTTGAAGAAGGAAGTACAAAAACTAACAGAAGAAAACAATCTGTTAAAAACTAGAATTGGACAAATGGAAACTAATGTCTCTATGAGAGAGCAAGAATCAGTCAAACAGAAACAAAAAAATGAAAAAATCGATGAAAATGTAAAATACCTCATCAGTAAAACAACCGACCTGGAAAATCGACTCAGGAGAGACAATTTAAAAATTATTGGACTACCTGAAAATCATGATGAAAAAAAGAGCCTGGACAGTATCTTTCAGGAAATCATAAAGGAAAACTGCCCGAAGTCCTAGAACCAGAAGGGAAAATAACCATAGAAAGAATCCACCATCACCACCTGAAAGAGATCCCAAATTGACAATGCCAAGAAATAATATAGCAAAATTCCAAAATTACCAGATGAAAGAGAAGGTGCTGCAAGCAGCCAGAAAGAAACAATTTAAATATCATGGAACCACAGTCAGGATTACACAGGACCTTGCAGCTTCTACATTAAAAGACCGCAGGGCATGGAACATGATATTCTAAGGCAAAGGAGCTTGGAATGCAGCCAAGGATCAATTACCCAGCAAAAATGAGCATCATTTTTCAAGGGAGGAGGTGGATATTCAACAAATAGGAGACTTCCAAACTTTCCTGATAAAAAGACCAGAGCTCAACAAAAAATTTGATCTTCAAGTACAGGACTCAAGAAGGACTTAAAAAGGTAAATGGGACAGAAGGATACAATATGTTGTTAATGGGGGGGGCTGTTTAAACCCCTACAAGGGAATATGAGACTTGCAACCCTTGAGAACTGTATTGTTATTACACCTTGTTAAAGGAGTATACATAAAGAGGGTGGATATTAGTTGACTTTGATGTAATGATAAAAAAAAACTAATCAAGTGGGTTAAATGGATCCAAATAAGTGGATCAATCTGATCTTAGAAAATGTACTGAGAAAGGAGGAGGCAGACAAGGGTAAATTACATTACAGGAAAAGACACAAAATCCTATTACAGCAGAGGGAAAGAAGGGGGGGGAGCATTGTTTGAACCTTACTCTCATCAGATTTGGCTCAAGAAGGGCATAATATAATCAGTTAGGTATAGAAATCTAACTTGCCCTATAGGCAGTAGGAGGGAAAAGGGGAAAGAAAAGGGAGGGGGGAAAGAAAAGGGAGGGGGAAAGAAGGGAGGGAAGCAGCAGTAAGACTAAAGGGGAAGAAAAGGGAAAGGGATAATAAAAGGGGGAAGGGACTGAAGGAGGCGGTGGTCAAAAGCAAAACACTAGTGAAGGGGAAAAAGGAGAAAGAAAAGCATAAATGGGGGGAAAGGATGGAGAAAAAGACACAGATAGTAATCATAACTGTGAATGTGAATGGGATGAACTCTCCCATAAAATGGAAACGGATTGCAGAATGGATTAAAAACCATAATCCTACAATATGTTGTTTACAGGAAACACATTTGAAAAAGAGTGACACATACAGGGTAAAGGTAAAAGGCTGGAGCAGAATATATTATGCATCAGCTGAAGTGAAAAAACAGGGGTAGCAATCCTGATCTCAGACAAAGCAAAAGCAAAAATAGATCTAATCAAAAGAGATAAGGAAGGAAACTACATCCTGCTAAAAGGCACCATAGACAATGAAGTAATATCATTACTAAGCATATATGCACCTAATGGTATAGCATCCAAATTCTTACAGGAGAAGTTCAGGGAGTTACAGGAAGAAATAGACAGCAAAACTATACTAGTGGGGACCTGAACCTCCCCTCTGGCACTAGATAAGTCTAACCACAAATAAACAAGAAAGAAGTTAAGGAGGTGAATAGAACATTAGAAAAGTTAGGTATGATAGACCTCTGGAGAAAACTGAATGGGGATAGAAAGGAATATACTTTTTTCGCAGTACATGGCACATACACAAAAATTGACCATGTACTAGGGCATAAAAACCTCACAATCCAATGCAGAAAGGCAGAAATATTAAATGCATCCTTTTCAGATTATGATGCAATAAAAATTATATGTAATAAAGGGCCATGGAAAGATAGACTAAAAAATAATTGGAAACTAAATAATCTAATCCTAAAAAATGATTGGGTCAAACAACAAATCATAGAAACAATCAATAATTTCATTCAAGAGAATGACAATAATGAGACAACATACCAAAACCTATGGGATGCAGCAAAGCAGTTCTTAGGGGAAGTTTTATATCTCTAAATGCTTACATAAATAAAATAGAAAAAGAGGAGATTAATGAATTGGGCATACAACTAAAAAAACTAGAAAATGAACAAATTAAAAATCCTCAACTAAACACCAAATTAGAAATATTGAAAACCAAAGGAAAAATTAATAAAATTGAAATTAAGAAAACTATTGAACTAATAAATAAAACTAAGAGCTGGTTTTATGAAAAAACCAATAAAATAGATAAGCCTTTGGTTAATTTAATTAAAAAAAGAAAGAAGAAAACCAAATTACTAGTATCAAGAATGAAAAGGGCGAAGCTACCACCAAGGAAGAGGAAATTAAAACAATAATTAGGAATTATTTTGCCCAACTATATGCCAACAAAATTGACAATCTTAGTGAAATGGATACATATTTACAAAAATATAAATTGCCCAGATTAACAGAAGAGGAAGTAAAATACTTAAATAACCCCATCTCAGAAAAAGAAATTGAACAAGCCATTGATGAACTCCCTAGGAAAAAATCTCCAGGGCCAGATGGATTTACATGTGAATTCTACCAAACATTTAAAGAACAATTAATTCCAATACTATATAGACTATTTGTGAAAATAGGTGAAGAAGGAGTCTTACCAAATTCTTTTTATGATACAAATATGGTGTTGATACCTAAACCAGGAAGAGTCAAAATAGAGAAAGAAAATTATAGACCAATTTCTCTAATGAATATAGATGCAAAAATTTTAAAAAAATACTAGCAAGTAGATTGCAGCAACTTATCACAAGAATAATACACTATGACCAGGTAGGATTTATACCAGGAATGCAGGGTTGGTTCAATATTAGGAAAACTATCAGCATCATTGAGCATATCAAAACAAAACCAACAGAAACCACATGATCATCTCAATAGATGCAGAAAAAGCTTTTGATAAAATACAACACCCATTCCTATTAAAAACACTAGAAAGCATAGGTATAAATGGAGTCTTCCTTAAAATAATAAATAGCATATCTAAAACCTTCAGCAAGCATTATATGTAATGGGGACAGGCTAGAAGCATTTCCAATAAGATCGGGGTGAAACAAGGATGTCCATTATCACCACTGTTATTCAATATTGTACTGGAAACCTTAGCTTTAGCAATAAGAGAAGAAAAAGAAATTGAAGGCATTAGAATAGGCAAAGAAGAAACAAAGCTATCACTCTTTGCAGATGACATGATGATATACTTAGAGAATCCTAGAGAATCAAGTAAAAAACTACTTGAAATAATAAACAACTTTAGCAAAGTTGCAGGCTATAAAATAAACCCACATAAATCATCAGCATTTCTATATATTACCAACAAAGCCCAACAGCAAGAGATAGAAAGAGAAATCCCATTTAAACTTACTGTAGACATTATAAAATATTTAGGAGTCTACCTCCCGAAACAAATCCAGGAACTCTATGAACACAATTACAAAACACTTTTCACACAAATAAAAATCAGATCTAAATAATTGGAAAAACATCAGTGCTCATGGGTAGGCCGAGCTAATATAATAAAAATGACAATCCTACCTAAGCTAATTTACTTATTCAGTGCCATACCAATCAAACTACCAAAAAATTATTTTATAGAGTTAGAAAAAATAATAACAAGATTCATTTGGAAAAACAAAAGGTCCAGAATATCAAAGGAACTAATGAAAAGAAATGCAGGGGAAGGTGGCCTAGCAATTCCAGATCTTAAATTGTATTATAAAGCAGCAATCATCAAAACTGCTTGGTACTGGCTAAGAAATAGGGAGGTGGATCAGTGGAACAGGTTAAATATGCAAGATGCAGTAGTCAATGACTATAGTAACCTATTATTTGATAAACCCAAAGACCCCAGCTTCTGGGATAAGAACCCACTCTTTGAAAAAGAAAACTGCTGGGAAAACTGGAAAAGAGTATGGCAGAAACTAGGCATAGACCCAAATCTCACACCATATACCAAAATAAAGTCAAAATGGGTTCAGGACTTAGATATAAAGGCTGATACCATAAGTAAACTGGGAGAACAAGGAATAGTTTACCTATCAGATCTATGGAGAACAGAAGAATTCATGACCAAACAGGAGATAGAGAACATTATGAAAAGCAAAATGGATAATTTTGATTACATTAAATTGAAAAGTTTTTGCACAAACAAAGCCAATGCAACTAAGATTAGAAGGAAGGTAGAAAATTGGGAAAGAATTTTTACAACCAGTCTCTCTGATAAAGGCCTCATTTCTAAAATATATAGAGAATTAAGACAAATTTATAAGAACACAAGCCATTCCCCAATTGATAAATGGTCAAAGGATATGAACAGACAGTTCTCAGATGAAGAAATTAAAGCCATCTATAGTTAGATGAAAAAATGCTCTAAATCGTTATTGATTAGAGAAATGCAAATCAAAACAACTCTGAGGTACCACATCACACCTATCAGATTGGCCAACATGACAAAACAGGAAAATGATAAATGTTGGAGAGATGTGGGAAAATTGGAAACTAATACATTGTTGGTGGAGTTGTGAAATGATCCAACCATTTTGGAGAACAATTTGGAACTATGCCCAAAGGGCTACAAAAATGTGCATACCCTTTGATCCAGCAATAGCACTTCTAGGGCTATATCCCAAAGAGATCAAACAAATGGGAAAAGGACCCACATGTACAAAAATATTCATAGCAGCTCTTTTTGTGGTGGCAAAGAATTGGAAATTGAGAGGATGCCCATCAATTGGGGAATGGCTGAGCAAGTTGTGGTATATGAATGTAATGGAATACTGTTGTGCTATAAGAAATGATGAACAGGCTGACTTCAGAAAAACCTGGAAAGACTTACATGGTCTGATGCTGAGTGAAATGAATAGAACCAAGAGGACTTTGTACACAATAACAGCCATGTTATACAATGACTAAGAATGTCAAACTGAACCCTTCTCAGCATTAGGAGCAGCATCTAAGACATCTCCAGAGGACTTGGGATGGAAAATGCTGTCCACATCCAAAGAAAGAACTATGGAAGCCAAATCGCTATCATTTATTTTTACCTTCTGTTGAGTTTTGTTTCATCTTTCTGATGGTTCCTCCTATTGGTTTTAATTTTTACTTTCAACTTCATTAATGTGAAAATATGTTTAATGGGTATGTAAATGTAAAGCCTATGTCAGATTGTGTGCCATCTTGGGGAGGTTAGGGATAAGGAAAAGGGAGAAAACTTTTCCATCCAAAAGCATATGGAAAAAAAACAATAAATTAAAAAAAATAAAGTAAAACAAAATGAGAATGTTAGCACAAAAAAAATGATGCTCGTTTTTACTGGGTAGTTGATCCTTGGCTGCATTCTAAGCTCCTTTGCCTTACGGGATATCATGTTCCATGCCCTGAGGTCTTTTAATGTGGAAGCTGCTACATCCTGTGTAATCCTTCCTGTGGTTCCATGATATTTTAATTGTTTCTTTCTGGCTGCTTGCAGCACCTTCTCTTTCATCTCATAATTTTGGAATTTTGCTATTATATTCCTTGGTGTTATCAATTTGGCATCTGCATTGTTGTCTCCCCTGTTTCTGCTAATGCACTGGGAGATTCTTTTTGTGTTAGAGTGCTGAGGCACCTGGTGGTTTACTGAGCTGGTTTCCACTGGTTCCCCCCTCCCCCACCCTCACTGAGGCACTTGAAAGTTCAAGGTGTTGGTGTTTACCTGCTCTACCACTTGGGCTTCAGGCTTTCTTCACAATTGGAGGGTGCAGGGCTCCGACAGCTCACCTGGTGTTGGGCTGGAACCAGCAAGGCCAGGGCTTTAGGAAGACTTTAGGTTGCTTTCTTCACTTCCTTTCAGATGAATGCCACAGGGTACTTATCTGCCTGGGGCCCCTTGTCATTCTGCCTCCCTTATTTTTGCTGAGGCACTGGGAGAACCATTTGCTGAGTTCTTGCACTGCTGCTCCCCATATTTCTTCCAGTTCAGCTGTTCCAGGGTTTTTTCCTGGGGTGATATTTTCTGGGTTTTCCCAGGTTGATAGGGGAGAGTGAGAATGACTACATTTTAAATATGTCATCTTGGCTCCTGGAAGCATAATTCCCCCTGATTTTTCAATCTGCCCTACTCTGTATCACCCTCCTTTTCTTTTGTCTTCTTCTATTCCCCCATTTTCCTGTAGGATAAGATATATTTCCATAGCCAATTGAGTGTGTAAGTTATTCTCTCCTTAAGCCAAATTTGATGAGAATAAGATTCACCTTGTTCCTTTCACCTTCCTCCATGTCCCCTCCATTTTAGTAGCCTTTTCTTGTCTGCTTTAGGTGAGATAATTTACTCCATTCTACCTTTCCCTTTCTCCTTCTCCCAGTGTAATCTGCTCTCACCTCTTTATTTTATTCTCCAGATATCACCCCTTCATCTTCAATTCAAACTATGCCCTCTATCTATCTATCTATCTATAAATACACAGGTAGAATTTTCCCTCCAACTACTCTAATATAGACAAAGAACTTTTGAGTTATAAATATTATCTCTCAATGCAGAATATAAACAGTTCAACCTTAATAAGTCTGTTATGGTTTCTTTTTCCTGTTTACCTCTTCATGTTTCTCTTGAGTCTTATATCTAGAAGTGAAATTTTCTATTCAGCTCTTGTCTTTTCATCAAGAATGCCTGAAAGTCCTCTATTTTACTGAATATCTATTTTTTCCCCTGAAGGATTATGCTCAGTTTTGCTGGGTAGGTGATTCTTGGTTGTAATACTATCTCCTTTGCCCTCAAGAATATTATATTCCAAGCCCTGTGGTCCCTTAATGTAAAAGCTGCTAAATCTTGTGTTGTTCTGATTGTGTTTCCACAATACTTGAATTGTTTCTTTCTGGCCGCTTGCATGACTACAATATTCCTAGGAGTTTTCCTTTGGGGATCTCTTTTAGGAGGTGATTGGTGGATTTTTCCATTTCTATTTTGCCTTCTGGTTCTAAAATATCAGGATAGTTTTCCTTGATAGTTTCTTGAAAGATGATGTCTAGGCTCTTTTTTTGATCATGGCTTTCAGATAGTACTGTAATTTAAAAAATTCTCTCTCTTGGATATATTATCCAGGTCAGTTGTTTTTTCAATAAGATATTTTGAATTGTTTTCTAATTTTTCATTCTTTTCAATTTATTTTACAGTGTCTTGATTTCTCATGAAGTCACTACCTTCCAATTGCTCCATTCTAATTTTTAAAGAAGTATTTTCTTCAGTAAGCTTCTGGGCTTCCTTTTCCGTTTGGTCAATTTTCCTTTTCAAGCATTCTTCTCCTCATTGGCTTTTTGGACTTCTGTTGCCATTTGCGTTAAGATATTTCTTAAAGTGCTATTTTCTTCAGTATTTTTTGGGGTCTCCTTTAGCAAGCTGTTGACTTGTTTTTCATGATTTTCCTGCATCACTCCCAGTTTTTCCTTACCTTCTCTTGCTTCTTAAAATCTTTTTTGAGTTCTTCCATGTCCGGGGACCAAATCATATTTTTCTTTGGAGGCTTTGGATGTAGGAGCTTTGACTTTTTGTATTCTTCAAGTTGTATGTTTTGATATTCTTTGTCACCAAACAAAGATTCTATGGTCTGACTCTTTTTGCACTGCTTGCTCATGATCCCAGCCAATTACTTGAGTTATAAACTCTTCATTAAGGGAAGTGTCTGCTTCTAGTGTGGATAATGTACTGTCCCAAGCATTGGGCGTTCTGTTCAGCTGTTTTCAGAGATACTTCCAGGGACCTGTAAATTTTCACTTCACTATGATCAAGGGCAAGGTGTTTACTTCTTTCCTGGCCTGTGCTCTGGTCTATGAGTGACCACAAGCACTCTTTTCTGTCTTGGAACTATGAGGAGGATTCTCTCTTCACAGCCACTACCAGCTCCACCATGCCAGGGCTCTTCCTTTTCCCAGGGCCACCACCCAGAACTGTGACGCAGATCCAAGCACAAGCAGGGCAAGAGAACCCTGCACCAACACAGAAATCTCTGAAACGCCCCTCTACTCAGCCACTTGATTCCCCCTTACTCTGTGGGCCAGAAGCTCAGGAGGCAGCTGCCACCCTGGGACCACACTTGGGGACTGTGGCTGGGACTGCCTTTGCTTCTGTCTCACCACAGACATAGACTTTTCCTACTGATCTTCTAAGTTGTCATTGGTGTTCATGAATTGAGAAGTCTGGAAACCTCCACAGCTACCTGTGATTCTGTCCTTTGAGGCCTGCATGCCCAACCCAAACTTGCTCTGCTTCCCACCTAGTGCGATATAGCTTTCTGATCAAGCATCCAGGCTTTCTCTGCTTGGAAATTTGTTTCACTCTGTCTTTTTGTGGGTTCTGCTGCTTTAGAATTTGTTTAAAGCCATTTTTTTACAGGTGTGTGGAAAGGTTTGGGAGAGAGCTTAAACAAGTCACGGTTTTACTCTGCCATCTTGACTCCACTCCCCCTGTTTTACTTTTTAGGGAGCTATTTTCTTCATTGTACTTTTTTTCCATTTTTTTTAAACGAATTGTTCAATTTTTCTTCTACCTCTTTTATTTGACTTTTAAAATCCTTCTTCAGTTCTTCCAAGAAGGCTTTTTGGGCTTGAGACCAGTTCATATTCCCCTCTGATGTTTCAGATGTGAATATGTTGAGAATGTTATCCTCCTCTGAATTTGTGCTTTGATGTTTCCTGTAATCAAGATACTTTCCCATGGTTATTATTTTTCTGTATTGCTTCTTGTTCATGTTTTTTTTTTGCATTTTTTCCTGGCTTTTAAAGTTGATCTGTGCTTCTAGGTTACAGGGTGTATTGTCCTAGGCTTCTTGTGCTGGATGCTAGGGTCCTGGTTACTGGTTTGTGGAGGTGGGGCTTGCCATTGGCTTGCTGGGATACCTCCCTTCCTATATTGGCCCCCTTTAGCCACATCAAGAAGGATCTTTCCTGTCAATCCCCCTAGTCTCAGGAGCTAAAAGACTGTGCATCTAGGCTTTCTGATGACTCTCTTTTTTAAGGATTTTTCCTAGGGCAATATTTTATAGGTTTTCAAGGTCAATAAGGGAGGGCGGGAGTGACTCATTGCTTACTCCAACCATCTCAGCTATTGAAAGTTGAAATAGGTGACTTTCAACCATTCAGTCTAGGGGCTAATAGCTCCAGGAGCAGAGTTGCTGCCATTATTCCTTCTGCTGCTGACACTACCACTGCTGATTCAATCACTCCCAAAGCCTGTTCCTATTTTGATGGTGCAGGAGCTATATCATGTGCCTTGCAGTGCTGTGCTATACCAAGCTTCTCTCTCACCCAGTTCTGATAGATCCACCCTGCTTATCTTTTAAGTTGTCTCTGGCATCTTTAGTCTGAGAAGACTGGAATCTGTCACTGCTGCTGGTCATTCTGTCCCTTGAAGCCTGCTCAGGATTTGCTTAAGTCCTGTCTGCCTCCATGCCCTAAGCAGTGGATGCTCCTCTCTCCGGCTGGTACAACCAACCTTTCCTGTCAACCTTCCAGGTTGTCTTAGGCTGGAAATCTGCCTTGCTTTGTCTCTGTGGATTCTTCCAATACAGAATTTGTTTAGAGTCATTTTTTAGAAGTATTTGAAGAGATTTGGAATTGCGCTCAGGTAAGTCCCTGCTTTCACTTTGCCATCTTGACTCTGCCTCCCTCGTGTGTTTCTTAAAAACACTATATTGTAGGATTTTTTTTTATCCTCTCTGCTTTCCACTTCCATTTTATGGGAGAATTTATACCATTCACATTCACAGTTACTATTTGTAGTTGTATATTTCCCCCCATCTTATTCTTCCTCCTTTCTGCCCTGTCTTTCCTTTCACCCTTTCCCTCCTCATTGGTGTTTTCCTTCTGTTTACCACCCCTCCTGATCTGCCCTCTCTTCTGTCAGTCCTCACTCTCCTACTTTATTTGATTTCCTCCTCTCCTGCATCCCTGTAGAGTAAGATGGATTTCTATATTCTTCTGATTTTCTATATTATTCCTTCTTTGATCCAATACTGATGTGTCTAAGGTTTAAGCAATGCTCCTAGCCCACCCTCCCATCTTCCTCTCCATTGTATAGTTCTTTAATGCCCCTTCATGGGAAATAATTTGCCCTATTCTACCTCATCCATCATTCCACACACACTGTACTCCTCTTTTCATTTAATTTTCTGAAATTCATCTTGTACCTGTACCCTCTGTCTTTATATATTCCTTCTAGCTCTAGTATTAGTGACACAGTTTTTAAGAATAACAAGTATCATCTTCCTGTGTAGGGATGTGAATAGTTTATCTCTATTGAATCCCTTATGTTTACTTTTCCCTTTTTAACTGTTTATGCTTCTCTTGGGCCTTGATATTGAAATTAAAATTTTTGGTTTAACTGGTCTTTTCCTTATGAAAGCTTGAAATTCTTCTGTTTCATTGAATGATCAATTTTTCCCTTGATGTATTATGCTAAATTGTGCCAGGTGATGTCTGGATTGTGGTAATACCCAATGGAGCATTTCTGCATTTCCCTGCGATTACATTAAATCTTATGGATGTCTGGCTGCTGGAGCACTCCTGTCTGTCTGGGGCTAAGATAAAGCATGTGGTGGCTCTTGGAGCTGGAATTTCCAGTTGCTCTGGCTATGATAAAGCATATAGTGGGTACTTGTTATTGTCCTTTCCCTGCTCCACTGCACTGGGGCTCAGGATCTCCTGCTGGCTTACTGAGGTCAGGCCTGTTACTGGCCCACTTGGAGATCTAGTGTCCTGGAATGCACTCAGCTTCTATCCAAGTGTGATACACCCTTCACTCCAACATTTAACTGATTCTGATGCCCCAGGACTGGCCCTAGGGTGCTATTTTTTGGGATTTGTTTTGTACCAATAGTGAAATAGTACCCTATTTTTTTTCTGTATCCACTCCAGTATTTATCATTTTTCTTTCCTTTCATATAGCCAAACTGGTAGGTTTAAGGTGGTATCTTAGAATTGTTTTAATTTGCATTTCTCTAGTCAAATAGTGATCTAGAGTCTTTATGTCACTATTGATCACTTCAATTTCTTATTCTAGAAAAATTCTATTTATATCCTTTAATCATTTACCAATTGGAGAATTTAAGTTTTACATCTTTTTTACTAATTTGACTCAGTTTCATAAATACTTGAGAAATTAAGCCTTTATCAGAGAAACTTGATATAAAATTTATATAATTCAATATTTTCATGGAGGAAAAGAATCCCTGAAAAATCAACAATTAAGGGAAAAGCACAAGAAAAAAAATCCTGAAAATTGAAAATTTATAAAAATGAAAAAAAATATTGAAATAAACAAATAAATCCTTAACAGATTTCATGTATTTTTTAAAAGAAAGACAAATTACTTGCATCAAAATAAGAAAGGGAGAATTCAGAATAAACGAAGTAGAAATAAAGGAAATTATTAGAAATTCTTTTGCTCAGTTATATTCTAATAAAAACACAAATGCAAATGAAATGGATGAATATTTGTAAGAAAACAATTTCCAGATGAATAGGAGAAAAAAATGAGAATTTATATAACCCAACCTCAGAAAAAAGAAATTGTATAATTCACAAACACCCAAAGAAGTCTATAGAGTGTGGAGGTAGTACAAGAAATTGTTTTTTTTTTATCTATCTATCTATCTATCTATCTATCTATCTATCTATCTATATCTATCTACCTATGAATAAATAAAATGTATTAATAAATAATAAAATATATCTACATCTATATAATATATGTAATATATATATATATATATATATATATATATATATATATATATATATATATATCTCAAACCCTAAAAGAGCACTTAATGTCAATATTCTATGAACTTTTTAAAAATAGGAAACTGGATTATACTAAATTTTATATATGATGCAAATAGGGTATTGATTTCTAAACCAGAAAGAATCAAGACAGAGAAATAAAAATGAAGACCATTATCCTTAATAAATATTGATTTAAAATTTAAATAAAATATAAGCAATAAGGCAAGAGCAATATCTTAAAATATTTCAAAGTATATTTGCATAGATTGTACTCACAGTTGGAATTCAGGGCTGTTTCAAGATTGGGGATGATGTCAACATAATAGAATATAATAATATCAAGAATGAGAATCAAGATTGTTCAATAGATGTAGAAAGAGAATTGTCAAAATACAACACATTCATTTTTAATAGCACTTGAAAACCTATGAATGAATATGCCATTCCTTAATGTCATAAAGATTATTTATATAAAATTAAGAACTACAAAAATATGTAATGCAGAAAAACTACAGGCCTTTTCCAGTAAGATCAGAGTTAAAATAAATTATGACCACTATGATTTGATACAGTGATAGATATGCCAGCTATATCAACAACATTAGGAAAATAGAATTTGTGGGAATCAGAATTAACATCTTTGTAAAAGAGGCACAAGCATACTGAAGAAAATAATACCTTAAAAGAAAATAATCACTTGTTACACATAATATGATGGTGAAATTAAAGAAAACTAATGAATCAATTAAAAAGTAATTGAAATGATGAATAACTTCAGCAGTTACTTGATATAAAATAAATCCACACAAATTATTGGCAATACAACTGAACAGGAAGCGATAGAAACAGAAATCCCTTTATAAATGAATGCATTTTTAAATTTGTGCATACCTTCCAATATATGCACGGCAATACTATGAATATCATTACAAAATATTTTATAGAAATAACAGCAGAATTAAATAATTATAAATATATTAATTATAATAAATATAATTACTTTGTATAATTAATTTTGAGAAGGCTCCCTTGTGGCCTCAATTGCTAATATTCCTCTCTACCCTGAAATTGCAAGCTGTAACTGCATATGGGTGAAGCAACAGGATCCTAGACTCAGTGTCAGCTCAGTCTTTAATCCCTTTATGACGAGTTTATTTATCCCCTTACCATCTCTTGCTGAGATTTCTTGAACTTGTTGCTACTGCAGCTGCAGACATCTTCAAGACCCCCTGCTGATTCTGCTGTATTACATACTCTGGGCCAGCCCTCACTCATGAGTCATAGACCTCTTGTCTACCTTCTAAGCTGTCTTTGGCTGAAAAAAAAAAAGTGTCACTCCAATCTTTTATTTGCCTTGTTACCCCAGATATGAATTTGACTTGTTTATTTTGGAGGAGAATGTGGGGGAAAAGTGTGGCATGTCTCATTGGGTGGGAAAAAAAAAAGAAACAACAGATCTGGAAAATAAATCAAGGAGAGATGATTTAACAATTATTAGATTCCCTGAAAAACTATGATAAAAAGGGCCTACATATCACACATCAATAAAGTACAAAGGCAAACAGTCCTGATATAATATCACCAGAAGGTAAAATAAAAATTGAAAGAATTCACTGAGAAGCTCCTGAAAGAAATCTCAAATGAAAAATCAGGAACACTGTAGCTAAATTCAGAGATTCCGGGTCAAAGACAATATACTTCAAGCAGCCCAAAAGAAATCACTTAGTCACCATGCAGCCACAGTTCAGATTGGACAAGATTAATAGCTTCCATACTAAAGAAGCAGAGGGCTTGTAATGTAATATTCTAGGAGGCAAAACAGTTAGGATTAAAACCAAGAATATGCATACCAGAAAAGAGCTATAAAGTTTGAGGAAGAAAATAGATATCTAATGAAATAGAGGATTTTTTAGCTTTTAGCATTTTTTATGAAACAAAGGAGCTAAATATGGAAAATTAACATTTAAACACAAGACTCAAGAGAAGCGTTAAACCTAAACATGAAAAATAAATTACTTATTCAATAAGATTAAACTATTTACATTCCTATATAAAAATGTGATGGTTGTAACACCCAATAATAAGTATTAAAGCAGTTAGATGGGGAAAAAATAGATAAAGGTCACGGTGATGTGTCTATTGTGTTAAGCTGATGATATAGAAAGTAATGAAGACATGAGAAAAAGGGATGCACTGTGAGAAGGGTTAATGGAAAGAGAGGATAAGGAAATTATCACATTCAAAAAAGAGCTTTTACAAATGAAGGGGAAATGAGAGGGGGATGGCAACATTTGAACTTCAGCCTCATTAGAATTAGTTCAAAGAGGGAAGAATATATAAATACACCAAGTTGGTTATAGAAATCTCTCTTAACCAACAGAGGAGAGAAAATGTAGAAAAGACGGGGGGTGAGAAAAGAGAGAGCAGATTAAGGGAAGCAGTGGACAGAAGCAGTGAAGCCTTTTGAGGAGGGATAGAAGAGTAGGAGAGAGAGAGAGAGAGAGAGAGAGAGAGAGAGAGAGAGAGAGAGAGAGAGAGAGAGAGAGAGAGAGAAGTGAAGGAGGGAAATGTACAGTAGTGATCATAAATGAATGTGAATGGGATGGAGTTACCCATAAAATGGAAACAAATAACAAAATGGATTAGAAACCTCAATGTTGTTTAAAAAGAACATACTGGAAACAGAAGTACACATTCACACAGAGTTAAAATAATGGATTAAAATAAAATCTACTCTGTTTCAGCTGAGATTAAAAAAAAGCAGAGATAATAATCATTATTTCAGACTGAGCAAAAGCAAAAACAGACCTGGTTAATCAGGTAAACTACATTTTCCTAAAAAGTAGTATAGATAATGCAGTAATACTAATATTAAACATATATGTAAGAAATGGAAGAGTATCCAGATTCTTGAAGACAATGTCAAATGAGTTACAGAATAAAATAGATTGTGAAACTATACTAATAAGAGACTTCAACTTTACCCTCTCAGATTTAAATAAACTGAAATATAAAATAAATAATAAAGAAGGAAAGGAGAAGAATAGAATTTTAGAAAAGTTACACCTGAGAAACCTCTGAAGAAATGAAAATTAGAAAAGAAATCAGCATACCTTTTTCTGAACTGCATATGACACCTTGCCCTGTATTAAGGCATTAAAACCTCACAAATGCAGAAAAAAGTAGAAATGTATCATATATCATTTTGTATCATTGTGAATGAATCATTTACAAATGTATACAAATGTATCAAATAAATGTGTCATTTTTGACAATAATGCAACAAATATTACATTAAATTAAGGGTCTTGCAGTTATAGATGAAAAAATAGTTGGAAAATAAATGAACTAACTGTAAAGAATGAGTCAGTCAAGGAAAAAATCAGGGGAAAAAAGACCAATAATTTTATTAAAGAGAATTATAACAATGAAACAATATTCCAAAATTTGTTAGCTGTAGCCAAACAGTATGTAGGGCAAAATTAATGTCTGTAAAAGCTTACATCAAAAAATTAACTTTAAAAATACTAGAAAAAAGAACAAATTAAATTTCCGCAAATAAACACCAAAATGTAAATGTTGAAAATCAAATGAGAGGTTAATAATATAAATTTTAAGAACTGAAATAATAAATAAAACTAAAAGCCAATTTAGTGAAAAAATAGACAAACTATTGTTTAGTTTGTTTTTTAAAGAAATTTTAAAACTGAATTACCAATACAAAAAAAGGAAAAGGGTGAATGAACTACCAAAGGACATGAAATTAAAACAATTATTAGGAGAGTTTTTTTTCCTAATTGTATGCCAAAAAACTAACAATATAAATGAAATAGATGAATATTTAGAAAAATATAAATTGCCCAGATTAAAGAAAACAGATTATCTAAATAATCCTATGTGAGAAAAAAGAATTCAGTAAGCATCATGTTTGCTAAGAAAAAAAACAGATAGATTTTTAAGTAAATTCTGCCAAATAGTTTTAGAACAATTAAATCCAATAACATATAATCTATTTGGAAAAAAATGAAAAAAGAAGGAGCCCTGCCAAATTCCTTTTATAACACAAATATGGTTTAAATATTTACATCAGGGAGTGCAAAGTAGAGGAAAACAAAACTATAAACCTATGCCCTCAATGAATGTTGATGAAAAAAATAAGATATTAGCAAGCAGATTACAGTAATATGTAAAAATCATCATACATGCTGACCAAGTGGGATTTATATCAGAAATGCAGACCTGGCTCAATATTAAAAGAAATAAAACTATCACTTTTTGCATATGGCATGAGGATATACATAGAGAATGCAAGAGTATAAAACAAACCAAAAAAGCCTATTTGACACAATAACCAATTTTGCCATGTTGAGGAATGCAAAATAGTGCCTCATAAATTCTGCGCATTTCTATATATCACCAAAAAAAAGCTGAACAGGAAGAGATAAAAAGAGAAATTCCATTTAAAATAACTGCAGACAAGAAAAAAAGAATTGTACCAAAATAAAATACTTGAGAGTCTGCCTGTCAAGACAAACCCAGGGACTATACTCTGTTATAGGACATTTATCTCACATATAAAGATAGATCTAAACAACTCATTAGTTATTAATTCCTCATGTTTAGGCTGATAAAATATAATAAAAATGACTCTATCTCAATTAATTTACTTTCTCAGTGTCATAATCAAACTACCATAGAATTATTTTACAGAGCTAGAAAGAATAATTACAAAATTCATCTGCATGAACAAAAAATAAAGAATATGAAGGGAATCAATGAAAAAGAAATACGAAGTAAGGCAGCCTCGCAGTACCCATTTTCAAACTACTTACAAAGCACTTATCATTAAAATAATCTGCTGTTGGCTAACAAATAGAATGATAGAACAGTGGAATAGATTAGGTACATAATAAACAGTAATAATTAACCATTATAATATAGTGTTTGATAAACCCAAAGATTCAAATTTTTAGTGTAAGAACAAACTATTTGACAAAACTTGCTGGTAGAAATGGAAAGCAATTTGGCAGAAACTAAGTATAGACCAGCATCTCATACAATGTCTAAAAATAACATCAAAATGGATACAAGATTTTGACATAATGGGTCCTATCATAAGCAAATTAGGAGAGTCTGAAAAATTTTACCTTTGAAATCTATGGATAGATGAAGAATTTATGATCGAATAAGAGATATAGAGAATCAGAGGAAGTAAAATTGATAATTTTGATTACATGAAATTAAAAAAAAAGATTTTTGCAGAAACAAAATCAATGCAGCAGAAATTAGAATGAAAGCAGAAAATGGAGGGGTTACAACAATTTTTTGGACAAAGTTCTAATTTCTCAAATATACAGGAAACTGAGCCAAATTTATAACAATAAGAGCCATTCCCCAATTGACAAATTGTCAAAGGACGGGGATTTTTCAGAAGAAGAAACTAAAGCTATCTGTAGTCATATTTTTTAAAAAAGGCTCAAAATTACTATTGATTTCTCATTTTCAGTTACATCTGAGTCTTTGTTACTCCATTTGGGGTTTTCTTGGCAAAGATGCTAGATTGATTTGCCATTTCCTTCTCCAAATCATTTTAAAGATGAGCAAATTGGCATAGAGTTAAGTGACTTGCCCAGCATCTGAGGCCAGATTTGAACTCAAGGAGATGAATCCTCCTGATTTCATAACTGAAAAACTCTATCCAATATGCTACCTAGACACCCTCCCATCCCACCATTGATTAGAGAAATGAAAATTGAAATAATTATGACTACTACTTCACACCTATGAGATTCATTAATATTACTGAAGAAAATGACAAATGCTGGAGAAGATATTGAAAATTAGGAACACTAATGTACATTTGGTAGAGATATAAACTTGTCCAACAACTTTGGTAAACAATTTCAAACTAGTATCATAGTGTTACAAAACTACATAGCCATTTACCCAGCAATACTACTACTAGGTGTGTATCACAAAGAGATAGAAAAAAAACCCTGTATGTTCAAAAATATTTATAGTAGCTTTTTTATGTTGACAAAGAATTGGAATTTGATAAGATGGCCATCAATTAGGGAATGGCTGAACAAGTTGAGGTATATGATAGTAATAGAATGCTCTTATGCCATAATAAATGATGGAATGTGCTATTAAAAAAAAAGAAGAAAACTTGAGAAGATTTATATGAACTGATGCATACTGAAGTGACTAGAAGCAAGAGAATGTGGTCCTTAGCAAAAGCAATATTGAAATGATGGTGAATTGTTAATGACTTAACAATGCTGATCAGTACAATGATCTAAGACAATTACAAAGAACTTGTGATAAAAGTTGCTACCCACTCCAGAGAAAGACCTGATGAAGTCTGGGTGCAGACTGAAGTGTATTTTCTTCACTTTATTTTTCTTCCTTTTTTTGTAACATGGAATTTTGTAATATGGAAATTTGTTTTGCATAACTTCAAATGTATAATTTATATTACATTGTTTGACTTATGAATGAGTAGCTAAAGGAGGGGAAGGAGGGAGAGAATTTAGAACTCAAAATAATTTTAAGATGAATGATGAAAATAAGTAAGAAAATAATTGGTGATTTATTAGTCTGAATTAATTGTGCTAAAAATGAAAGTACCATTCAATGTGCTTATTCAGCGAGCTGCTCATAAAGTATCAAAATACTACTACATAGTCTTGAAAGTTGATCATTAAATTCATTTGGAATAACAATATGTCAAGAATCTCAAAGGAAATGATGAAATAAAAATTAGGAATGCAGAGTGCCTGGCAATATTAGATATTCAGCAATATTACAAAAGTGTGATAATCTAAATTATTTGGTACTTGAAACAGATTACATATTCAACATAAACATAAACATAAACAAATGAACATATACAGTAGTTAGTTTGATAAACATAAAGATCTCAACGACTGGTGTTAATAACTTGCTATTTGACAGAAACAGCTGGAAAATGTGCAAAGCAGTGACAGAAACTAGGTACAAACATCAAATGCTCTGTCCCACTATAAACTCTGCATAAATGCATGAGAGAATACTGGACAGAATTTTGTATATGTCCCTTTCTACAGATTGCATGCCAAAATGTTTCTATAAGTTCCTGTACCACAGACAAGTCTCTTTCTGTTATAAGTCCCTATTCCATAAGGCACTCCAAATTTTCCCCATTGGAACCTAGCCCCATAAGGACATTCCTTATTTGATTGCAAAGTAACACTCTAACAAGACACATTGGGTTAATTGGACATCTTCTTTAAAAAGAAGGTGAAATAAGCCTTGGAAAAGGGTTAGGCTGCAGAGAATAGGGGATATGTCTTTGGAGTTGGGTAGTCTGGGCTTCGTAGGACAGGAACCAAATCTTATCTTAGGGCACTTATGTTCCAGAAAAGCTTTCTCGACTCACAAATGAGACAAGCATTCTAGATCTGCTTAAATTTTTTTTAAAAAGGAATATTTATGATTCAGCATACTATAGACAAATTACTAGGCACCACTATTTTTAGGGATAGAAAATCAATACCTCTGTAAGACCCATTATAAATGTTTTCACAGGATTTGATAATATAACTACCAGCAGTTAGACATTCAGTGAATCTACATATGGAAGATGGCAAAATCATCTCAAAAAGAACTACCCTTGATTTTAAGGAAATATACTGGAAAAACTGATTCCTCAATAATTATAGCCTTTTTTAAGAGACAAAAAAGAAAATTGTGCTATAGTAATGATGAGTAAGAAACTTATTTCAAATCCTTATTTTCCAATATTTGGTAGATTAAAATGTCAGAATTTTCCTTTTAAATTCATTAAAATACTTTGAAATAATAATAAAAAAGATTTGAGCTTTATTAACCCACAGTGTTTCTGAATCTTATTCTTACCTTGGACTGGAGAAAATTTAGAAGTCAGGATGTTAGGCTGTTTACTTGGTTTTTTTTTTTGTTAATACCCTAGGTTTGGGTTCAAACTGAGCTGATTATGTATTGCTCTAGCTCTGAATGCTGAGTGAATCGTGATAGGACAGAGACTCATCCAAGACAATATGTTTCTAACAAAATGGATAGTAAACAAGGGATCTGTCCCATCAATGCTAGGTAAAAAATTTATATGCATATTTCTGATAACATTTCCAGTCATAAACTATTTCTTAAATACAAATCACCCTTTAAAATAAATAGCTTTTAATAATTTTAAAATGTCTGAGTTATAATACAAGGAAGCAGTGGGATTTTGAGGATATTCAAGATACTTGCCATTTTTTGAGACCTCAAAAGCAAGGGATCACTCTATTCAGAAAGGGAAAATTTAAGGGAAAAATTAGTTCTTTGTTCCAAGGACAGATTTTTTAAAAAATTATATAGTGAAATTTAGAATTATTTGCATATAGTAATTTTAAGTTATTAATTTACTTGTATGTCTGCTTGTTTGTTTATTAAATCCTTCTGAGAACTTTCTTTTAATAGGTTGACTTTCTTACTTGATATTGCTCTCTAGATGATAATGCAAGGGAAAGTCACAGAGTGATGTTTCTCAAGCACATGCTGTATGAGCAGAACCTATAATTAGATCTAATCATAAGATGGTATTTGCTACGACTTGACAAGTTTGGCTATGCCCATCTTGCATCTTCTGCCCAAGAAAAAAGAAAGCAGGTAGTTCTATGCCTAAATGTCATAGGTCTCCTATACACACTCAGCTATGCCTAGCATCCAGAATTCAGAGAAGATCACTTTGGTCTGTGATTATTTAAAATACGTATATAGCAGTATTTCAAAGCAATTAACTCCTTTTTGATACTATGTACTTTCCACTGACTTCATCAGACTGACAAAGGTGTCTATCACACATACATATACACATACATATACATATACACATACATATACATACACGTATACATATACATATACATATACATATACATATACATATACATATACATATACATACACATACACATACACATACACATACACATACACATACACATACACATACACATACACATACACATAGATATACACATACATATACACATACATATACACATACATATACACATACATATACACATACATATACATATACATATACATATACATATACATATACATATACATATACATATACATATACATATACATATACATACACATACACATACACATACACATACACATGCATATGCATATACATCATACACATATACATAGACATATACATATACATATGCATATACATATACATATACATATACATATGCATAAGCATATACACATACACACATGTATACATATACATACTTACACATATGCATATACATACACATACACATGCGCATATACATATACATACATATTACACATATACACACAAAAGATTAAAAATCTCTATTTTACAGCAAAAGATGAGCGACTTGAGGTCAAATGAACTGAGTTCAAATCTTAAATCTGCTGCTTCATGACTTTGTGATCTTGGGCAAGTCATTTAACTTCTCCAGACCTAAGTTTCTCCTCTGTGAAATATAGAGATTAGACTAGATAGCTCCTGAACCTCTTTCAGTTCTTGAATTATGATCCTTTCATCCTAAATGACTTAGGCTAATGTTTATAACTGGGGTAGCTAGGTGACACAATGAAGAAAGTACCAAGCCTGAAGTCAGGAAGATTCATCTTACAGAGCCTCAAAAACTTACTAGCTGTGTGCCCTGGTAAAGTCATTTAACCCTGCTTCCCTCACTTCATCTATAAAATGAACTGAAGTAGGAAATTGCAAGCCAGTATCTTTGCCAAGAAAATCCGAGATGTGGTCATGAAGAGTCAGACATGACTGAAAAACAAAATTGAACAACGGTTGTATCCAGATGTAATGCCACTGCCTCTTCCTTTGAAATTCTTCCTGTTTCTTAATGAAAGATCTGAGAAATTTAACCAATTCTTATAGTCAAAGTGTTATTTTTTAGGGGGAAATTGTCTTGTTATCTGTACTTATGTATGATAAAATTAAATATTAATAAAAATAAAAATTAATATATAATATAGATATAAACATACACACATACATATGTATACATATATCTATATATATTTTATTTATATACACATATATATATTACTTAAAGAAGAATTACTTAACTTGATATCCACGAAGTTTTAAAAAAAATGTTTAAACTGTATTCCAATGTGGTTAATTACTTTTCCAATCATATATATATATACACATACATACATATGTGTGTGTGTGTGTGTATTGAATTTAAAATTCTTATTCTAAGAAATACTCCAATGGCTTTGGTAGACTAGCAAAGGTGTTCATGACACACAAGAAATTAAGAAGCCTTTCTTCTAGAGAATTATGCCATGTAACACAGACATGAACTTGAACTTGTGACATTCCTACTTCCACGACCCTGCTTTTCTTTGTGCAGACTGACATCTTCTATTTCTTTCATATCAAATACTTATTTTGGTATCTCCAAAACTGAGGATGTGTTATTTGTGATTCATTTTTAAAAATTCAGGATATTTTCCTCAAAGAAGTAATGACTTGGGGCGGACATGATAGCTTATCTTCAAGTACTTGAAATATTATCAGAGGTATGATTGATATGAGGAGAGATCTCTTCTGTCTTCTAGCACAAAAATTTTCTCTCAAGTCAGATCCTGGTTTATATTCTCTCTTACTCTTGAATTAAAATAGAATGTCTCCTAAACTGCTACTAGATCCTCTTGCCAAATGAAGGTGTGGATGGAGCAAAAAGAAACAGAAATCCTCTACCACTGCCAGGATCAAAAACCTCTATTTGCATTCAAATATCTTCACAATCTAACCTCCTCAATATTTTTCCAGTCTTATTCTATCTATTCCCCCCATGAATGTGTTCTTTCTTTTGGCTCTGATCATTTCTCATTGGCTTTCTCTTCTTAAATATTCTCTCTCTTTGTCTCTGACTTCTGCCTTGAGTACTTTCCTTCAAGTACCTACTAAATATCCATCTTCTAAAATAAATCTTTCCCTATGCCTTTTAATTCTAGTTCCCTCCCTCCATTATTTCCTACTTATCCTGTACATTAGTTGTCCATACATTGACTGATTGCTATTCCACAATTCCTTCATCTGTGAGTACTATCTTCTCCTGAGAAGTTAGTTAAAGACTTCAGAAAAGTGAGGTGTTTTTTTTTCTGTTATGACAATGGCTTTATTAGGTTTTTAATTCAGAGAAGTATTTTCACCATACAAAGGGATCAATGTATATCTACATTCACTTTTACATATAATTAAGACTTTATGATTGGATTCTGGGTCTTCTGTGACTATATCCATGGAGGTGGGAAGAAGAAATCATATTTTCCCCTCTATTGCATAAATATAAAATGGAAAAAAAAACTTTATTTAGAGTTATCCAATGGCCATGGCTTGCTTTGTGCACTGCATTTCAAATAAAGAGGAAAAATGAATTTTTCTCAGATGTTATGGATGGCATTATGACTCAGGTGTGAATTAGACTACATGTCTTCTGATTTCTAGCAAAATCAATCTATTTATGAGTGACATGCCAAGACTGCTAATTCCAGAAAACATCCTGATACAGGAAGTTATTGTGTTCAACTTTTCAACGTTCTCCATAAAATGTTGTCCTATGTAAAATGGATAATACTAAGTGAAATATGAATTAAAACATATCTGATGATTTACTTCACAGCATACAGTCACAAAAATGACAAAAACTGAGTGTAGTACATGATGGAAGGGATATAAGAAGAAAGGTACATATAAACAAATTATGAAGTTGTGAGATAGTATGATTATTCTGGATATCAACTTGTAATTATGACATAAAAGTGACTAATATATGTATATTTAAAATTATGTGTTATATTTTTGTGTTGGGTTGTTGTGTTGAGTGTTGTATGAGTATTTAAATGTGTATACATATATACATATACACATGTATATATCACTTCTGTCAGGAGTAAATATACATTTCATTATCAATTCTCTATGAATCTCTTTTTTCTAATAATAAATTCTAGGTATTTTTCCATTATTTAAAGTTCTAATAAATTTCCTTTGAGTTTTTTTTATTTATATTCCTTACAACATTAATATAAATGTCATTTTTTGGAAGAAATTGCTTATTTCTTATCACATTGGTTCACAAAAATTTTACCATTTTTATCTGATATTGTCTCCAGTTCTTTGTATCTACAAAGAATGTTGGGGTTTTTTTAAAATAAATATATTGGTATGATATACATTGGAATTGTGTTTGTCTTTTATTTTCTTGTAGCATATGATGAGTAGTATGATTATTATGTCAAAAATTATGGACAATTTAGTCATTTTTTCTCTTATAATTACAAATTGATATCCAGAATACACACACACACACACAAAACCAGATGTCAGATTATCCGGTAATTTTTATTACTAGTTTGATGTGGTTATTGTTGCTTTTGCAGAGAGTTGAATAACTTATAGCAAAATACCAGCTGTGTCCTTAACGTCTCCTTATTTTTCTTTGGGAGTACATGGACTATGACAATGTTTTCTGAATTCCTTCCTACATTGATATTTATTCCCACATGAAGCAGTGAAATAGGTAGTATCTGTCTTATTTGACAAAACTAGGGAGGATCTCTATCACATTATGGTTATCTTCTTTAGCAAATCATAAGACCTCTCTTTCTATCAAGTGAAAAAGAGTAACTTCCTCAATGACCCTCTCTAGAGGTCACCAACAAACCTGACTCAATTTTTCTTCTTTTTCCCTTTTACAAGATGATCTTTCATCTAATAGTACCTACTGTGATTTTGCATTATCAGTCCTTGGAAAAATAACAGATGATTCTTTATTAGTGGGTCCAGCTTCCTCCTTTGAAACCATCATAGAATTGTATATGTAAATTTAGTTCCACATATTCAGTCATCTGTCCCTTTTTCCTGCGTTGTCTATTGTACGTGCTTCTTCTACTTCTCAATTTAATAATGTTGATGAAACTTCAACTCAACCTCAGTAGATGAAAACCTGGATAGTGAGAGACATTCTTTTGGCTCCATTACCTTTTCTTCTAGGAAGTAAAGCAATCTGTACTTTGAAGATAGATAAAAATTATTTTGTCAAAGCAGAAAACCACATTTTGTGCACTCAGGTTACTGCAATATTCACCCTGATCTCTATCCTCATAGCTCTGTTATTGTGCCACTAACTCCTAGAACTCCTGGAGCACTTCTCATCTCAGTAAGAGCTTCTACCATCCTAGAAAATTGACAGTAACACTCATCTTCCTTCTATTTGTCTTAGCAAGTCTTTTTCATCATTGATTCCTTCTCATTTTCTTCTCAAGTGTCTCTTCTGGATTTTGTTTTCTTTTAGTTCTTCTCCTTTCTTCTCAACTTATCGTCCTCATACTTGAATCTTCTTCCTATTTCATCTTGAGTCCTCATTAAACAACACACATTTATTATGTATATGCTTTAAATTTGTGTGTTATGCTATCCTAATTTGTAGGGGAGATCAAAAGGAAATAAAACAGTCTCTACTCTGAGAGAATACATAAAATAGGAGGGGGTATACAATGTGCACAGATTAAAAACAATTTACGTAGGAATAGAAATGTGTAGAATCATTATAAAGTATGATTTGATCATAAGAGAGTGAAATCACTTCCAGCTGTGGAGTCCAAGGAAGATTTCTCAGATCGTCTTGGGTATGAAAAGGTGAAGAAATGTGGTGTAAGAAGAACATCTAGGTATTGGGAAAATCATCAGTAAAGAGACGGTACTTGCAAAAATCTAAAATATGCTCAGGGCATTAAAAGTAATCTACTTTGGCTAGCACTTAACACAGGTAAAGGGAAGTAATGATACATAATGTAGGTTATAGTCATACTTGATGGGCTTTGAGCACTAGGAAAAATACTTTATCATTTATATCACTTTTAAAATATTCGGGGACTGTTACATAGGGAAAGCTTCACTACTGCCATGTAGACATGGTCAAATTTTGCCTGACAGAAGTATTTGGTTTTCCTAACTATATACAAAGAAGACTTTTAAAATGGTAACTCTAGTTTTCAAGTATTGTAAAGAAATAGCCTTGTTCCATTTTTAAAGCCTTCTTAAATATAATTGTATTTTTATGTTCTTTCCCCTTGCTTATTTAGCTTTTCTTCAGTAAGTAATAGTGTCTGGACACCAGATTTATGTCAACATCCATCCAAAAGAAAATGTTTGAAAAACCACTAAAGTTAGGGCTTGTAATATTTAATTTCCCTTAATTTTTGTTTCCACATGTCTTCAATTCTGGAGATTAAGCCTGACAGTCCAGTGAATACTAAAGTAGATTATTAACTGAAAGCTAAGGAATATGATAATGGCTTTAAACTTCTTCATAACTTTGGAATCTATGTTTCAATTAAGAACTCTACAAAAGAGAAAATAAGAGTAAGTGTTGTGACAGCTCATTCAGAACTGGGTTCCCTGATAAGATGCATTGCCCAAATAAGAAAGTATATTTATTGAATCATTTCCAATTATATATAGTTTATTCTAGCTTTTAAAATTTGCAATTCAAAGGGGTATGGTAGCCATCCCAAGAAAATCTGTCTCAGCTACACCCTGCCAGCCATCTATGCTTAAGTGATGTACCTATATCTTCAGATTTCACAATTGTAAGCTGATGAAGTATTCAAGCTATGAACTGAAAAAATTACACACACATCCGCACACACATATGCATGCACATATATGTGTATGTATATGTACATGTAAATATATACACACAAACATTTAAATGTATGTGTACATGGAGAAATAAACATGTATGTACACACTATCTAATGTATGTATCTATCTTTACATATCTTTATCTATCTATATCCATATCTATATCTATATCTATATACCTGTCTATATATCTATATGTATGCATTTGATCCATAAACATCACTGCTAGGTCTGTACCCTAAAGAGATCTTAAAAAAGGGGAAGGACCTACATTTGCAAAAAAATATTTATAGCAGCCCATTTTGTGGTGACAAAATATTGGACATTGAGGGATGTCCTTCAATTGAGGAATGGCTAAAAAAACTCTGGTATATGTATATGATGGAACACTACTATGCATTAAGAAATGATGAACAGGCAAATTTCAGAAAATCTTAGAAAGACTTGTATGAACTGATGCAAAGTGAAATGAGCAGAAACAGGAAATCACTGTACACAGTATCAGCAACATTGTGTAATAATCAACTATGAATGACTCAGCTTTTCTCAGCAACACAATGATCCAAGACTACTAGTACAGAGGACTCAAAAAGGTAAATGTTATCCATATCCAGAGAAAGAACTTATGGATTTTGAATGTAGACTAAAGCATATTTTTTTTTCAATTACTTTGTTCTTTCTCATGTTTTTTGTTATGTTTCTTCTTTCACAACTGTAACTAATATGTAAATATTTTACATGATAGAACATATATAAATTGCATCAAAATGACTACATTTTCAGAAGAGTGGAGAGAAGGGAAGAAGGAAGAAAAATTTGGAAGTCAAATCTCATCAAAAATAATCCTAAAAGTTTTCTGAATATGTAACTGGGGGAAAAAATAAAATACTATATAAGTAAATAAAATATAAGAAGCCAAAAATGCATGCATACACACACACACACACACACACATACCCACATACATGTGTGTGTAATATATACACATGTATGTATATCTGTATACACGTGTATGTGTATATATACACACAAAATTTAATTTAAAGACAAACAACAAAGTTAGCATGATACAATTAATATGCATACTCATTTATTCAGGGTGAGAATTTCAGGTTACTCTATGAGACAGCATGGTGAAACTTCAAGGTTTGTAAGTGGAAGTGACAGTGGCAAGAAACTTGTCAAAATGGGAAGGAGAAAGCAATACCTACCCAGAAAAACTGTGTACAATCCTCTGGGAGGAAATGGATATTCAATGAAATAGAGTACTTTCAAGCATTGTTGATGAAAAAGCCAGAGCTAAAGAAAAAAAAATGACTTACTAGACTCAAGAGAAGCATAAAAAGGTAAACAAAAAGGGTAATTATATGAGACTTCTAAAGTTTAAACTGTTTGCATTTCTACATGGGAAGATGATACTTGTAACTCATAAGACTTTTTTCATTATTGGGTTAGTTAGAAGGAGGGCACAAGTGTGAGTTGAATATAAAGGGGTAATACAAAAAATAAAATTAATGGGTAAGAGAAGACTATACTTGGAGAAAGGGAAAGGGAGAGGTTGAATGTGGTAAAATATCTCACATGAAAGAGGCAAAAAAAAGCTTTTACAATGGAGGGGAAGATGGAGGAGGGGTGAGGGAGTGAGTGAATCTTATCCTCATCAGATTTGGCTTAAGGAGGGAATAACATACACACTCAAATGGATATGGAACTCTATCTTACCCTATAGGAAAATGGAAAGGAGAAGGGATTAGAAAGATTGAGATGATAGAAGGGAGGGCAGATTGGGAGAGGGGGTAATCAGAAGCAAACACTTTTGAGGAGGGACTGAGTAAAAGGAGAGAATAGAATAAACAAGGGGGGCAGGATAGGATGGAGGGAAATATAGTAAGTCATTCACAACATGACTATTATAGAAATGTTTTGCATGACTGCATATGTATGGCCAATATTGAATTGCTTGCCTTATTAATGAGAGTAGGTGGGGAGGGAGGAAGGGGAAAATTTTGAACTCAAAGTTTTAAAAATGAATTTTAAAAATTGTTTTTTTACATGCAATTGGGAAATAAGATATACAGGCAATGGGGTAAATTAATCTATCCTGCCCTACATCAAAATAGAAAGGTAAGGGGATAAAATAAGGTTGGGGGTAATAAAAGGGAAGACAAAATAGAGGAGGCAGTAATCAGAGTGAAACACTTTTGAGGAGGGATAGGGTCAAAGGAGAGAAATGATAGGAAAAAAAAAACATGTAAATTAGATAGAGGGAAATCTACTTAATAGTAGCAGTGAAAATAATTGAAGTTTCTCTGATAAAGGCCTTATTTCTCCAACATATAGAGAACTGAGTTAAATTTATAAAAATAAGAGCCAAATTTCTCCAACTGATAAATGACTAAAAGTTATAAACATTTTTTTTCAGATGAAGTAATCAAAGTTATCTATAGCCAGATGAAAAACTGCTGTCATTATTGACTAGAGAAATGTCAATTAAAACAAATCTAAGGACTACCTCATATGTATTAGACTGGCGCATAGGACAGGAAAAATAAACTAAAGGATAGTGAAGGGGATGTGGGGAAAATGAGACATTAATGCACTTTGGTGGAATTGTGAACTGATTCACCCATTCTGTAGAGGAATTTGGAACAATGATCAAAGGGCTATACAACCACGCAACATTATGTAACATTATGATAAATATGGATGGAATCAGACTTAAGCAAAGAGACATTCCTGAATGATAGTGGTAATGGGAAAGATTATAAATAGTAGTGGAGAGTAAGGAATATTCTAACTCTCTCATCATTAGAAATGAGAGGGAGAGTGGTAAGACTGAAAGTGCAACCAGTAGCTAGAAAGGTCAACCAGAGAGAATGTGTTATCAGATGTGAATCATGTCCCAGTAAGTACAAGAAGATGAAGGGAGGGAGAGAAGGGGGGAAAATTTAAGCTCAAACATAATTTATTAGTTATACAACAGGAATGCTAGAGAGAATGATGGAAAGGATGGGTAGCTTTAGAGTGGGTTCAATGAAAGATGCTAGAAATAAGGGATTGATTTATGGGAGACAGAAGATGGAGCTTGAACAATGGCAACTGAGGGTTCAGAATAACTAGTAAAGAAAAAGGATGATTGTGTAGAAGTATATAAATTATTGAAAAATACATTATGTTATGGTATTATCCATACAGATTTCATTCTGAGGGTGGATCTGTCCCACAGATCAGGCAACTGAATACTTTGAAAATGCAATTGGTGGAAGTAGAGGTTATTTGGGCAGGGTGTAAAATAATTTCTGTGGAAATATATTTTGGAATTTGTGTGTGTGCATGTGTACATGTAAAAGAATATATGCAAAGATTGGATTCCATAATACATTTTGAACCAATAACAGTAAAATCTCCAGCATAAGAGAACATGTTGTATGCTCATTTTCTAATATATTATGTGCTTTTGTGAAAATAGTAAAACCTTCTAAATCATCAGAATTTCAAATACTTAAGGTTTGTGTTGGGAATTATACACACACACACACACACAATTACTGGAACTATTTACTTAAAGTGCTTCATTAAAAAGACTAGAGTTCTCTTAAAATTCAAATGGGCTCAATAATTTTACTCCACTCTACATTGAAAACTCAAGATACCTATAATTTAAAGTCTTCTGTATTGATTAAAAAAAAAGATACTCATTCAAAATTATACTGATTTGTTCTACTTTGTAGAAATCTGTTTTTCTGTTTACGTTTTTAAATACTTGGCTAATTGCATTGACAGATTTAGTATCTGAAATTGCTTATGTGACAAACTGTAAAGATGTAAGAGAGGAACAAAAGAAGTAGGAAAATAGGAGAATAAATTTTGAAAGAATAACCTGAAAATGAGGTGGGGTATCATTATCAATAGATTAAAATAATCTTTATTCCCAAAATTATTTAATAGTCTATGAAATATTCTTATTTGCCCTTTGAAATTTTCCTTTAAGTTGATGGATATAACAATTACTCTTCTATAATACTACAGGTTATAATTTTAGTTGTATTAAAATATTCTCCTGTTCATTCCTGATTTCTTTTACATGCAGTCTAATTGTTTACTCTGGCTTACATCTTTAGCTATGCACCCTATGTACTGACTAGAAAAGATTAAACAAATACAATGTAAAGTCTAGGCACCATGGGATATGTCGTGTAACTACAATTCAGTTGTAGGAACTCACAAATTCGGCCATAAAATATGATTGTCAGAGATAGTACTTGAGTTCATTTTCTGGGTAAAAATGAGCATATTGCTTGGCAGATATCATTGGCTCTGAAGTGAAAAGATCCTATTTCAAATACTAATGCAAATATTTATGATTTCTGTAATACTGTATAAGTCACTAATCTTCTTAGCACCTCAATTTTCTCAATCTATAGAATGAGAGCACTAAATCAAATCCAAGGACTTTTCCATCTCTCCATGTTATGATCTTTAAATTCAGGGTTCTTTCCATTACATCTTATTGTTCAAGAAACTTTTTTTTTTAAATCTGGGTTCTCACCAAATGACAGGGTACCCAGGTTGAATGATAAAAAATGATATTGGGGATAAAGTTAAGGAAAAGCAGCTAAATGGCATAGTGGATAGAGCACCAGGCTTATAGTCAGGAAGACCTCAGTTCAAATCTGGCCTCAGGTTCTTACTAGCTTTGTAACCCTGGGCAAATTATTTAACCCTGTTTAAGTCATTTTTCTAATATGTAAAATAAGCTAGAGAAGGAAATGGCAGACCACTGCACTATTTGCCAAGAATATCCCAAATGATGTCACAAAGAATCTGAAATAACTGAAAATGACTAAACGACAACACCGAAAATGTTTCTGTGGATCAAAATATTAATATGCATTCCATGACTGAGAGTAAGTTAAAATGAGATTATTCCTTTTGGGAAGATCAATAAAAAGGAAATATATAATTGGTTAAAAAAATACTTTAAAAAAGTTCTTCAACATATTTTTGGCCAGATCTGCCTCTAGCAATCTACAATTGAGTTTCAGAATTAGAATTCAATGAAGCATTTGTGGATGATAGTATGCAATAAAACAACTTTATTTACAATATTACATTAAAAAGTGTGATTCCAAAAGTTAACAAAGAAATGCATCAGCAATGGTAAGTCTGAAAGGCATCCCAATAAAGTGAGGGACATCCTTCTGCAATCTCTGAAAGCAACACCTACTACCTAGTGTAGGCCTTTTCTCTATTATGGCAACAAGATAAGTGATCTACATAGTGGTATTCCTTCTTTCCTAAAGAGAAATGACAATTACCAGGTGCTCCTCCCACCACAAATGCGAATGACTTTTTTTTTTAACTACAATGCTTAATTCACTGAAAGGATTGTTTCCTTCTGTTTCTTTATTTATCATCTCCAGTAAAGTACTACTCTGATGCCTCATCATAATATGGAACTTAATTAACATTTTATGAGCATATACCAGTACATTACTAACTCTAGTACATCTTAGCAAGCTGTAAAGCTAGGAGATATGGGGCTGGTGAAAAATAATGGGTTTCACATCTAAAGAGTAGCTGATCAAAATTCAAAGTAAGTAAAGGATGGCACTCTACATAGTAGGGGTTGTTCACAAGAACTTATTTTGGGGAACTAATGGATCCAA